>NC_054487.1:17133128-17455634 GCF_017639515.1 Carcharodon carcharias
AAGTGTGGTGGAGGCAGTTTTGATTGAGGCATTCAGGAGGGCATGGGATGATTATTTAAGTATAAACAATGTACAGGGTCACAGGGAAAAGGCAGGAGATCGGCACTAAGTTAAAATGCTCAGAGAGCCGGTACAGACACGATGGGCTGAAAGGCCCCTTTCTACACTGTAACAATTCTGTGATTCTGACTGGTGCTGTGCGTATGCTAATTAGTAAGCTGAGCGGAATTGAACTGAGAAAAGACAAGCACCCACAAGAAATATGAGACATGCATAAATACCATCAACAGAGACTGTGTCCAATTTATAACTAACTTACTTTGATTACAAATTAGCCTCACCCTTCCCTTCCACCAGCCGTTCCAGGGAGGAATTATAATTGCACATCACATCTCCCCAAATGCAAAGCAACTGCCGTCATATGAAAGCCCGAGCTAATGAGCTGACAACTAAGTCAGGCTACATCGCACAAAGCACAGCCACATAGAGAAAATACTCATATCTTTTTCCCTTTGGGTTTTCTGTTCACAACGGCACCCACTTCTGATCTGGATTGGTCAACGGCATTTGTCTATGAGCGAGGCAAGTGGATTGTCACAGGACTTCCTTGGACAAGACACCCAGTTTCTACACCTACTGCACCTGTCATTATTCGCTATCAAAGAAAGCCAATTCTGCCTGAATAAGACCTGGAGTGCAAATGGTGCTTAACAAGCAGGCCTGTGAAATAAATGATTTGCCACATACAAAAAGAGATCTAACTTAGCCTGACCGCCAACTGACCAGAAATACCATCACAGCAAGGGCGCTGAAAGAGGTTTCTTTGAGGGTTCTTAAAATTCATAGAAATGAAATGGGTAAAACAGCAGCAATCTGTGGCATTTCATTAACAGTATTTCACTGCATGTAACAGAAACCACTCTCATTTGCTATGTATCTCTTTGGCCCTGGGAGATCAAGTCTTCTGTATTTCAATCTCTCCTGACTTTCACCGTCACAGACTTTTGTCCTCGTCCCACCCACCCCTTGCTCAAAACCTATTACCTCTCTAGCTTTTCTCAGTTCTAATGAAAGGTCATCCACCTGAAAATGTTAACTCTGTCACTCTTCACAGACGTTGCTGTAACCTGCTGAGTATTTGCAGCATTTTCTGTTGTTATCCCAGCGCTCTTTTAACTGCTTGTTGTGTCATGGATGAAATACATTCCATTAGCACACTGTTTCCCTTAACTTCAGACAGTACTCACACACACTGTTCTCTAAATCGCTTCAAGTTCCAACAGTGTCCACATATGCTGTTCCCTTTAATTGTCCTTAATTTCAAACATTGTTGACCCTGACAATCACTCAGGGGAATATTGTCTCAGCTGCACAGATGATCGAGTCACAGAATCATAGAATCACAGAATCACACAGTGCAGAAGAGGCCCTTCGGCCCATCGAGTCTGCACCGACACGTGAGAAACATCTGACCTACCTACCTAATCCCATTTACCAGCACTTGGCTCATAGCCTCCCTCCTCACTGTCCAAGGGCTCAAACACTCCTTTCAATGAAGCAGCATTTCACTTGCACTTCCCTCAATTTAGTCTACTGCATTCGCTGCTCACAATGCGGTTTCCTCTCCATTGGAGATACCAAACGCAGACAGGATGACCACTTTGTGGAACACCTTCAGTCTGTCCACAAGCATGACCCAGACCTCCCTGTCGCTTGCCATTTCAACACTCCACCCTGCTCTCATGCCCACATGTTCGTCCTTGGCCTGCTGCATTGTTCCAGTGAAGCTCAATGCAAACTGGAGGAACAGCACCTCATCTTCCGACTAGGCACTTTACAGCCTTCTGGACTGAATATTGAGTTCAATAAGTTTAGATCATGACCTCTCTCCTCCATCCCCACCCCCTTTTTGATCCCCCTTTTATTCTAATAATTATTCTATATCTTTTTAGATATATATTTTTCTTTTCCCACCTATTTCTATTATTATTTTTAAAATTTATTTCCATCCATTGTTTTATCTCTACCTTTCAGCCTCTTTCGATCCCTTCCCCCCACCCCACCCCCACTAGGGCTATCTGTCACTTGCTCATTCTGCTTTCTACTCTTAATGTCCCCATTAGCACATCCTTTAGCTAATATCACCACCATCAACGCCCCTTTGACCTTTTGTCTGTGACATCTTTGGCAATCTCTTCTTTGCCTCCACCTATCACTGGCCCCCTATCCAGCTTCACCTGTCCCATGCCCCTCAAACAGCTTATATTTCACCACATTTCTTATTCCTCTTTAGTTCTGATGAAAGGTCATACAGACTTGAAACGTTAACACTGTCTTCCTTTCTACTGATGCTGTCAGACCTGCTGAGTTTTTCCAGCTATTTTTGTTTTTGCTTTGAATGTTATGATGTGCCAAGTGCCCATCCAGGTACTTCTTAAAGAATGTGAGACAACCCGCCTCCTCCACACTCCCAGGCAGCTCATTCCAGACCGTCACCTCCCTCTGGGTAAAAAAAGTTTTTCTTCACATCCTCCCTAAACCTCCTGCCTCTCACCTTGAACTTATGGCCCCTCGTGACTGACCATTCAACTAAGGAGAACAGCTGCTCCCTATCCACCCTGTCCATGCCCCTCATAATCTTGTACACCTCGATCAGGTCGCCCCTCAGTCTTCTCTGCTCCAACGAAAACAACCCAAGTCTATCCAACCTCTAAGATAAAAGCAAAAAACTGCTGATGCTGGAAATCCAAAACAAAAACAGAAATACCTGGAAAAACTCAGCAGGTCTGACAGCATCTGCGGAGAAGAGCACAGTTAACGTTTCGAGTCCGTATGACTCTTCACCAGAACTAAGGAAAAATACCCAACCTCTCTTCATAACTTAAATGTTTCATCCCAGGCCACATCCTGGTGAATCTCCTCTGCACCCCCTCCAGTGCAAGTGCATGAGTCCATCCATGGTTTCCTTGCAAGTTGCCAAGATCTGTCCCTAGGCACACAATTCTTTTAGCAGAAAGATCACACCCTTGACAATAATTGATGTAACTACTACTGCCCCCCGACTCCTGACCCAGCCCCCCACGCCAACATCTTAATCCTGTCTGTTTTTTGAAAATCTACAGTGCATGACTTGACCAGTTCTGCACCCTGAAGCCATGAACAGTCCATTATCACACAAAGAAATATCCTCACTCTATTCCATTTTTTAACCATGACCATACAAAGGTATTTGGATGGGGAGTAACCTGGGCTCATCAGCATCATCAGGGCTGGTAAAAGAGTTTCACCCTCAGTAATGGTGCGGCAGAACCTGCTGCTCCTAGATTGGGCCTCTCGGCTGTCAGCACCACGTGAAACTATCTCATTGCCGCTGGACTTGCTGCACATCCATCACCTCGTGTGGGTGGGAAGTTGAGAACATTCCCCAGCGATGTGGGGCTGATCCAGGAACAGTGGTACCATGGTGGTTATTTCGCAATCCTGTTAATAGGGTTGACCACCGGAGTTCAATACTTAGGACAGTCACTTAAATTTGAACAAACGTATTATTATGCAGTCTGATTGCTCCGGCTATATCCTTGGTCATCATATTCACAAAGTCAGTCCATTGTACCTGTGTCCGTTTGATTAATTTCCTCTCTGCTCCCAGCTTGTTTTCAAAGTTCTGAAAAGCCTGATGTTCCTGGGACACGACAATTGGCCAATTTCTGATTATTTGTCAATTTACAAAACTCTTGTTACTCGTTCACAGGATGTGGGTGTCGCTGGCTAGGCCATAGTCACAGAGTTATACAGCACAGGAACAGGCCCTTCGGCCCACCGTGTCTGTGCCAGCCATCAAGCACTTATCTATTCTAATCCCATTTTCCAGCACTAGGCCCATAGCCCTGAATGCTTTGGCGTTTCAACTGCTCATCTGAATAATTCTTACATGTTGTGAGGAGAAGAGCTGTCAGCTCTCCGTCGCGGTAGCCATGGCTGAGTTCCTGCAGTGGCAATGGGGCATGTCGACATCCCTCGGGTTTACTGCCCATCCCTAATTACCCTTGAGAAGGTGGTTGTGAGCTGCCTTCTTGAACGGCTGCAGTCCCTGTGGTGTAGGTACATGGGAGGGAGTTTGTGTTTTACAGCACAGCCGCTTGACCCTTTAATGAAGTTAAATGCGTTCTTGCAGCAGGACTGACCACAGCCTTCACATCCTTCCTGAAGTGCACCGGCCAGGATTAGAATACTCCAGTTAAGGCTGAACCAATGTTTTATAAAGTTTCATCAGGAGATTCTTGCTTTTGTACTCGATGTCATTACTTACAAAGCCCACGGGCAGGACTTTCCCATTGTCGGGTGGGCCCGGGAACAGCCGCGAGACTGACCATTGCCCGCGATCAGTCTCTGACCGCGACTTACGGCCAGCCAGGGTGAAAGGCACGGGAAGAGCCTCGGCGCTGCCGGGGTGGGGGTGGGAGGAGTGCGAGAACTGAGTTGTGTGCTTGTGCAGGGGAGCGCGCACTGAAATTTCCCTGAAGGCACTGAGCTGCCTCAGGGAGCTGACAGGTTCTAAATACAAAAGTAAACTTTTTGCCTATCATATAAAAATGTCCCCACATGTGACTCAGTCACAGGAAGAGGGACTTGTGAAATAGGATGTTAACAATTTTTGAATTTTTTGTTTTTAGTTACCGTTGGAAACCTCATCCCGCCCGTGGACGAGGTTTCGTCAAAAACGCAAAGGCCGCCCTGGTCTACTCGCCCTCTTGCCAACCGCCCGGTTGAGCGACATCATCGCGCACTATTGCACTCCCGGTTCAGCTCGGGCACTCACCCGCCTGTGGGATAGGAAATTCTGCCCAGGATTCTGGGTGACTTCGGGTGGGATCTCCCTCCCCTGCCGGCTGACAGGGTCATCCAGTCCCACCGAAAGTCAATGGCCTTTGGGTCTGGGCCACTGAATCACCTGCAGCAGATATTGCCACTATGGGTATTCTGATTTGACAACCTGTCTTGCCAGTTCAACAATTTGTGCTCATATATTCCCAGGTTCCTCTGTTCCCATACCCCCTTTGGTATTGTATCCTTGGGTTATATTGCCTCTCATCTTGTATCCTACCAAAATTTGTCACTTCTCTTTTCTCTGCATCTGCCACATGTTTACCCATTCCACCAGCCTACTTCTATCCTCTTGAAGTCTATCACTATCCTCCTCACAGTTCATTATGCTTCCAAGTTACCTGTCACCCTCAAATTTTGACATTGTGCCCTGTACGATGAAGTAATAACAGGCTTGTCCTCTCCTTGGCCACACGTGATGAGTGGTGACCCACAAGAATCTATGTTCGGGCCTCAACAATTTGTCCAGCTCTGGGCACCAGACCTTTGGAAAGATAAATTGATTTTGGAGAATGTGCAGTGTAGATTTACCAGATTTACCTGGACTTCAAGGGTTAAGTTACCAGGAGAGATTACATAATCTAGGATAATGCATTTGCTGACTTCTAAGTGAAGTGGCACTAGCCAGAATGGGGATTGAACCCATGACTTTGGTGTTATTCGCACTAAACGCTATCATCTGAGTTCTGATGAAAAGTCATCAACCTGAAACATTAACTCTGTGTCCACCCCCCTCCACAGACCTGTCTGACCTGACAAGGATGCAGCATTTTCTGTTTTCATTACAGTCATTAGGGTTACATTCCCTGGAATTTAAAAGGTTAAGGAGTGAATGGTCTGATCGATGTTTTCCAGTTATCAAGGGGGACAGATAGGATAGACGGGGATGTGGAATAGAGTACATAGTCAAAAAATTAAGGATTTCAGGGTGAAATGACAAAACACTTGTACAAGAAGAAGGTGTTAATAGTTTGGAATTTTCTTTTTAAAATAGCAATTGATGCTGGATCAATTATTAATTTTAAATCCAGGATTGACAGATTTTGTTAATCAAAGATGTTAATGGATGCAGTGTAGTATGAAGTTAGGTGGTGTGGTGGTTATGTCACTGGGGTAGCACTCCAGGGGATATGGGTTCAAATCTCATCCATGGCCACTAGTAGAATTTGATTAATAAACCTGGAATGTAACACTAGTCCCAATAACAGTGACTGTGAAGCTTTCACTGATTGTCACAAAAACCCATCTGGTTCACTAAATGTCCTTTAGGGAAGGAAATATGCCACCCTTACCTGGCCTACCTGTGGTCCCAGATCCACAGCAATGTGGTTGACTCTGAAATGGCCTAGTGAGCCATTCAATTCAGGGGCAGGGAACAAATACTGGCCTTGCCAGTGATGCCCACATCCCCCAAAAAAGACATTAATTATTTTTATGCACCAAGAAACCATCTTAACCAGAAGTCCATGTGCTTTTGGTTGTTAAGCAGACAGTTGGTAGCAAAGAAAAGCAGCCAGGAAATATCTTTGCATGCCAGGGTATACTGGAATAGTGAGTAGTTTTAGTTGAGAACTACTTGGTAGCTCTGGGATCAGCTCTTGGTGGTGAATGTGACTAAACCAAACGTGCACAAAGCGAAATGTTGCGGATGCTGGAAAGCTGATACAAAAACAGAAAACATTGGAAATGCTTAGCAGGTCTGTGGAGAAAGAGCCAGAGTTAAAGTTTCAAGCTGACGGCCTTTAATAAGAGTGTTAAACATGCTCAGTATTGTGCTCTTTGAACTTAACACAGTCTGCCCTATAACTGTCTAAGGCAGTCCAAATGTCTGGACTTCGGATCAGAGAAGGGTTTGCCTGGGGAAACTGCAAAGTAAGGGAGAGATTAAATAGTTCAACAGCAAAATTATCATGGTGAATGGAGGGTCAAAGGGCGGATAACTGGGAGTTTGAAATTGCCTTTGAAATTGAGACGATCGGAATAGAGAGACAACGTTAGAAGGAAAAGTCAATGAGTGGCAATGAATATCGATACAAGAACGTGTAATGAGGGAACGATTATGGTCAGACAGGAGAGACGTGAACAGGAGACAGAAGGCAAGGGGACTTGAGATGCAGTCTGAAGTCACCGAGGACAGGAAGTTACTGAGTGCAGAGACTGAGGGAGGAGAGAGTGGATATCTCAGTCTGGTGCACGGGATGGGGTTCGACAGGACAGTAGAGAACAAAGATTTTAAAGGAGAGGTGAGTGGACTGGAATAAGGTAAGGTGCTCCAAATGGTGCTGGAGAAGCAGGATTAGAAAACAGGGTGAGATTTGGCGATATATTCAGGGGGGCTTGGTTTGTGAGTGGATAGACAGAGATGTGCAGGCTAGGAAACATAAATAATGAGCTGTGAAATTAAGCTACATCTCAAGCAAGGCATTGTCATATGCAAATTCCATCCGGTAATCATGAATGTAGATGATGGAAGTCACGTGGAAGTCACCCCAATCGATATACAAATACATCGGCTGAAATTGCCATTAACTCTTTAACATGTTGGCTCAACTGAGCATCATCTAAAAAGCACTCAATTACTTTTCTGGTTGTTTTGTTAAAGTGTAAATAAGTATCAGAGACAGTTCATAAAGCCCCATTCAGACAGGACATTTCTTGCAAAGTCCAGGCATTAACCTTAGACAGTGATAGGGCAGAAGTTAGAAGCACAAGGCTTCCCTGTAGTGGCAGAGCACAGTCACTGCAGTTCCACCCCACGGTTTCACTTCCAAAGTTGCATCGGTTCTCTCAATAGCCCAGAACCGGGCATCAGGGGCTGGGAATGACAAACAGGGGGTCAAGAGTGTTTCCTGGGTGCTAAACCTGCGCCCAGGAAAAGCAGTCACTCATTGGGATTTTCCTGAGGCCCCAGCTCTTTTATTGACCTGGAAACAGGTTTGTTGTCCAACCAAGGATGGCAGGCAGGCTCTCCAAGCTGGGGGGCCAATCAGAGGCCTGGAATGGAAGGGAAGTCGGGGAGAATAAAATTAATTTCCTTTTATTAAAAAATGGCTTTCGCCACCAGGCCGCCGCTGCCGGAGGAGGGCGGGGGTTGGCAGGGTGGGGGGGGGGGGTGGGGAGGGGGGGTGGGGATGGGGGTGGATTTGGTGGGTGCCGGGGGTACGGCGGGCGGCGGGGAGAAAGCTCCTCTACAGGGCAGCCTCTTGCTGGACCCTTCGGCCTACCTGCAGCACTGGTCCCTTGGCCTGCTCCAGGGGGACACGTCCAGGCACCTGAGCTGTTAGGCGCCTAAACCTAGAGGCCAGCTAGAAAATCACCGCCAGCTCCCGAAACAAGCTCTGGAGACGGCACAGAGCCAGGGAACCAGGGTTCAGGCTGATGGGTCTAATTTTGGCTCCTGCCCACCTCTCGTCCCGGCCCTGGCAGCAGCTGAGGATCCAGCCCTTGGACTCAGAACCACAGGATTGTTACAGCGCAGAAGGAGGCCATTTGGCCCATCATGTCTGCCCCGTGCTCTCGCTGCGTGGACACGTTTTTCCTCACGTCGTTTTTGCTTCTTTACTCAGTTAGAAGCAAACTCAAATCTCCTCAGTTTGGAAGAAGGGTCATACGGACTCGAAACGTTAACTCTGTTTCTCTCTCTCTCTCTCTCTCCACAAATCCTGCCAGACCTGCTGAGCTATTCCAGCATTTTTCTGTGTTTGTTTTCTCAGCTTTTCTTGCTTTGACGAACCCTAATTTCTTCGCAAATGAAACACTCAGGTATTGGTAGCAACTACCAGGAAAACATCATATTTATCTGTGGATTGGGTGCAAGAGAACATGAACGTCACACTCGATGGAACAGAAGTCATCAGCGTGAAGCGGATTATAAACCTAGCCCCTTTTTTGGGAATTTTCTGAATGTGACGTAATCCTCGGATGATCACCCTCCCTTAAGGTTGAGAAATACAGGCCTCACCGACACTTCAATGGGTCTGGAGAAGTGATCTAACTCTCTCTGAAGGAAAACAACCACCAGAGAATATTACCATCCTCCATTTAGCCTTTTTAACAAGTTTTAGCCAGTTTATAACAAACCGGATATGATAAGGATCTGGGTATCTCTCCTCAACAGTGTACCTCTCAACTAAAGAACGTACAGGAGATGGATTTTCAAGTTAGAACACAGAAGACTATATGAGACAATATACTTTTGAAATTATATAAAAGTTTATTAAAGAACCAAACATGCAATTCACCTTTGATAGTATACCATTGCAACATTGATCGTGCTAGAAAAAGGAAGCATAATCTCATTTCGATTAGAGAATCCAAAATTTTTTAAGTCTTATAAATGTTACAAGGAGATATTCAAGATATCCATCAATATTTAAAATAGCGTTTATCTTAAATCACCAAGCAGCGAGCTACAGTAGCGAGATTCCTTTATCCCAATTAAAGGGAAAACTATTGTCACTACACTACAGCAGCTACCTTTACCTTGAGAGACCCTGGAGTGAATCCAACGAGTCTAAAAATCCCAGTGTGAGGTTCCACTTTTTATATTAAAAAAACAGCTGAGCCAGCAGGAAGTATGTTAAGCACACGTGCTGGACAACATCCTAGTTCTCTTGAGCAAAACAGAATACTAAGATACAGATGGTGGCAACTTCCTTGCTGCACAATTGTCTCTTAAGATTAGAAACTTACTTCCCAGAATTTATTTGACAGCGGATTTAGGGGCTTCCTTAAAATTTAAAGTAGTTTGTTGTTAGATTGTGGTGGTATACCATCTATCAATGCCTGACTGAAGTAATGTGTCTTTAATTTGCAAAAGTCCATTGCTGTTTGTCAGGAAGTGCTTTCTGTTAAAGGGTATGCCATACAAGATGTTGGTGTGCTTGATTCTGCCCAGGATGCTGGTGCCCTTGGTTATGCCCTGGCATGCTTTTGGACTTTAAAACCCTTGTTCAGCAGACGAATTCTGTTTTTAAGTTCCAGTTCCTACTGCATAGGATCAGCCAATTTAATCATATAACTTCTTATTACAGCTAATTCCTTCACAAGCAGATACAATCTCCTCTAAACTTCACCAGTCAGCAAGAATGAAAGAGTCACCTGGAGTAACGCATGCCATACATCCTTGCAATGAGAATAGACGACAATTTCGATGCAAGTTAAGGCTGACATGAGTGGTGCAAGGCGGGGACGGACAGAGGGAGGGAGGGGGATATGGGGGCAGCAACAAAGAAGGAAAATATCATTATCTTAGTTTTCAGAATCCTAGATAAATATAAGCTAATTATTCCAAATTTGGATCAACCCTCAACACCAATTGCGGCCAGTCTCACAACAGAACAAAATCAATAAGTCTGTTATGAGTTTGATTGCAAAAATATGAGCTCCCCAAAGTGCTTACCATGTATCCCACTGATGGGCGCCATGCTGCCGATCCTGAGGTCAGGGTTCATTACAACGATTCTCCATCAGAAGGATTAGACTTTTATATTTCATCCCAAGAACATTTCTTGTCAATTCTTTATGATGTTTTGCGAGATCTGTGACTGAAATCCCCATTCAACTTTACACCTTGCTTGAGCTTAGGGGAGATGGTGGTGTAGTGGCCATATCACTCGATTAATAACCTTGAGATCCAGGCTAATACTCTGGGGACACAGGTTCAAATCCCACCACAGCAGGTGGAATTTAAATTCAATTAATAAATCTGGAATACAAAGCTAGTTTCAATAATGGTAACCATAACAACTACCATCAATTGTCCTAAAAATTCACCTGCTTCACTAATGCCCCCTTGAGGGAAGGAAATCTGCTGTCCTTACCTGGTCTGGTCTACATGAGACTCCAGGCCCACAGCAACATGGTTGACTGAAATGGGTGAGTAAGCAACTCAGTTCCAAGGTAATTAGGGATGGGCAACAAATACTGGCCCTTGCCAGTGAATCACACAAAAGAATCATTTTGAAAAAAACTGCTGCTGGGAAACCTGTAAACTCATTAATTCTGCAGACCACACAATCTACCCTCTTATCAGAGTCCAGGCTATAATGTGCACATGTAGTATTCCTCCTCCAGCGGCAGTGACAAAACAGACCACCCAATTCTCATCAAACTCTACTTCATACTTTCCCATTCTTGACTGGACAATTTCCAGGGCACATTGTTTCCGAGCTCCTGTCAGTTCAGCATCATCCTGTTTAACACAGCATTCACTTCCCTCCATTTCTACTTAACCTCAAGGTCTTAATTCTGTATCTAAGCAAGTATTCATTCATCTTTTAACTTGGGGGAAACAATCAGTGCAGCATTAATTGTTATAACTGGAGATTCATTCTACATATCCACTGTTTAATGAGGTGGGAATGGTTTCGATAAATCTCCAGACTTGCTTGAGTTTGGTTCATTTTTTATCTGTACCCTTAAGCACTTACAGTACAAATAACCCGACTGCAGGTTATACCATCTATTGGGTAAGGCTGTACAAGCTGGGGATCTTTTCTCTAGAAAAGGAAGGCTTGAGGGGGTCACCTGATAAATTATGAATGGACTCATAGAGAAGATGTTTCCACTTACAGGGCGATCAAAACTACGAGCCATAAATATAAAACAGCCATTAAAAAATCCAATAGGGAGTTCAGGAGGAACTTCCTTACCCAGTGAATGGTGAGAATGTGGAATACTCACTACTGCATGGTATAGCTGAGGGGAATAGCGTGAATGCACGTGAGGGGAGGTTAGATAAACACACAGGAGAAAGGAATAGAAGGATATGCTGAAGGGGTTAGATGGGGTAGGGTGGGAGGAGGCTAACATGGAGAATAAACACTGACACAGACTATTTAGGCCAAATGGCCTTTTGTTGTGCTGTACAGTCTCTGTCTCCACCATATAATTCTAAAATAAAATCCAAAAAAAAGCTAGACATTCTCAGCAGGTCAGACAACACA
Organism: Carcharodon carcharias; assembly: GCF_017639515.1. Taxonomy (NCBI): domain Eukaryota; kingdom Metazoa; phylum Chordata; class Chondrichthyes; order Lamniformes; family Lamnidae; genus Carcharodon; species Carcharodon carcharias. The sequence goes on from NC_054487.1 coordinate 17,144,960, forward strand.
TCTGTGGAGAAACAGAGTGAACAGGCAGAAGCTTCTACACGTATATGAAATGTGGGGGTGTCAGGAGCATCTCCAGATTTCAGCTATAAGATTCTGAATGGCCTTGGCAAGGTGGATGTGGTGTTTCCTCTTGTGGGTGAGTCCAGGTCTAGGGGGTCACTGTTTTAAAATTAGGGGTCACCCTTTTAGGACAGAGAGGAGGAGAATTTTGTTCTCTCAGAGGGTTGTGTGACTTTGGAATTCTCTGCCTCAGAAGGTGGTGGAGGCGGGGTTACCGAATATTTTTAAGATGGTGGTAGATAGATTCTTGTTAGGCAAGAGAATCAAAGGTTATCGGGGTGCATGGGAATGTGGAATGTGAAACGCAAACAGATCAGCCAAGCTCCTATTTCATGTGTTCGTATGTACATAGGCCTCAACTAAAGCGTGGCAACCAACACCGTAGGGGAGGTGGGGTGGGTGGGGGTGGGAACATGGGGGGTATCTGTGCCAGTAGTGTCATAAAATGGCTCTTGATTGAGGCTTCAAACGCATGCTGTTTTTTTTTCACAGAGTGAATGAACAGCTTTTATATTTGCCTCACTAATAATAAAGACAGTTTTTTTCTTTAATGACTGTGTTTTTGTGCAATTAATTTTTATGGTCCTCAAGGTTAGAGATGATAGTGCCAAGTCAATCGAACACATCCCACTTCAGTCAGCCATTGTCATAATCAAGCACTCCCAGGTCAGTTAAGTATGGGTTAGGGATGTAACATGAGGGTATTTTTACATTAGCGTTGCTGACAGGTCTCCGATGGCTAGAAATTAGAGCGTAGCTGGCCAGCAGTGCAGTAAGTTTATATTTCCATGGTCTTGTTATTTGCATAATTATTCATAGTTCCCAGTGGAGCTTTGGTTGTGTGCACTGCGCTAGCCGAATGCAAACTGAGAGTGACACGGCCACTTAAAATTATCACAAGACAGAACAAAAGTTCTTGGAGCTGTTGGAAAGATTTGGACGAGGATTCCAATCCATTGGCAGTTTTTAACCAAGGAGAAAGGGGACGGAAGGAAAGAAGAGCAGGGCAAAAAAATTGGGATCTGAGTATTCCAAAGTAGAAACACAAAACGGAGTCTGCAGCCCCAACATTCGATGCCTTGTTGTGAAGTAGACATTTCTGATGCATGTGGTGGGGTTATCCTTTGTGGAATTGCACTTTATCTTCCACTTTGGACAACAGCAAGCGTGGAATGAAACTGGGGAATAAGAGTCATTGACCACTGTAGCTCGTGTGGTAGAGTTTGAGGCACCCAAAACATTCCTTGGAATCAGAACCCACTGATAAAGTGAGGCGGAAGTTTCTCGAGCCTGTAGATGTGGGACTGAGCATACAAGCAGATAAGCACAGGTGGCCTCTGCTGGAGGCTCACTCGGTCCTCCTCAGCAGCAAGCCTCCATTGGCTTCCCTCCAAAGCACACAATTAAAGGGCGATTCCCATGTGCCAACATCATGAGTGCTGGGAAAATAACCGTGCCATAACAACTGGCACCAAGCCTCTGCCCCTTTCTATTTCTATTTCCTGGTGAAAAGTGAAAAAGCAAAAGAAATATCCTTAGGTTTTCCTTACCATTACACTCTTTGACTCCATTTCCAGAATCATCAGAGCTCCTACCAACCCTACCCTTACACAGGAAGGCTGCTGAATCAATGAGGGGCTGAGACAGACACCAGGAAATTGTGTCATCTTCAGCTAACGTACATATACCAGCGGGCAAACCATTTTCCAAGTCATCACTTTCCAAGCCAACGTCAGCACTGGGATTTTCCAGTGGGGGCTGGAGGACGAACGGGTGCAATTTGAAAATAGTGCCTCTGGATGACATGTCGGTGTCCTGCTGCCTCCAGGACATGCTGGGATTTTCAAAAGGAGGATGGGGAGGGTTTCTGAGAACCTGCTCAACTCCAGCTAGCTCTTTGAGGAGCGTGTTAAAATGCCATAGAGGGCAAGAAGGTAATTTTCAATTTGCAAATCACCAAACCCCAACAGTTTGGCACAGATTGGTCCACAGCTGTCAGGTTCAATGTGGGCAGAAATTTCTCATGTTGAAAGAATTTGGGACCTGGGGGATTTTGCTCCGGATTGGGAGCAGTACTTTTCCGTTAGCCCTTTAGCCACTTTTGCATTCAGTGAGGCTGCTGGCCCTGCAAGGAGCTGCCTGCTCTATGCTGCAAGGCAGCGGCAGGCTCCATCATGGCTGCCATCCGCCTTTGACAAAGGCACTCCACAGGTAGCTCCCACTTCCTAGTAATGCTTGGCACCACTAATCGGGCACCGGCCTTCCAGCCCAATTAGGGCATTTGCATTTCAAGATACCATCGTATGAATGACATAGATGCGTCGTGGGATCACGACCCGAAAATTACACAGGCATCGGATTCCTGACCCTAAATTGAAAATCAAGCCCCAGGTCTCAGCAACCAACAACGCCAGGTGGAGCAGTGATACCATCAGCTTAATGGCCTCAAGGAGTGAAAGCAGATGTAGAAAAAAATGGTAGAAACAATAGATAAGGAATGTATTATGTGAATGCGACACATCATTTTTAAAACAAGTGTCCAGTCAAACCATTTCCTGTCTTGTGTACATTCCCATGTGAATATGAAGTCTGATCAGCAAGAATATCAAGCACGACTGGGACCTGTACTTTGAGACTGTGTGGCATGGGTCATCCCATCCTATCAGAATGCACTCTCTAAGAATGCATGAAGATGCATGAACAAAGGGGGCAGTATCTGTTCATTAAATTACTGCTGCTGTCACTGACCTGCTTTAACAAGGGAGGAGTGCATTGCTCAAATTCTAAGGCAGAAAATATACAGTCAGCATCCGTAAAGAAAGACAAATTCATTTCTATTGCACATTTCAGTGCCTCAGCACACCCCAAAAGCACTTTCCATCCAATGTAGCACTTTCTGAAGTATTGTCACTGTACCAGTGTGGAAAACATGGCAATACACAGCAAGATCCCACAAGCTGCAAAGTCCACATTATCTGATTTTTAATGATGTTGTTTGAAGGACTAAACTTGTCGGGACACCGGAGAGAACTTCCTTGCTCTTAATGTGAAGACACTTAGGGAAGCTGTGGTTATTCCCTTCAGAGCAAAGAAGGTTAAGGATAGACTGCATAGAGATGTTCAAAATCATACATGGTCTCGATGAGGTAATTCAGAAGAAACTGTTTCCACTGGCAGGAGGGTCACTAGCTGGGGGGACTAGGATTGGCAAACGAACCAGAGGGGGGATGGGAGGTTTTGTGTTATGCAGTGAGCTGGTGTGATCTAGAAAGCACTGCCTGAAAGTTGGTAACAATTGCTTCATTAGTAACATTCAAAAGGCAATTGGATAAAAATCTGAAGGGGTACAGCTTGCAGGGCTTTGGCAGGGACCGAACCCTTTCAAAGAGCTGGCACAGGCATGATGGAGTGAATGACTTCCTTCCATATGCTGCACGGAATCTATGTCCAGCTGGGAAGGCCAATGAGGCCTACTCGGATGGATTACAATGCAGCACGACATCAGCACTTCACTAAAAGGGTTTGTTTTAACTGGTAGGAGGGAGAATGGGGTGGGGGTGGTGTAGGGGTTGTTAAAAATTCAAAAATGGGAAATCCGCACTGACCCAACTCTAATGCACCCACTTACAGCTTTACAAGCATGAGGACATGCAACTACCCTGCTCCGCAGAGGAGGGGCTATAATCTAAATATTTTAGTCAGCCTGTGTGCCTCAAATTTCTGGCCAGTTATGATTTTAAGGGCTGTGAGGTCGGGTTTTCCAGGACTCGGGAAAGCTAGCAGCTGAAGAGTGGCGAGAGGGGCTGGCTGGATCCAACAGGTAGGCACCTCTCCACCACTGTCCATGGGCCTGGTGGAACAGACGTGCTTCTGCCAGTCCAGCTAACAAGCCTGTTCACCCTGTGACGGGACAACCACCCGATCTACTTACAGCCCACAATTTCCTCTCCCTCTCCCCTCTCCATTCCCCAGATGTGGCCTTTTCACACAGGCCTTCCCGCCCGAACCTACAAATTAAGAGCAGGAGTAGGCCTGACAGCTCTCCAATTGGGTGACGGAGTCAGACAATATAAATGGGTTCCCACCATTAAATTTGGCAGGGCCTCCACATTCCCAGCACTTCAATGTTTCCAGTCCCCTCCCAGCCCACTTCCTCTCCACCTCCTGCTAAGTATGAGCCTGGTGTTGAATTGCTGGTCTAGATTATGTGCTCAAGTCTCTGGAGTGGGGCCTGAAGCCACAATTATCAGCCTTAGAAGTGAGAATGCTACCAGGCACATTGCTGTTTCCAGTGTAACCACCATCTGGATAGCTCTTTTAGTATTTAGTTCTGAAGAAGGTTTACACCCACAACAGTAATGCTCGTTGCCATTTTAATGGTAGCAAATATTTTGGCATCCGAGTGTCTCGGCAGGGACTGGCAATAAAGTTTATTAACACATCGATATTGGGCTGCCAAAGTGTAATCTGGATTTCCCACATGATTTTGGGCCTCACCACTCTCTCCATCGCCATCTCCCAACTCTTCTCCAAGTTAATATTAAGTCACTCGATCTGTGTTTGTTTTTTGCAAGTAGCAGCTTCTTATTTGCAAGCTTTATTCATGTGTTTTCATAGTTTGGACAAAGTAACCCAAGTACATCAAAGGCAATGATAGGCACAGAAGGATCCCAGTTTGATCTATTGTAATGTTTTATCTCTAATGCATATTGACCATATTTTCAAATTATACTAGATTAGGCAGTAAGGAATAAGAACCTCATAAAGCAGCAAAAGATTGATGGAAGGTGTTAGACAATGATTTCAAGCAGGGAAATCTATGGAGAAATGCAAGATCTTGCACACCAGGTGAAAGAAAATTGGTGTATAATTGATGAATGATGTTGGATCAGCTCGGAGAGAGTCTGAAAGCAACTGGGGAATAAATGGAGACTCAACCCTGACTATGTTCAGAATAGAACGACAATTAACCAGACAAACAGGATTTTGCTGCACTCTGGAGAATCAATGAAGTGTAGGACTAATTTCATGCTCTGGGAAGGGTACTCACAGGCAGTGCATCATGGGGAATCACAGGCCAATATGACATGTTTTTGCATTCCATACCCGCAACAAATAAAAGAAAATCGCAGGATGTGTGCCTGCAATTTCCTGCTATGTGCTCCTTGTGAGGACACGCCCGAAAGCAACCACAGAATTAACCCTTGCCAGTCCTGAGCCATCATGCAGAAGCTCTGCGTGCTCTGGTTAGACCACATCCTGAGCGATGTGCTCAATTCTGGTCTCCGCAGAGATGGCTGTGCAAGGTGGCTAAGAACTGGGTTATGAGGCATTGAGAGAATGATGCTGAACCCTCCTGCATGCCGAAGATTGATCTTATCAAGCTGCGTTGAAATTGTGGGCGTTGGATGTGAGGGACCAGTCAGCCCCCCCAAAAAAAAACACCTGAAAGGAAGTTCACAAGACTTGCACCTCCCGCGATCTTCGATTGCCTGAAATCTCTTTACAGCTGATGAAATAGTTTTGAAGTAGTTACCACTGCGATTCGGGAAATGTGGCAGCAAATTTGCGCACAGCCAGATCCCACAACCAGCAATGCAAGAATGACAATTAAATCTGCACTTTTAGGTGACCTTGATTGAGGAATAATGCTCATCCTCGGAATAGTGTTACGGGATCTTCAACGTCCACCAGGGAGGGAAATTTAGTATCTCGTCTGAAAGATTGCATCTCTGACAATGCAGCACTCTCTCAGTGCTGCGCTGAAGTATCACTCAGGTTTCTGAAGTAAAGCGGGTAAGGTTAATGGTCCCCGCGTTGATGCCACTTTCAGAAGCCAGGGAGAAGGTAAGTGTATAAGGTAAGTGGGTAAGGTGGACCAGGGAGCAGTTGGGTGGTCCGTAGGGGTGAAGGGTGTGGGGTGGTCGGGGGAGGGGGATTGTGGTGTGTCAAGTGGCTGTGAGGGAGTGGAGGATTCAGGTGGTCGAGGAGTTGTGGAGGGGGGCGGGTGGGGGGGTTGGGGGTGGGGGGGTGGTTCTGTTGGTCAAGGGGGTGAGGAGGGATCGGGTGATCAGTTGGGGGTGGGGGGATTCAGGTTGTCAGGGGGTGTGGGGGCTCGGGGAGACTTGGGCAGTCAGGTGGTCAGGGGGTTGGGGGGTTGGGTGGTTGGAGGGGGTGCGGTGATTCAGGTGATCAGCCGGGGAGTGTGGGTGTTGGGCAGTCGGGGGTGCAGCTAAGGGGCAGGGTGAGCACTATCCATGAGTCAAGGCCGGGGGGCAGGTGGGGGGGAGGTGGTTGGGGGGGTGGGTGGGTAGCGGGGGCAATGAACATTGCTGTGGGACCTGGAGTGCTTTAACACTCCAGCTGATTTATTTAGAGTTTCAGTGGTTTTATACCTGCTCTGATAAGTCTGCATGGTTCCGGCCACTGATCCCAATGTCACTGGAATTGTGCAGCAAGCCAGGCAGGGTAAAGCCAACAATCGGAAGTTTAAACTTGCCATGTAAGTCCCAGGCGTGTGCACATTCCAGGACCGCCGATGGGTCCTGTGTATAGCTTTTGGGGTATCTCTGACTATCCGGGGATCGGAAGATCAGGGCCATTGCTTTGCTGCAGTAATCATATTTGCTACTGGCATTTAAAGCATTTTCATCCAATGGATTCAAAACTGGCTGAGTAATAAGAAGCAGAAGAGTAATGGTCAATGGATGTTTTTCAGACTGGAATGGTTTGTAGTGGAGTTTCCCCCCAGGAGTTGGTATTGGGACCCTTGCTTTTCCTGATATATATTAATGATCTAGATCTTGGTGTGCAGGGGACAATTTTATAGTTTGCATATGATATGAAGATTGGAAGCATTGTAAACTGTGAGGAGGACAGTGTAGAACTTCAAAAGGACATAAACAAGTTGGTGGAGTGGGCAGATAGGTGGCAGATGAAGTTCAATGCAGAGAAGTGTGAGATGATGCATTTTGGTAGGAAGAACATGGATGCACAATATAAAATAAGGGGTGAAATTTTGAAGGGGGTGCAGGAGCAGAAACACCTGGGTGTATATGTGCGTAGATCATTGAAGGTGGCAGGACAGGTGGAGAGAGCAGTTAATAAAGCAAATGGTATCCTGGGCTTTATTAATAGGGGCATAGAGTATACGAGTGGGGGAGGGATGGTGATGGTGATGGCAATGCTGATGGTGTAGTGGTATTGTCACTGGACTAGTGACCCAGAGACCCAGGGTATTGCTCTGGAGACCTGGGAGATGGCAGATGGCGGAATTTGAATTCAATAAATATCTGGAATTAAATCCATGGAACCATTGTCGATTGTTGTAAAAACCCACCTGGTCCATTAATGGAAATCTGTCATCCTTACCTGGTCTGGCCTACACATGACTCCAGACCCACAACAATGTGGTTGACTCTGAAATGGCCCAGTAAGCCACTCAATTGTAAGAAACCACTACAAAGTCACAAAAAATGAATGAAACTGGACTAACCACCCAGCATTGACCTAGGCACTGGAAACGACAACAGTAATCTCAGCCCTGCTGACATTGCAAAGTCCTCCTTACTAAGGTCTGGGGGCCAGTGCCAAAATTGGGAGAGATGTCTCTCAGACTAGTCAAGCAACAGCCTGACACAGTCATCCTCACGGAATCATATCTTACAGATAGTGTCCAAGGCTCCTCCATCACCATCCCTGAGTATGTCCTGTCCCACCAGCAGGACAGGCCCAATGAGGTGGTGGCACAGTGGTATTTCGTCAGGAGGGAGTTGCCCTGGGAGTTCTCAACGTCGACTCCGGACCTAATGATGCCTCATGGCATCAGATCAAACATGGGTAAGGAAACCTCCTGCGGATTACTACGTACCCTCAGCTGATGAATCAGTGGTCCTCCATGTTGAACGCCACTTGGAGGAAGCACTGAGGGTGGCAAGGGTGCAGAATGAACTTCAATATCCACCACCAAGAGGGACTCGGTAGCACCACTGACCAAGCTGGCTGAGTCCTGAATGACATAAATGCTAGACTGGGTCTGTGGCAGACAATGAAGGAAGCTACAAGAAAGAAAAGCATACTTCACCTCATCCTCACTAACCTGCCTGCCGCAGATGCATCTTTCCATGACTTATAGGTAGGAGTGACCACTACTCAGTTGTTATGGAGATGAAGTCCCAGCTTCATATTGAGGATACCGTCCATCATGTTGTGTCGCACTAACACCGTGCTAAATGGGATAGATTTCAAATAGACCTAGCAACTCTAGACTGGGTGCCCATGAGGTGCTGTGGGACATCAGCAGCAGCAGAATTGTACTCAAACACAACCTGTAACTTCATGGCCCAGCATATTCCCCACTCTACCAGTACCACCAAGCCAGGGGATCAACTCTGGTTCAATGAAAGGTGCAGGAGGGCATGCCAGGAGCAGCACTAGGATTACCTAAAAATGAGGTGTCAACTTGGTGAAGCTATAAAACAGCATAAGCAGCAAGTGATAGACAGAGCTAAGTGACCCCACAACTGATGGATCTTATCAAAGCTCTGCAGTCCTGCCACATCCAGTCATGAATGGTAGAGGACAATTAAACAACTCACTGGAGGAGGAGGCTCCACAAATATCCCCATCCTCAATGATGGGGAGTTCAGTACACCAGTGCAGAAGATAAGGCAGAAGCATTTGTTGCAATCTTCAGCCAGAAGTGCCAAGTGGATGATCCATCTCGGCCTCCTTCAGAGGTCCCCAGCATCACAGGTGTCAGTCTTCAGCTAATTCAATTCATTCCACGTGATATCAAGAAACAGCTGAAGGCACTGGATACTGTAAAGACTATGGGCCCTGACAATATTCCAGCAATAGTACTGAAGGTTTGTGCTCCAGAACTTGCCGCGCCCCTAGCCAAGCTGTTCCAGTACAGCTACAACATTGGCATCTACCCGGCTATGTGGAAAATTGCACAGGTATGTCCTGTAAACAAAAAGCAGGACAAATCCAACCCGGCCAATTACCGCCCCATCAGTTTACTCTCGACCATCAGTAAAGTAATGGAAGGGATCATCAACAGTGCTATCAAGCGGTACTTGCTTAGCAATAAATTTCTCACTGATGCTCAGTTTGGGTTCCGTCAAGGCCATTCAGCTCCTGACCTCGTTACAGCCTTGGTTCAAACATGGATTAAAGAGCTGAACTCAAGAAGTGAGGTGAGAGTGACTACCCTTGCCATCAAGGTAGCATTTGACCGAGTGTGGCATCAAGGAGCCCTAGCAAAACTGGAGTCAATGGGACTCAGGGTAAAAATCTTCACTGGTTGGAGTCATACCTAGCATAAAGGAAGATGGTTGTGGTTGTTGGAGGTCAGTCATCTCAGCTCCAGGGCATCACTGCAGGAGTTCCTCAGCGTAGTGTCCTAGGCCCAACCATCTTCAGCTGCTTCATCAATGACCTTTTTTCCATCGGAAGGTCAGAAGTGGGGATGTTCACTGATGATTACACCATGTTCACCATCATTCGCAACTCCTCAGATACTGAAGCAGTCCATGTCCAAATGCAGCAAGACCTGGATAATATCCAGGCTTGGGCTGACAAATGGCAAGTAACATTCACGCCACAAAAGTGCCAGGCAACGACCATCTCCAAGAAGAGAGAATCTAAAAATTGCGCCTTGACATTCAATAGCATTACCATCACTGAATCCTCCACTACCAGAAACTGAACTGGACTAGCCATATAAATACCGTGGCTACAAAGCATGTCAGAGGCTAGGAATAGTGTGATGAGTAACTCACTTCCTGATTCCCCAAAGCCTGTCCACCATCTACAAGGCACAAGTCAGGACTGAGATGGAATACTTCCCCCTTGCCTGGATGAGTGCAGCTCCCACAACACTCAAGAAGCTCGACACCATCCAGGCCAAAGCAGCCCGCTTGATTGGCACCACATCCACAAACATTCACTCCCTCCACCACTGACGCACAATAGCAGCAGTGTGTACCATCTACAAGATGCACTGCAGGAATTAACCAAGGCTCCTTTGACAGCACCTTCCAAACCCAAACCCACTACATCTAGAAGACCAAGGGCAGAAGACACATGGGAACACCACCACCTGGAAGTTCCCCTCCAAGACACTCACCATCCTGACTGGGAAATATATCTCCGTTCCTTCACTGGGTCAAAATCCTGGAACTTCCTTCCTAACAGCACCTACACCATATGGACTGCAGTGGTTCAAGAAGGCAGCTCACCACCACCTTAACAAGGGTAATTAGGGATGGGCAATAAATGCTGGCCCAGCCAATGAAGCCCACATCCCACGAATGAATTAAAAAAAAAATAGCAAGGAGGTTATGCTGAATTAATATAAGACACATGTTAGACCTCAGCTGGAGTATTGTGTATAGCCCTGGGAGCCACATTATCAGAAGGATGTGAACACATTGGAGAGAGTGCAGCAGAAGTTTACAAGAATGGTTCCAGGAATGAGAAACTTCAGTTATGAGGATAGATTGGAGAGGTTGGGAGTGTTATTCTTGGAGGGGAGAAGGCTAAGAAGAGATTTGATAGAGTTGTTCAAAATCACAAGGGGGTTGGACAGAGTAGATAGGGAGAAGCTGTTCCTACTCATATAAGGATCAAGAATGAGTCGGCGCAGGTTTAAAGTGCAAAAGAAGCAGATGTGATGTAAGGAAAAAGCTTTTTCACACAGAGTAGTTCGGATCTGGAATGCACTGCCTGGGATTGTGGTGGAGGGAGGTACAATCAAGGCATTCAAGAGGGTATTGGATGATTATTTGAATAGAAACAACGTGCAAGAGAAAAGGCAGGGCAATGGCAGTAGGTGATAATGCTCATTTAAAGAGCCGGTGCAGACACGATGGGCTGAATGGCCTCCTTCTGTGCCATTAAAATTCTGTGATTCTGTGATTCTGTGAATATGTGGTTCTATGGTGGAACAAAGCAAGTCAGAGGAGCAGTGAAGACACTGCCTCAAACTCCGTTCCACCACCAGCCCCCCCCAACTACTGCACGACAACACCCCCAATCCAATACATTTAAATCATTAGTCACAGTGGGTAAAGATTCAGCCTTGTGCAGTGAGGGAAGAGACAGATTTGACTGACAGATTCTAATTAAAGGTGTGGGTGCAGTAAAGATGAATATGTGCTTTCAGCAAGCTTCATAATCAATCTCCAATAATGGTTAGCACTGGCCACAGTATTGGTGGAGGGAGCAGAATTGGCAGGCATATCGATAAAATGAAAAGACATCCAACTTCAAAGCCAAATTCACTGGGCAAGTGAGTGGACGGTAGAGCAGCTGGCCGCTTTTGATGGATAGCTAAATGAGGTAGGCACCAGGAGAGTTGAGCCTCTGTGGCCTTCCCAAGGGCATCAGTGACCACTTGCAGTACCAGATAGTCAGTGGGCTCAACACTACATACCTTTCATGCAAGGCAAGGGTGACCCAAAGCTTGCATATGTCACCCAAAGTGATGTCTGTCCCATAATGCACTTCAGGCTCATACAATCCAATCCCTCACACAACCTTATGGCTCATTCTTTGCATCTCATGAATGGCTGTACCTTAAGAGGACAGATGGCCAACATGGAATTGTGGAATTGACAACATTCTCATCGTCAAATCTTTCAAAGCCATAACACCACCACAAGCCATTTTCCAACAACCTTGCTGCATAATACAGCAGCAATTAGGGATGGGCAATAAATGCTGACCTAGCCAGAGAAGCCCATATCCCATGAATGAACAAAGAAAGTCACTTACTGCCAACCCGAGTTGGCACCTCTTTCCTTGCCAGCTCTCCATCCCGTTCTCCCAATCCCTGACCTCAATCTGTTTCCCTCAATGTTCAAACTCCAAATTCAAAAAAAGCAAATTAACATTCCTTTCTATTTGTATCTTTCTCTTTTCTTCCATTGCCTCATATGTGTAAGAGATTACTTACATAAAATATGTATTTCCAGCGCCTCATCTTCAGTGATAAAGATCTGTTTGATTTTTGAGATGGCACATGTAAGTGCTGTATCATCAAGTATTAACTGGTTCTGCCTTATTCTTCAATCAGAGTTATTTTAACTGCTTTGATGCTCATGTATAATCGAAAAAAACCCTTCAATTTTCTGCACACCTCTCTGGGAGATGTCAAATGGAATTATAAATACGCTTGAGTGCTTTGGCCAAGGGATATTCTTCAGGAGTAAAGGTTGGGATTTTCTGCTCCCGCCCACTGCGGGACCAGAAATTCCTGCCCAAGGTCAACAGATCCTTGGCTGGTCTGTCAAATTTTCCATCCTGCCCATGATGGTTCTTGCCACAAGACAGGCTGGAAAATCCTGGCCAAAGCTTGGTGACCAGGGAACTGTATTCCATCCTGCCCTTAACCAACATTCATTTGTAAGATTTTTTTCCTACGTTACAGTAGTGATGGCACTTCAGAAGTACTTCATTAACTATAGAAACATTGGAAATAGGAGCAGGAGGAGGCCATTTGGCTCCTTGAGCCTTCTCTGCTGTTCAACTAGATCATGGCTGACCTTCTACCTCAAAGCTATTTTCCCGTTCTATCCCCATATCCCTCAATAACTTTCAAATCTAAAAACCTATCAATCTCTGCCTTGAACATACCCAATGACTGAGCCTCCACAGCCTGAGGTTATGAAATGTGCAATAAAAACAGAAAAGGCTAGAAAAACCTAGCTGGGATTTTGCAGCATCTGTGGAGAGAGAAACTGAGTTAACATTTCGAGTCCGTATGATTCTTCTTCAGAGCTTTAAAGAAGAGCAGACTCGAAATATTAACTCTGTTTCTCTCTCCACAGATGCTGCCAGACCTACTGAGTTGGGGGGTGGGGCGGGGGGGGTGGCAGGGCGGTTGGGGGGGTGGGCAAGGAGACAGAATGACTCCTCTGCTACACTAGGAAACAGTGATACGTCTGCAGACCAGGAAATCTCACCCAACAGTTGTTGGGAAAGGTAGCATGTGATCTTGTCTGACCCATCAGGGTGGATCTCCATTCTTTGCTGATCGCAGTTGGGCCTACTCTTGAGCTGCCCCTGGGGTAGAGATGAATAAAATCAGCCTGGGATCACAACCCTGGTTGTTACATTTGCTGGAAGTGACAGGTGTGGATTTCAAGGAGACTGGGAATATTTCACACCGCCTAAACTTGCATTTACTTAGCATCTAATATCGCCATGAAACATGTCAAAGAATAAAGCATGCAGTGAATTACTCTGAAGTGTTACACCAAGTCTGCAGCACAGAAACAGGCCATTCAGCCCAACTGGTCTATGCCAGCCCTTAGGCTCCCCTCAAAACTCCTTCTAGCCCTGTTTGTCTAGCCCTGTCATCATATTTCTATTCCTTTCTCTCTCTCTCATGTGTTTATCTAGCTTCCTCCTTGAATGAATCTATGCAATATTCCTTGACATATTAATTCATGAGATATGGGCTTCACTGGTTAGGCCAGCATTTGTTGCCCATCCCTAATTGCCCTTGAGAAGGTGGTGGTGAGCTGCCTTCTTGAACCACCACACGCCATGTATAGCTGCCAGCGTGTGTGGTGGAAGGATTGAATGTTTAAGGTGGTGGATGGAGAGCCAGTTAAGTGGGCTGCTTTGTCCTGGATGGTGTTGAGCTTTTTGAGTGTTGTTGGAGCTGCACTCATCCAGGCAAGTGCATGGTGTTCCATCACACTCCTGGCTTGTGCCTTGTAGATGGTGAACAGAACTTGGGGAGACATGAGTCAAGTTACTTGTTACAGAAGTAACCTTCTCTTATAGCTACATTATTTATATGGCTGGTCCAGTTCAGTTTCTGCTCGATTGTAACCACTAGGTTGTTAATGGTAGCGTATTCAGCGATGGAAATGCCATTGAATGTCAAGGGGAGATGGTCAGATTCTCCCTTGTTGGAGATGGTCATTGCCTGGCATTTGTGTAGCATGAATGTTACTTGCCACTTGTCAGCCCAAGCCTGGATGTCCTCCGGGTCTTGCTACCCATGGACACAGACTGATTCAGTATCTGAGGAGTCACAAATGGTGCGGAAGATGCTGAGATCATCAGGAGTAAACCCTGCTTCTGACCTTATGGACAGAACATTTAGGTCAGCGTGCAGACGCATGCCCGGCCCGATCAGACACAGAATCGTGCGAGATAACGTCAGCCAAACATCCCGGCGCCATCCCGTGCTCGCACGATGTTTCAGTCGGCAGGCGTGCGCAACAGCTGGAAGCACGCTAACCGACAATCAAGAGGCCAACTAGTGTAATTAAAGTTACAAAGGTCTCCAATTTTTTGTGGTCCACCCAACCCTACGGTTGGCAGGCGGGCAAACTGGCCAGGCGGGTTTCGCATTTTTCATGGAACCTCATCCAAGGGCGGGATGAGGTTTCCGTTATTAAATAAAAATCTATGCACAGCATTTTTATCATGTACACGTTCAGGTGACTGATTGTGATGCTGGGACATTTTTTTTCCTGATTTTAAAAACTTTATTTAATTGTTTTAAAGTCTTAAGCTCTCTGCCTTCAGGGAGCTTTCATTCAGCGCTCGCGATCAGTGTCTGCCCTCCTCCCAACCCCACCCCGGCAGCGCTGAGCATTTCAGCGTGTGCTTCATGCTGACTGGCCGTTAACTCACCAGCCAACATGAAATCACAGTTGGGGGCCAATTGCAGGCAGCAGCCTATTTCTTGACCCATCCCGGGCCACCGATCGTGCCTGCCCTCCGACCTGAAAATCCTACCCTCTGTTACAGGGTCGTTCATTGATGAGAAAGCTGAAATTGATAAGCTGAGGAATACCTGCTGTTTGTCCATGTTATAAATACCCCTTCCCTGGCCTTTCAAGTCCCTGGGGTGGGACTTGAACCCAGATCTTCTAGCTTGGAGGCAGGGACACTACCCACTGCTATTGTGTGGCTCTGATGATTGGCCTCCGACAACCATAACCACTATTTCTTTTGGTAATGTGTTCTACATTCTAACTGCTCTTAAATTGCGTAAACAACTTTCCCCTGAATTCCCCATTGGATTTACTTGTGACTAACTTATCTTCATGACCTCTAACCTTGGAGGCCTGCAACATGTGGACACATCTTCTCAATGTTTATCCAAACCTTCTCATTCTCTAAAAGACCTCTATCATGTCTGCCCCTCAATCTTCTGTTTTTTTAGGGAAAATAGCCCCAGTTTGTTCAATCTTTCCAGCCAAGTATAACCTTTCAGTTCTACTATCATCATTGTGTATCTTTGTATTCATTTTCTCCAGTAACTTTATGTCATTTTTTATAACATGGAGACCAGGATTGTGCACAATACTCCAAGTCTGGTCTAACCAAGGTTTGATAAAGCTTAATATACATCCTTTTCCTTTTTGATTATTTCCCTTGAGAAATGAATCCCAGAGCTTGATTTGCTTTGCTTCATGTCCTTATCAACTGCATTGCTATGAATATTGATTTGTATACCTGTGTCCCTAAATGCGGGAGGTTTTGTGGTGCAGTGGGTAGTGTCCCTGCCTCCAAGCTAGTAGATCTGGGTTCAAGTCCCACCCCAGGGACTTGAAAGGCCAGGGAAGGGGTATTTATAACATGGACAAACAGGTTGAGTATCAGATCACAAATCCTTCCAACACATGCCAATGCCAGGTGGTAAGAGTAGGAGATATTCCTGGTCAGCCATGTTACAGAATGAACTTTGGAGCCTCTACCATTGCTCCAGACTTAAAAGTGCATGTTGCTGCAGCAGCTCAGACTCCCCAAGTGAACTGTGACATCCTGCCACCCACCCCAAAATCCCTTTGCTCTTCAACTCATTCAGGCACATGTTATCCAAGCAGCACATGGCCTTGCTATTCTTCCTACCAAAATGCATCACCTCACACTGCCATTAAAATTAATTTGCCAGTTACAAACCCATTCCACAAGTTTACTAGTGTGCTCTTGTATTTTGTTGCACTCTTTGTTTGTGTTAACTGCACCTTCCAATTTGGTATCTTCTGCGAATTTTGAAACTGCATTCCCAGTTCCTGAGCCCAAATGATTATTGTGAATTGTGAATAAATCTGCTCCCAGCACCAGTGCAGACTATCACTTCCCACCTTTTGCCAGTCCGAGTAGCTACCCTTAATGTTTTTAAGAAATGGCTGCCTAATGACCTTGTTAAATCTTAAGAAATAAATTGGATATTTTAAGACGTGTCCTCTTTCTCTTTCTCCCTCATTAAGAAAAAAATCTTCAGCAGCCTGCCAGAGCTAACACAGATACAGAAGTGCAAGAGCTTTCTCCTTTATACATCCGATTAGCTTATCAGTTATTTCCCCTTTTTCTTCTTGAATGTCGTTATATGATTTTTGTTCTCCTTATCTAAGGTTATGTTCACCTTTCCGTGTCCCTAGTAAATACAGACATAGTAACTATTCAATCTTTCTGCTGTTTCGATGCCATTAACTGTGAGTATATTAGTGGCCCAGTATCCCTTTGCAACAAAGATTTTTCTTTTTTGGATGTGTGAAGGAGAGAACCCTTGGTCCAAGTGCTCCACACTTATTAAAAGAGGTGAGGGAAAAGCTAGCAGAGGCCCTATTGTTTTTTTTTAATTCATTCATGGGATGTGGGCATCATTGGCTGGGCTAGCATTTATTGCCCGTCATTAATTGCCCTTGTTCAGAGTCATTTAAAGAATCAAGTACATTGCTGTGGTTCCGGAGTTACAGGTAGGTCAGACCAGGTAAGGACAGCAGATTTCCTTCCCTAGAGGCCATAAGTGAACCAGATGGGTTTTTACAACAATCAGCAGTGGTTTCATGGTCATCATTAGATTTCGAATTCCAGATTTTTAAAAATTGAATTCAAATTCCACCGTGCTGTGATTTGAACCTGTGTCCCCAGAGCATTACCCTGGGTCTGCTGGAGTACTAGCTCAGTAACCCCTTGCAATAAAGATTTTTCTTTTTCTTAATTCTGTGTCTGCAGGAAACTTTACTATTTTATTTTACACAAGAGCATGAGAACTAGGAGCAGGAGTAGACCACATGGCCCATCGAGCCTGCTCTGCCATTCAATGACCTTGGCCTTCAACTCCACTTTCCTGCTCACTCCCCATATTCCTTAATTCCCTGAGAGACCAAAAATCTCTCTATCCCAGCCTTAAATGTATTCAACAATGCAGCAATGACAACCCTCTGGGGTAGAGGATTCCAAATATTCATAACCCCTTGAGTTAAGAAATTTCTTCTAATCTCATCCCTAAATGATTCGGCCCTTATCCTGAGGCTATGCCCCCATGTCCTAGATTCCCCAACCAGAGGAAACTACCCCTCAGTGTCTACCCTGCCAATCCCCTTCAAAATCTGTTTTTTCAATGAGATCGCCTCTCATTCTTCTAAACTCCAGAGAATATAAGCCCAATTTACTCACCCTCTCATCATTGGCAACCCTCTAACCCCAGGGACAATTTAGTGAACTTTCACTGTGTCACTTCCAATGCAAGTATATCCTTTTTTTTATTCATTCATGGGATGTGGACGTCACTAGGCCAGTATTTTTTGCCCATCCCTAATTGCCCTTGTTCAGAAGCCATTAAAGAGTCAACTGCATTGCTGTGGGTCTGGAGTCACATATAGTCCAGACCAGGTATGGACGGCAGATTTCCTTCCTTGAAGGGCATGAGTGAACCAGATGGGTTTTTGGCAACAATCGACAATGGTTTCATGGTCACGACCAGACTGTCAATTCCAGATTTTTATTGGATTCAAAATGTCACCATCTGCCGTGGTGGGATTCAAACCCAGGTCCCCAGAGCATTACCCTGGGTCTGCTGGAATATTAGCCCAGGGACAATACCACCATACCACTGCCTCCCTTAAATGTGAAGGCAAAAACTGCACACAGTATTCCAGTTGTTTCACCAAAACCCTGTACAATTATAGCAAGACCTCTTTATTCTTGTACTCCAATTTCCTTGCAGAAAAGGCCAACATGCCATTTGCCTTTCTACTTGCTTGCTGCACCTGCACGCTAACTTTCTGCCTTCCTTGTACAAGTACACCCAAGTCTCTTTGAACATCAACATTTACACGTTTCTCACCTTTTAAAAAATATTCCGCTTTTCTATTCTTATGACCAAAATAAATAACTTCACACTTCCCTGTACTAAACTCTATCTCCCATCTCGTTGTCCACTCACCTAACCTGTCTAGCGCTCTTTTTAGCCTCTCTGAATCCACCCCACAGCTTACTTTCCACATAGCTTTGTATCATCAGCAAACACTGATGCATTACTCTTGGTCTCTTCGTCTAAGTCATTAATATAGCTTATAGGGGTGAGCATTGACCCTTGCAGCACTCCAATTGTCACAGCATTCCAACCTGAAAATAGCCCATTTATGCCTAATCTTTGCTTCCTGTCTATTAATCAATCCTCAATCCCTGTTACTTATTACCTTCAAGTCCATGAGCCCTTATCTTGCCCATTAACCCTTGGTGTGGTACCTTATCTTGCCCATTAACCCTTGGTGTGGTACCTTATCTTGCCCATTAACCCTTGGTGTGGTACCTTATCTTGCCCATTAACCCTTGGTGTGGTACCTTATCTTGCCCATTAACCCTTGGTGTGGTACCTTATCCTGCCCATTAACCCTTGGTGTGGTACCTTATCTTGCCCATTAACCCTTGGTGTGGTACCTTATCCTGCCCATTAACCCTTGGTGTGGTACCTTATCTTGCCCATTAACCCTTGGTGTGGTACCTTATCTTGCCCATTAACCCTTGGTGTGGTACCTTATCCTGCCCATTAACCCTTGGTGTGGTACCTTATCTTACCCATTAACCCTTGGTGTGGTACCTTATCGAATGTTGTTTGGAAATCAGGCTATACTACATTTCTTTATAATTTTATTTCCTGCTTCCTTTTTGCTTTCCAAACAGTATCTTCTCATCTAAATTCTTTGTATTTCCTTTTATCATTTCTTTCTTTTATTATCTATGTACCTCGAGTTTATATTTTTCTTTCGTTTCGGCCTTACCCTTTATTCTCCTTATTCATTCGAGGTATTTCATTATTGACTTTGTTTTTAGCAGCATATATTTTCCTGAACTCTATGTATCACCATTTTAAGTTATTTTCTTTTTGCTGTTGCATTTCAGCTTCCCTTCACTTGTTCCATTCTTACCCCCCTCAAAATTAACTATTTCTCCAATGTATTTCATTGTCTTACTTATATCTTTATCACTATTTCAACTTTATTATGTCATGATCGCTATTGCCCAGATTTTCCTCTATGCTCACTTCTCTTCTCTGTGTTAATTCATGCCCCAATGCTAAATCCATGTGAGATTTCTCTCTTTAAGTATTGGGTAAGAATGAAGTCCTGAACACATTGTAATAACTGTATTTCTAATCCTCTTTTTAAAGTTTTTCTTGCAGTATAATTGGGTTAGTTGAAGGGTCCCATAATTACCATTCGATCTCTTATATGCATTTCATAGATTGGCTTACTGTTGGAGGGTGGCCAAGTTGTGCTATTGAAGATAGAGTTGATCAGCAGACACTTCCTGGGTGGAAACTTTAAGTTTATTTACATTATACTCAGCAGTAACTACACGTTCGCTTTCAATTCCAACTCCATCTCTACATTGACTGCTGAGGTAGCCTGCACAACTCTCCTATTGGTTACGACAGATCATGTGATCTTGCTTAACAAGTATTATTCATAAAGGTACATTATTCACTAAATAAAACCATAACTACTACATTCCTCCCCCTTTAACATATTATATTTGCAAGTATATAGTTTTCAAGACAACATAAAATTTACTCGGTAAGGACTTTACAAGTTCAGTCTTTCAGATGGCTTCCAAGTCTGTGTAGAATGTTGCAGCTCCGCAAATCCAGGTTCTTTGTCAGGAACCCCCCCATTCTGGAGTTGCCTGAAAATCAGGTACTTCCGTGGGCACTTGCAGCTCTGCATCCTCAACTCTTACAGGAACATCAGACATGTCAGTCCTGGGTTGAGTATCCTCAACAGGAAACGCAGACCCGGTCATGATCACTGGTGGAACCAAATCTTGGTGTTTTGTCTCAATCTTCTTTACATGGTCCACATGTGTCTGAATGATTTGGCCTTCCACCTCCATGTGGTAGGATAGAGGTCCAGTCACCGTACTTATTTCACCCGGTAACCACCTTGGTCCTTCCCCAAAGTTCTTCACATATATTGGCTCTCCATGATAAACCTCCTCTCACGACTATGCCAGTCATGTCTAGTTTTCTGGCTTCCCTGACTCCTTTCCACCTTCCCCTCTAAATTTGGCTTTATTAAGCTCAATCCCGTCCTGAGACGGCGTTTCAGCAATAACTCCGCAGGTGTGACACCTGTTGTTGTGTGAGGGTTAGTTCTGTGATGAAAAAAAAACATGCTGACTTGGTTGCGAAGGAATTGCCAGTTAGCTTTTTCATGCATGCCTTGAATTTTTAAATCGCCTTTTCAGCCAGTCCGTTTGGGAAAGAGTTGTACAGTGCAGTTTTAACATGAGTGATAACGTTGAGGCTGATAAACTGTTGGAACTCAGCACTCGTAAATGCTGTGCCATTATAGGAAATGACTACTTCTGGTGGTCTGTGAATGGCAAACCTCTGATGTAGTTTCTCAATTGTAGCGGCCGACGTTGGTGACTTCACCTCATACATGTCCAACCGTTTTGAATGGGCATCGACAATGAGCAGAAATATTATTCCCAGGAAAGTCCAACATAGTCAATGTGTAACCACACCCAGGGTCTACCTGGCCATTCCTATGGGTGTAATGGAGCTGTCATTGGCAACTTTTCCAGTTGCTGACACTGCACACAGTGCTTTACTAAACTCTCTCTTTCGCCATCCATCCCTCGCCACCATAGATAGCTCCGCACTATGGTCTTCATTCAGGAAATTCCTGGATGAGCACTGTATAGTTCAATGAAAAGTGGCTCTCTTCCCTTTGGAGGAACTATCACTCGTGCTCCCCACAATAAGATGCCATCCTGGCTGGTTATTTCATGTCTTCTGTTGAAGTACAGTTTCATTTCGTTAGACACGGTCTCCTGTGACCAACCAAGAAGGACTTGTTCTCGTACTTGAGACAGGACTGGGTCCCAACTTGTCCAGTCTCTGATCTGTCAAGCACATACCAGTGAGGAATCTAAGAGATATAACAGTAAAATAATTTCCTGTGGAACTGGGATATGCTCATCATTTTCTTGTAAAGGCAAACGACTAAGTGCATTGGCGTTAGCGATTTCATCGCCAGGCCTATGTACAAAAGTGTATTCGTATGTTGCCAGAATTAAAGCTCATCGTTGTTTTCTTGCTGAAGCTATGGGTGGTATAGCCTTGCCTCACTAAACAATCTTAGCAATGGTTTGTGGTCTGAAATGATTGTAAAATGATGTTCATGTACATACTGGTGAAATTTCTTAACATGAAAGATGATGGTCAGGCCTTATTTTTCTATCTGCGAATATCCCTTTTCCGCTGTGGTGAGCATTCTTGATACAAAACTTATTGGTCATTCCGTGCTGTCATCCATCTGTTGAGAGAGCACTCTCCCACTCCATAAGGAGATGCGTCACGTGTCAGCGCCAATTCCTTCATCTGGTCATAATGCGCTAATAGATTGGTTGAGTACAACAATTTTTTCACCTTTATGAAAGCTTCTTTCTGAGGTGCCTTCCAAGACCAATGTTGGTTCTTTTTGAGTAGAGAATGCAGGGGGGCCAGCACTGTAGACAAATTGGGTAGGGATCACTCATAATAGTTGATCATTCCTAGGAATGGTTTGAAATCTGAGGCGTTCTTTGGCGCAGGTGCCTCTCTTATGGCTCTCACTTTCTCCTCAACCAGGTGGAGGCCCTGTAAATCTACCCAGTGACCCAGATAGATTATCTGCCTCACTTGCTTTGAATATGCACTTTTCTTTTTTTAAATGCTTGCAAGAAACGTTTTGAGACCTCTAAGTTTGCCAAATGCTCTTTTTCATTGAATCCCATCACCAATACATCTTCTAAATAGACTAAAACCTGGAGCAGTCCCTGCAATAAGCTTTCCATTGCTCTCTGAAAGATGGCACAAGCAGACGAGACACTGAAAGGTAATCGTGTATATTGGTACAGCCCTGTGTGGGTATTGATTGTGATAAATTACCTGGAGGCATTATCCAACTCTAGTTGTAAATAAGCATGACTCCTGTCAAGCTTTGTGTACGTTGTCCCTCCTGCCAGCTTGGCATACAGGTCTTCGATCTTTGGAATGGGGTGCCTGACTAGCTCAGCTACTTTATTAACCATCAGTTTGTAGCCTCCACAAATGCGGACGCTTTGTTTGGGTTTAAGGACGGGGACTTTGACTTCTACCCATCCTGAGAACTGAACAGGTTGTATAACGCTCAGTTTCTATGGTCTGTTCAGTTCAATGTCGACTTTTTCTGGCAGGGCACATGGCACCGGTCTCGCCTTCATGAAGCAAGGGGTTGCTTCCGGATCCACATGAATCTTGGCCTGCAGGCCCTGGATTTTCCCCAGATTGTCTTTGAAGACAGTGGTGTACTTTCTAAGTAGCTCTGGTAGCCTCAAATGGAAAATTTCAGCCCATTCTAACTTAATCTCCTTTAACCAATTTTGCCCCAGGAGACTTGGCCCTTCATCTGCTCCCACCAACAAGGGTAGCTTTGCCAATTGGCTTCCATAATGGACAGTTACTCTGCATATGCTTTTTATTTGAATGTCTTCGCCCCTGTTTATGTTTTTAGCTTGTCAGCTGCTTCATCTAAACTTAATTGATGTTCACCATTATTCAGATATCTGAAGGTATGTTCCCCAATTACTGTAGTGGAAGCTTTCGTGTCCACTTCCATTCTAACAGGTTTGCCTTTTACTTTCGCTCTGACAACTATTGGACCAGCCTTTCCAACTTTCAGATTAAAGTTTAAACAATAAGAAAATGTCTGAATTTGTTGTTTTGGGCCCTTCTACATTGGGCTTCTTCTAGTGCTTACAAGCCAGCTTGAATCTTTCCTTGCACTGCATCATATATGTCCATTTCTATGACAATAGCAGCATTCAATTTTTTTAAACGGCCAATTGTTAAAGACACCTTGTTTCCACCTCTATTAAAATTAATCTTCAATTTCACTGTTGTTATTTATTCTTTATTCTTCGGTTAGTGGGGACTGTTTGCCGCTTCTCAGCAGAGTCTCACTTTGTCGCGTTTCTTTCAGCTGAGGTTTCCAGCCCAATGTGGAGGACAGCACCATTTCGCACACCCTGTATTGCTTTTGAATCTCTTATTGCGCTTTCCATGGCCAGTGCTACCTCTAGCGCCTTCTTGAAATCCAGATTCACTTCGGGCAATAATCTTTTCTGAATGGTGCCCTCTTTCACACCACACGCCAAACAATCTCCAAGCATGTCGTTCAGAGTTGTACCGAACTCACAATGTTCCATTAACTGCTTCAAATTTGCCATGTAGCATGTAATTGTCTCACCTGGGGGTCTATTCCGTGAAGCAAACCTGAACTTCTGCATCGTGAGTGAGGGCTTTCGTTGGAAATGACCCTTCACGAGGTCTACCAATTCATCGAAATTCTTCAAATCTGGGGCACTGTGTGCTGTCAAATTTCGAATCAGACTGTAGGTTTTGCTCCCACAAATACTCAAGAAGATTGCTCGCCTCTTCTCTTCCCCAATAATCTCATTCACTCGAAAAAAAGAACATGAGGTTTCTATATACTGAGACCAATCATCTGTGGCTGGTTCAAAAGGTACAACTCTGCTAAATTGTGGCATTTTGAGAGGGGACAATTTCTTCAATTCTAACGGAGATTGCTACTTACAATCACTGGGCGATGGACAGTGCTGATTTCTTCCAAACTTGATTTCTTCTGTTCAATCCTATTTTATCCACATCGCCAGTTTGTTTGGGGTGGCCGAGTTGTGCTATTAGTGATAAGGTTGATCAGCAGACACTTCTTGAGTGGAAAATTTAAGTTTATTTACAATATACTCAGAACCAACTACACGCTCGCTTTCAACACCAAGTCTATCTCTACACTGACTTCTGAGGTAGCACATGCTACTTTCCTATTAGTTACTAAAGATCATGTGATTTTCCATAACAAGCATTATTCTTAAAGATACATTATTCACTAAATAAAACCATAATTACAACACTTACATCTTTTTATACGTTCACGTGATGTAGGCTCCACTGGTTGGGCCAGGATTTATTGTCCATCCCTATTTGCTCTTGGGAGGGTGATGGTGAGCTGCCTTCTTGAATCACTGCAGTCCATGTGCTGTTAGGAAGAGAGTTCCAGGATTTTGACCCATCGATAGTGAAGGAACGCAATATATTTCCAAGTGAAGATGGTGTGTGACTTGGAGAGGAAATTCCATGTGGTGGTGTTCCCATCTATCTGATGCCCTTGTCCTTCTAGATGGTAGTGGTCATGGGTTTGGAAGTTGCTGTCTAAGGAGCCTTGGTGAATTCCTGAAGTGCATCTTGTAGATGGTACACACTGCTGCTACTGTGCGTCAGGGGTAGTGTGAGAGAATGTTTGTGGATGTGGTGCCGATCAAGTGGGCTGCTTTGTCCTGGACAGTGTCAAGCTTCTTGAATGTTGTTGGAGCTTTATTCAACCAGACAAGTGGGGAGTATTCCATCACTGTTGCCTTGTAGATGGTGGACAGGCTTTGGGGAGTCAGGAGATGAGTTACTCATCACAGGATTCCTAGCCTCTGACCTGCTGTTGTAGCCACAGTATTTATATGGTTGGTCCAGTTCAGTTTCTGGTCAATGGTAACCCCCCAGTATGTTGATAGTGGGGGATTCTGTGATGGTAATGCCATTGAACATCAAGGGGTAATGGTTAGATTCTTTCTTCTTGGAGATGGTCATTGTCAGGCACTTGTGTGGTGTGAATTTTAGTTGTCACTCATCAGCCCAAGCGTAGATATTGTCCAGGACTTGCTACATTGGGAAATGGACTGCTTCAGTATCTGAGGAGTTGTGAATGGTGCTGCACATTGTGCAATCATCAGTGAACATCCCCACTTCTGACCTTATGATGGAAGGAAGGTCATTGATGAAGCAGCTGATGATGGTTGGGCTGAGGACACTACCCAGAGGAACTCCTGCAGTGATGTCCTGGAACTGAAATGACTGACCTTCAACAACCACAACCACCTTCCTTTGTGCTAGGTATGACTCCAACCAGTCTAGAACCTTACCCGATTCCCATTGACTCCAGTTTTGCTAGGACTCCTTGATGCCACACTCTGGCAAATGCTGCCTTGATGTCAAGGGCAGTCTCTCTCACGTCACTTCTGGAGTTCAGCTCTTTTGTTCATACTTGGACCAAGGTTGTAATTAGATTATGAGCTGAGTGGCCCTGGTGGAACCCAAACTGGTCGTCAGTGAGCAGGTTATTGCTCAGCAAGTGCCGCTTGATAGCACTGTTGATGACCCCTTCCATTGCCTTACTGATGATCGAGAATAGGCCGGGTTGGATTTGTTCGGCTTTTTGTGTACAGGGCATACCTGGACAATTTTCCACATAGCTGGGTAGATGCCAGTGTTGTAGCTGTACTGGAACAGCTTGGCTAGGAGTGCGGCAAGTTCTGGAGCACAAGTCTTCCATACTATTGCTAGAATATTGTCAAGGCCCAAAGCCTTTATGCTACTCGGTGTCTTCAGTCCTTTCTTAATATCATGAGAAGCGAATTGAATTGGCTGAAGACTGGCATCTGTGATGTTGGGGACCTCCGGAGGAGACCGAGATGGATCATCTACTCGATACTTCTGGCTGAAGATTGTAGCAAATGCTTCAGCCTTATCTTTTGCACTGATATGCTGGGCTCCCCCATCACTGATGATGGGGATATTTGTGGAGACTCCTCCTCCATTGAATTGTTCAATTGTCCACCATCATTCACGACTGGATGTGGCAGGACTGCAGAGCTTAGATCTGATCCATTGGTTGTGGGATCACTTCGCTCTGTCTATCACTTGCTGCTTATGCTGTTTGGCACGCAAGTAGTCCTGTGAAATAGCTTCACCAGGTTGACACCTCATTTTTAGGTATGCCTGGTGCTGCTCCTTGCATACCATCCTGCACTCTTCGTTGAACCAGTGTTGATCCCTGGCTTGGTGGTAATGGTAGAGTGGAGGATGTGCCGGGCCTTGAGGTTACAGATTGTGGTTGAGTACAATTCTGCTGCTGATGGCCCACAGCACCTCATGGATGCCCAGTCTTGAGTTGCTAGACCTGTTTGAAATCTATCCCATTTAGCACAGTGGCAGTGCCACACAACATGATGGAGGGTATCCTCAATGTGAAGGTGGGACTTTATCTCCACAATGACTGTGTGGTGGTCACTCCTATCGATAATGTCATGGACAGATGCATCTGTGACAGGCAGGTTGGTGAGGATGAGGTCAAGTATGTTTTTCCCTCTTGTTGGTTCCCTCACCGCCTGCCACAGACCCAGTCTAGCAGCTATGTCATTTAGGACTCAACCAGCTCGGTCAATAGTGGTGCTACCGAGCCACTCTTGGTGATGGACATTGAAGTCCCCCAACCAGAGTATATTCTGCACCCTTGCTACCCTCAGTGCTTCCTCCAAGTGGTGTTCACCATGGAGGAGCACTGATTCATCAGCTGAGGGAGGGCAGTACGTAGTAATCAGCAGGAGTTTCCTTGCCCATGTTTGACCCAATGCCATGAGATTTCATGTGGTCCAGAGTAGATGTTGAGGACTCCAAGGACAATTCCCTCCTGACTGTATATCACTGTGCCGTTACCTCTGCTGGGTCTGTCCTGCTGGTGGGACAGGACATACCCAGGAATAGTGATAGTGATGTCTGGGATGTTATCTGAATGAATCATTTTTGAGATGATGACTATGTCAGGCTGTTGCTTGACTAGTCTGTGAGACAGCTCTCCTAATTTGGCACTGGCCCCCAGATGTTGGTAAGGAGGACTTTACTGGGTCGACAGGGCTGATTTTACCATCGTTGTTTACTGTGCCCAGTTCGATGCTAGGTGATCTGTCAGGCTTCATTCCTTTGCCAAGGCTTTGTAGAGGCTTGACACAACTGACTGGCTTGTTAGGCCATTTCAGAGGTCAATAAAGAGTGACATGTAGGCCTGACCAGGTAAGGAGGGCAGGTTTTCTTCCCTAAAGGACATTAGTGAACCAGATGAGTTTTTACAACAATGATCATGGTCATTATTAGACTTTTAATTCCAGGTTTTTATTGAATTCAAATTCTACCATCCCATGGTAGGATTCAAAGTGGGTCCCCAGAGCATTACTAGCCCAGTGATAATAACACTATGACATCGCCTCCCCACTTCCTCTCCTTAGCTGTTCTGTAGACATAATCAGTCTCCCCTCATTAACCTTTTTCCTCAATCCAATTAGAGTTAGTCTCCATCTTAATGTTAGTTATGTACCTTTTTACCTACTGCCATTACATTATCTTTAATTCGTTGCACTACCCCATCCCACACTTTCTTTCCCTGCTCCTCCTCTCTCAGGTACTATGCCCAAAAAGGGAATTGGTGACCATGGATTTCCATTGGATTAGTCAATGATTACACTTAGTAAAGTACTGTAGTGGTTTGCCTTTACCTTCTGCAGTCTGGCTGACCAAGAAACTCTCCCACTCTTACTGTCTGCCGTCAGGTGTATTGAACTGATTTACAGGCTGAAAATCAACCTGTTTGGCCACATTATGAACACAGCTTCCGTGGACTTGAACCCATATCTTCTGGCGCAGACCCTTCCCTTCTTTCCATATCTAAGTACAATATATCCAGCAATACTTAATTGCTAATTCCATTCTTTATATAGGCATGCTTTATCTGTCTCCTCACTATAATTTAATGCTTCTTGATCCCTGAGTTTGTTTTCGATGATATGCACATTGCTGGAGAGGTAATTTAATTTATTAATTGTTTCCCTCACTTTAATTTTAACAGTTATTTTATAGGTATGTTCTATATTTGCATTGTTTACTGGGGGTAGGTTAGCTCAGATGGCTGGGCTGCTGGTTTATAATGTAGAATCACAGCAACAGCATAGGTTCAATTCCTGTAAACTAGCTGAAGTCATCCATGAAGATTTTGCTTTGCCCTTTGCCTGTGGTGTGGTGACTCTCGGGTTAAACTCACCACCAGTTGACACTCTCTAATGAGAGAGCAGGCTATGCTCCTCTAGGACTATGTCAACTTTCACTTACTCTTTACCTTTGTCTGACTTACTCTCATCTCCTATTCCTTATACCTTCAGAGTTCAGATCCTCTTCACCGCTACGATCTTACTAGTTTAAAGTCCTGGTCACATTCTAATTATCTTATTTCCAATAAGGATCTGGCTGTTTTCCAGTTTAGGTGCACAGCATCTTGCTGTCCCACTACTGATGTCGGTGTCCTCTAAAATGGAACTACTCCTTCCTACACCAGTCTTCCAGCCACACATTTCCCTACCTGATCCGTCAGCACTTTGTCCACTTGGTGATCCCAAGATTGCCATCGGTAAGGTTGTGCTTTTTAAATTTAGTTCCTAACCTCTGATGTTCCCTCAGCAGGGCCCCTTCCTTTTCTTCATCCCCGTATGATTGATCTTAACGTGGGACACAACAGCTATAGATCCTCTCCCTCTCTTTCTAAGTTCCTCTCCATTTGCTCTGAGATATTCTTTACCTTTGCATCAGATAGGCAACACACGCTTCTGGAGCCTGAGTTGCCACTGCAAAGGACCTTATTTATCCTCTAATAATTGAATTCCCCAAGTGAGGAAGGATATGAACGCGTTAGAGTGACAGTGGGTGCCAAGAAGATTCATGAGAATCGTTCCAGAGACGAGCAACTTCAGCTCCATTGAAAGAATGGGAAATTTGGGACAGTTCTCCTTTGAGAAGAGAAGGTTGCGAGGAGATTTGATAGAGCAATTCAAAATCATGAGGACTTTGGACAGAGTAAATAGGGAGAAACTTTCCCATTGGTGGAAGGATGAAGAACCAGAGGGCACACATTTAAGGTGATTGGTAAAAGAATCAATGGTGACATGAGGAAAATCTTTTTCACACGGCCAATGTTTAGGCTCTGGAATAAACTGCCTGACAGTGTGGCAGAGGCAGGGTTGATTGAGGCTTTAAAAAAGGAATTGGACCATTATCTGAAATGGAAAAAAATTGCAGGGCAATGGAGAAAAGGTAGGGAAATGGCACTAGGTGAATTGCTCCTTCAGAGGGACAGCGCAAACATGGCAGGCTGAATGGCCTCCTTCTGTGCTATAAGAACCCTATAACTAGAAACTTTCTATTCTGCTACTTTTGCACCTTGACTTCACACCCCTCTACCACTCACCCACTGTCCTCCTACTCCACAGTACCAAGTTTAACATTTTCACCATTCCTCTTGCAACTTTTATTCGTATCCTTACAAGGAGCAAATGTATTGAACCTGCCATGTAGGACCAGTTTCTCTGGAACCTTTCCCATCTGCCCGAGGTCCCCCTTACCCTGCTGGCTGACACACTCTCCTCTTTGTCTGCCTGTGCTTTTCCCTGAGATGTGACTGTATCCCCCCTCTTGTGTCCTTGAATCCAGCTCCACAAGCATTCAGGCAAAACCCCTGGAAAATCAACTCCGACGGCTGGGACAATGTGTCTGGGTGGCCAACAAACATCTCCCCTTCCATCTCCTATTTTCTCAACTCCCAAATGGCCAACGTTCCAGGGGAGCAAAGAGAAAATGCCACAAAGACACTCTGAAGCTCTCCTTGAAGCACAGCAGGATTGGCCTTAATGACGAGGAGGAGCTCGCCAACGATCACTCAAAATGGCGACACCTTGTCCATCAAGCTGCATCAAGCTTTGAGCCCCAACATCCTGAGGCAGAGCGACAGCAGAGAAGGAAAGAAAAGGAAGCAATTCCTGGATCCCTCTACCTTGTGGGACGCCATGCCCCATGTGTCCAAAGACCTGTGAGTCAAGAATTGGCCTGTCACATGAAGACCCATGGCAGAAACACACAACCCTGAATAGAGGTCACCCTCGAATTGAGGGACAGCCAACGACCACAACATTCCGGAGAAAACAATCCAGATATTCTCTTGCATGTTGGAGCCTCCCTAACTCTCACTCCAGCTCAAGGACTCTGAGATGCAGAGTCTCAAGGCTGAGACATTCCTTGAAATTGGGATGGTATCTCTGTCCATAAACTCCCACGTACCACAGTCCCAACACATCATCTGCTCTGCCATCTCTCCGCTTTACTTATTAATTAGTTTGCAGCAATTTATGTCCAAATCTAACAGAATCACTTGAGGCCTTTTATTAATTAGTTGGTGGATTAGTTTGATTTAAAATTAATTAGTAACTAATTACACTGCTAATTTATTATTTATGTAAAGCTGAGTCTCATTTAATGCAAATTCAATTGCTTCAATGTTGGTTAAAATGAAGTGATATTCTTATGCGGACCGATACAATAGCCATTTTATATACAACAACACTTGAGTTAAACAGCCAGCTGTTTGCTTTAATGTTTTCAGTTCATAAAGATAAGTTGGGGTGAGAGTGGAAATTCTGGGGGCAATCGGGGGTATTTTAGACACTGAAGTGCCTCTAAGGTGGCCAGGATGGGATCTTCAGCTGCAAATGCTGTTTTAGCTGATGTTTAGCACAAGACACCATGTTGGTAATAGAGTTTAGTGTATGCTGGGTCCCTCCTGGAGGATCAATGATTAATTAAATTGGCTGCTAGTGTTCATTAAAGAGCTCGAGTGCCATTTTACTGGCTAATACTTCAATTAATGACTTCTCCTCTGTATTAGAAAGGATTAAAAGATAGGATTACTACCGTATGATGTAGATGATGATGTACTAACGTCACCATTCAGTCATGTGTTCGACCCTCCAGAGAGAGAAGTAGATGTTGTACTAATAAGCAAGTGTTAAGCAGATACCAGAGTACGTCGACTGTCTGTCTAAGAAACAAGTCCCACACCTAGGGCAGAATTTTCCATTTATGGGACTAAGTGCGGTAGAGGGTGGTCTTGGCAGCGCCCACTCCGCTGGCCGGAATGGTGAGAACTCGTGCCCGATTCCGCACTTGAAGGGTCATTAATTATGCAAAAGTGCGTATCAGTCCAAATCACCCGGGAGTGGATTTGTCTGCCCGCTGTCAGCTGGCAGGTTCAAAGGTCCGGGCGCCCTATTTAAAGGTCAGCCTAACACACAGTCTCACTCTCTCCAGCCCACCAGAAGTGTCCGACAGCCAAAAGTGGAAAGCCAAGAGCCTGAAGAACAGGGCAGCATCCTGCTCCACGCAGCGGGCCCGCCGGGCCTTGGTCAGAGGGGTGTGGGCGCACAGGCAAGCCCTGTATCCCAGGGATGGCCGCAGGAAGCGCAGCAGCCTCACCTCTTCGGCCTGGGAGGCCGTCATGGAGCAGGTCAGCGTGGCTGACAAACACGCCCGAAATACTACCCAGAGCAGGAAGTGGATGAAAGATCTCTTCCGCCCTGCCAGGGTAATTCATCCTTCAACACCCTCCAATATCAAATGCTCTTCATGGCTTCGTGCACTTAAATGGCTCAATCAATGCTCGTTCTCTCACCGAGACTTTCACATCACCACCATCCCATCTATCATGTTGCTCACACTCCATCCACTGGTCCTCCTGGGGAGGGCTCACCACGCAGAGGGGACATGCATCTCACCCAACCCTCTGCTCCATCCCTTCTCATCACATGTCTTTCATTCTTCTCCATACAGACCAAGCTGGCGTACAACAGGCACGAGAGAGTGCAGACTGGGGGAGGGACAGCCAACATCCTGGCCCTCAGTGAATTCGAGGAGGCTGCAGCTGAGCTGGCTGGGGATGACAGGGATCGCTTCTGTGGGGAAGGGGAGATTGGCCTCTCCCACCAACCTAGTGCAGATCACAGCTCCATCACCTCATTACAAATCTTGACATTCACGGTGAGTCACGAGAAGCCTTCTCTTGCTCATGCTCATTAACTGAAACTCTCTTTTCTATAGTCCAGGCACCAGCAGATCGAGGACCCTAAGCCATCCAGCACTAGTCTGAGCCCTCAGGATACAGCCAAAAAGGAAGCTCTGGAAGAACCTCCACCAGCTCAGAGACACACATCGGTGGGGCACAGTCATAGATTCGGCTCGAGCTCACTTTCTGGAGAATACCTCACTGACACATCCTGCAGCAGTCAGAGGCAGGGACAGTCCAGGTCTCCGGCACTCAGAGGGCAGCTGGAGACCAGCCGCCTGTTCAGTCTGAGTCAAATGTGCCTCTGGAAGGGCCACCAAGGCAATGCTGGAGATGCAATGACAGACGGCGGAACATCAGGCAGAGATCTGACAGTCACTCAGCAGACTAGAGCGAGTGATAGAGGAGTCCATCTGTGTTCTGCCTGATATCGTGGCTCTGACACGCAACCTCCTCGAGTTCACCATGGGACAGCTGGTGACCATCATGGAGACCTTGGTTTGGCAGGTCTTGCCGGATTTGCACTTGGCCCTGCACTCCATGGCCACAGACCTCGGTGGGCACCATCAGGATGCAGGTGTCATGG
The DNA here is from genome assembly GCF_017639515.1 of Carcharodon carcharias. Taxonomy (NCBI): domain Eukaryota; kingdom Metazoa; phylum Chordata; class Chondrichthyes; order Lamniformes; family Lamnidae; genus Carcharodon; species Carcharodon carcharias. Next base: position 17,177,678 of record NC_054487.1, read on the forward strand.
GGACGAGGCACCTTGACCTCCTTCTGAGTGCACTATCTCCTGCAGGAGTCAGGGCTGGGCTTTTGCGCACCCACAGGAGGATGAGCGTCGGCCGGACACCCCGGGGGCCTCCTCTCAGGACACTACATGGGTTTGCAGCCGCTCACAGCCCCTGCTGTCTGTGACCCCATCCACCCCAGCTCCTCAGACCACCGAGAGTGCTTCTGCTGCTGAGCAGGTGACCCTTATCAGGCCAGGGCCCTTCAGGCCATGGGCACCCAAACGACGTCTGCCAAGGTCATCATAAACATCAGGACGTAGCAGCCAACAGGCTGTCTTCACCTCTGTGAGGATGTCGTGGTGCACCCAGGCATAGCGCTAGAGTTAGGAAAGTTAAGAAAAAGTGATGTCACTTTTGGTGCTGTACATGTAAAGAAATTGCACTTTTGTGAATATGTTTGATAGTTTTGTGAATGTTCCTGTTAACTGAAGGCACTGCGATTTTGTACTTTGGAATTCTCTTTTTTCATGTCCCACTGTGAGATTCATATTCCTGTGATGTCAACCTCAGTTGAACTAGTATCTGCAGCCCTTGTGTGATGCCAGGGAGATGTGTTTAAATCTTTATTGGAAGTGTGTGATGTAAGCGTTTCTCACCCTTCTTCCTCAAAGAACATCATTGAGTGAGGGCAGCTCTTCAGTATTAATAATCTAGCAGCATGTGTGTCTCAGTGGTAGTAGCAGAAAAAAAGACATGCACAGGAGGGGGAGATCCTTAGGCATCTCCACATCTCAGTCACAGCAGTGTTTGCATCATTAGATGGAGGCGAAGGCTTCAAGTCTTCTCTTGCATTGATCTGGTTCCTAAGTGGACTTTCAGTTCCCAGAGTGAGCTCACTCACAGGGTCTCACAGACCAAAGCAAAGATCATGGCCTGGCGATTCATGAGGCAAGTGTGAATGCGGGACTCATTCTCGCTGCAAGTGGATGGACATCCCCTGAGTTGAAAGAAGATGGCATTGAGGGCTAGGAGAGATGTGGCCATATTCCCTCACAACTTTACTCTTCCTGAAGCCTGTCAGCGATTAACGTATCACCGGTGCGTCTCCCACATCTTCCTTCTTCTAACGCATGCTCGCGTTCATACTGACCCTCAGCAGCTTCCTGAGTGTCCCTGGCCTCTGGATCTTCATCCACTGATGAGGTCTCATCCTCCACCAGGTCACCCTCTGGCAAGGGTGTCACCTCTTTGCATTGCCAGATTTTGAAAGGCGCCACACAACCACAGTGATGCGGGAAACCCTGTTGGGAGTGTTTTGGAATGAGCCACCTGAACAGTCCAAGCATCTGAAGTACACCTTCAGAATCTCTGTGGTCTGCTCTAAAAGGGAGTGTGTGGACCCGTGAGCAGCATTGTACCTTTCTTTGGAATGATTCTGAGGGTGATGCACCGGTGCCATCAGCCAGTGCTTCAGTGGGTATCCTTTATCCCCAAGCAGCCAGCCCTGCAGACGTAATGGCCTCTTGAAAATCTCAGGTACTTGCGAGTGACTCAGGATGTAGGAGCCATGGCAACTCCCAGGGTACCGTGCACAAGTGTGCAGTATGTGCTTCCGGTGATCACACACTAGCGGCACGTTGGTGGAATGATAGTCCTTGCGGTTTATAAACATTAGGGCGTGCCACATGGGTGCAGTTGTTTACACCCTGCACTCTAGGGAAGCCTGAGCTGGCGGCAATGCCTGTGAATCTTGCGCCTGGCTATCTTCGTCCAGAGGAAACCTGACAGAATGATGGGTCTTCCTGTAAAGGGCATCTGTGACCTCCTTTATGCATCAATGTGTTGCAAAGTGAGAGGTGCCACACAGGTTGCCTGTTGATCATTGGAAAGAACCAGAGGCCAAAGAAATTGAGTGCAGCGGTCACCTTCAAAGCCACTGGCAGGGGATACCCTCCAACTCCACAAGGTGTCAGGTCTTCATGTAAAATGTGGCATAGGTGATGTATCAGATCTCAGGACAAATGCACACGTGCTCACCTCTTGCTCATTTGTAAATAGGAGACTCTTGAACAATAAACCCTAGATCTGGTGAGTAGCTCCCATTGTCTGGGTCTCTCCTCCTGACCCTCCTGTTCATGCTATGGCTCGGCTTGACCATGTCCCTCCTGAAGCTGTGTGCGGAGTCACCTCTCCCTCCTTCACCTCCTCCATTGCATTAGGACCCTGACAAAGGCAGCATTGAGCCCATGTGTTTTTTTGCCTTGTCTCTGAAAGGAAGTATTGAAGACATTAATGATTGAAGGGGTAAGAAAGTGAAGCTCAGATGATGACACGTTTGGAGACTGTAAGGGTCCATAGTTTTTCCTGACCTGCTTGCATGGTGGCTGATGCTGCCTTGTCCCTGAGACACTAGCACACATGTCAAAGTGACCAAGATGGTATCGCAGATATGTAACATCTGGAGCCCTGTGTGGGATGCTAAAATTTAAGTGAGATGAGTGACCCAACCCAGCTCTGTGCTCCAATCTCTGATGTAGCATAGTACTGACCAATTAGCTGCTCATGGTCAATGAGTGGTTGCCCTCAGTCCCATTAGGATTGTCACATCTGGTAAACATGTGACAGGCCTTCATTGATGGAATGCCATATATGATACAGCTGTGTCTCCTTCACCAACACCTGCATTCCCAAATTCTACATTCCTATGTGTTACACTTGAGATGCAGTGACTGCGATGTGAATCCACTGAATTCTCAGTAGCCCTTTAACAGTGCAGACCCCTGCTCACTCCTGCGGCAACAAGAGGTTAGAGGGTGACCCCAGAAAGGCCTCCTTCATGTCCACCCTTCCCCTGAGTGCCATTCCATTGCCTTCCCTCCCCATTGCCCACACCCCCCCCACCAGTGTGTTTGCTAACCCCACCCTCGCCTCACAGCCATCTCCCAGTTGAAGTGTTTCTGAAAATGGAGGCCTGCATGAGTACCACAGCACAGTGGGTGTTCCTCAGGATAATGTAAGCAAAGAGCAGGAACAGACCAACTCTACAGCCCCAGCGGTGTGGCATTCATCACAACAAGACCAGCACAGTGTTATGGTAAGTCGGCTATGTATGTTCCACTCACCTTGAAGTTACCAGAGAACTGAGGTCCAACTTGTGCACCTTTTCAAATGGGTTTGAGGTGATGTAATTTCCGGCTGGCGTAATGCAAGATTGGAAGGCTTAACAAGATTCCCAGCAGCTCTTTCAATGAGCATTCATGACATATTAATGAATGGAAATGGCATTCATGGCACTAGTTGGCAGGATAACCAACCTGCATCGGGGGAATTGCTGTTTTTATGCCGATGGATCCCCAACTTTCTGCTGTTGCTGGATCCTCTGCTCCCGCCCTCGATGAAACCCGGCACTGGCGGGATGGGAAAATTTCATCCCTAGAGTCCAAAGTTAGGACACATCTCAGAACATGACAGCATCAGTGGAGACTTCAATGTAAAAGGCATGTCGGTGTTGTTGAAGGAACCACAGGATGAAGAAGCCTTTGAAAGCAGCTCGTCAGCGGAAGGAGGCACACTGGAGAGCGGTAATGATGACCGTACTTGGTGAGCAGACCCTGCCCTTGCCCTGCCCGTTGTCTCACGGTCCTGCAGAGAGACCAGCAGTGGGAGTTATGAAGACGTTATTTTCTCTGGTACTGAGCAGCATCAGGTTTTCAAGAAAAGGGGCAAAAGCTTCAAGTTAGTTCCTTTCTTTATGCAGTAGGTCCTGTAGCAGACGATATATAAAGGGTAAGAGAGAGGCAAAAAGTGGACATTGGGCCATTGGAAAATGACATTGGAGAAGTAATAATGGGGAACAAAAAAATGGTGGGGGAACTGAATAGGTACTTTGTGTCAGTCTTCACAGTGGAAGACATGAGTAACGTCCCCAAAGTTCAAGAGAGTCGAGGGTCAGAGGTGAGTATGGTGGCCATTACCAAGGAGAAGGTGCTAGGAAAACTGAAAGATCTGAAGGTGGATAAATCACCTGGACCAGATGGATTACACCCCAGAGTTCTGAAGGAGATAGCTGAAGAGATAGTGGAGGCGTTAGTGGTGAGCTTTCAGAATCACTGGAGTCAGGGAGGGTCCCAGAGGACTGGAAAATCACTAATGTAACCCCCCTGTTTAAGAAGGGAGTGAGGCAAAAGACGGGATTAGTCTGACCTCGGTCGTTGGTAAGATTTTAGAGTCCATTATTAAGGATAATACTTGGAAGTGCATGGTAAAATCAGGCAAAGTCAACATGGTTTCATCAAGGGGAGGTCATGCCTGACAAATCTGTTAGAATTCTTTGAGGAGGTAATGAGCAGGTTAGACAAAGGAGAGCCAATGGATGTTATCTACTTGGACTTCCAGAATGCCTTTGAAAAGGTGCCGCACAGGAGGCTGCTCAGTAAGATAAGAGCCCATGGTGCTAGAGGCAAGGTACTAGCATGGATAGAAGATTGGCTGTCTGGCAGGAGGCAGAGAGTGGGGATAAGGGGGTCCTTCTCAGGATGGCGGCTGGTGACTAGTGGAGTTCCACAGGGGTCAGTGTTGAGATCACAACTTTTCATTTTATACATTAATGATCTAGATGAAGGAACTGAGGGCATTCTGGCTAAGTTTGCAGATGATACAAAGATAGGTGGAGGGACAGGTTATATTGAGGAGGCAGGGAGTCTGCAGAAGGATTTAGACAAGTTAGGAGAATGGGCAAAGAAGTGGCAGATGGAATACAACGTGGGGAAGTGTGAGGTTATGCACTTTGGTAGGAAGAATAGAGGCATAGACTATTTTCTAAATGGGGGGCAGAATTCAGAAATCTAGAGTGCAAAGGGACTTGGGAGTCATAGTCCAGGATTCTCTTAAGGTTAACTTGCAGGTTGAGTTGGTAGTTAGAAAGGCAAATGCAATGTTGGCATTTATTTCGAGAGGACTAGAACATAAAAGCAGGGATGTGCTGCTGAAGCTTTATAAGGCTCTGGTCAGACCACAGTTAGAATATTGTGAGCAATTTTGGGCCCCGTATTTCAGGAAGGATGTTCTGGCCCTGGAGAGGGTCCAGAGGTGGTTCACGAGAACGATCCCAGGAATGAAAGGCTTAACATATGAGGAACGTTTGAGGACTCTGGGTCTATACTCGATGGAGTTTAAAAGGTTGAGGGGGGGATCTGATTGAAACTTACAGAATACTGAAAGGCCTGGATAGAGTGGACGTGGGGAAGATGTTTCCATTAGTAGGACACAAGGGCACAGCCTCAGAGTAAAGGGAAGGCCTTTTAGAACAGAGATAAGGAGAAAGTTTTTTAGCCAGAGTGGTGAATCTATGGAATTCATTGCCACAGAATGCTGTGGAGGCCAGGTCATTGAGTGTATTTAAGACCGAGATAGATAGGTTCCTGATTGGTAAGGGGATCAAAGGTTACGGGGAGAAGGCGGGAGAATGGGGTTGAGAAACTTATCAGCCATGATTCAATGGTGGAGCAGACTCGATGGGCCAAATGGCCTAATTTCTGCTCCTACGTCTTATGGGCTTATGGTCTTATGGGTGCAGAAGTTCACTGTGAACTTTGACTCCATTCTTAAAGCTTTTGATACCTATTTTAGGCTGAAGCAAAATTTAGTAATTGAATGAGTATGTTTTAATCAGCACTCGCAATGGCCTTCAGAATCGATTGAGTTATTTCTAATCAATCTATATTGCCCAGCTAGTCCTTGCAGGTACGGGGTGCTGAATGATGAGCTAATCCATAATCGCATAGCATTGGGTATCTGGGATGAAAAATTTTCCATCTTTATGCAGTCCAAAGATGATCTTACTTTGGATCGAGCAATCCAGTACATGAGGCTTTCCGAGCTTAGAGAATTTAATCGGGATATCATTCGGGGTGACTCTGAGGTTTTACATGCCCACGGGGAATGGCCCCTTTTATGAGAATGCCCAACAAACCAAGTGAAAGGACAGGAAACTCCAAGCTGGCAGCCATCTTGAGATGCTTGGGTTGTGAGGCAAAAACCGAGCGTGGACTCCAGGACTGCTCAGCAGGGCATGCGGAATGCTTTCATCATGGCCAAACTGAACACTTCAAGCATTTCTCATAAATCCAGCAACTTTAATCAAAGTTGCAGACCAGAAAGTGTTTAGAAAGATGTCCCACCAAAGAAATGGAAAGTCAAGAAAAAGGTGAAGTTGTAAAGTTCCTATAGGGGAAGTAAATATTCTTTATCCAGACTATTGGCCCATTACAGTCCAAGTTCAAGGCTTCAATACTACTTCTAAAAATCATACTGGTGCTGTTGTTAACATATTAGCAGATGACCTCAACTGGCCTTAGCCAATGACCCTTCATCCACCAGACATGAAGTTACAAGGTCCAGGCGGTATAGACCTTCCAATCAAAGGGAGGATCATTGCTCCTCTTCGCTATAAGGGGTGGAAGATCATTGATTCTCTCTCTGTTCTTCACAATCAGCGTACATCCCCATTGAGTGGTGATGTTGACATACTTCAAGGAATCTTAGAAAAAACAGATGATGCTCATCATTTGAACGACTCACCATCTTTCACACAATGATCTTCAACCTTTTATTTAGAAGCAGTGGAAACTCAGCCTTCAGAAGCTGAGGAAGTTTATACACTCAGCAGTGAATTCCTTTCTTTCACAGAGAACAGAGACATCATCCACTGGACTCCGGGCAGAGACTGAAGTTATGAATCTCTCAGTTCTTTATGAGGTAAGGCTGGAGGTGACAGATACAGAAGGCACTGCAGCAGGTGGTGACCATCCCCATGAAGACCTGCTGGACCTGAATTGGCTCTTCCTAGAGAGTGATGAGGAGGAATCCTTTTCAGTACTGAGTGATCTGTTGGAGGTTGAGGTCCTAAAGGCTGAATCATCTTTCCAGTTGATGGATGCACTATATGAAGTCTTTGTTGTCTTTTTAGGAGAATCAGCTGTGTTTTTAGAGGCTGAGCAGCATTTAGATCTCAGCTCCATTGAATCTATCAATGTATTGCTATCTCCTGTTGTCCAGGATCAATCTTCCACAAAGGATGCCTAGGAGCAACATGCCTATTCTGTAACCGGTTTAGACGTAGTACTAATAAACAAGAGTTAAGCGGATACCAGAGCATGTCTACAGTCTGTCTAAGAACCAAGTCCCACACCTAGGGCAGAATTTTTGCGCTTAGCATGCGGGCGTGTGCCCAACACGCTTGAGCGTGAAATAGTGCGTGATGATGTCAGACGAGCATTCCGACCTCATTGCACACTCACGTGGTATTTGGGTTGGAGGGCCCACGCCAGTGTTGGCAGCACGCCCGCTGACAATTGAGAGGCCTAGTAAGGCCATTAAAGTAGTAATTGACGGTGATTTTTCACTGCCCGTCCAAAGTTACGGTTGGCGGGCAGGTGAATCGGCCAGGCAGACCTTGTCTTTTTGAGGAAACCTCATCCAACAGCGGGATGAGGTTTCCAAAGTTAATTTAAAAAAAGATAAAAATGTTTGGGCAGAATTTTCATTATCTATATGTTCCGGTGACTGATTCTGACGCATGGACATTTTTTCCCGGTTTGTAAAATCTTTATTTTTTTCGTTTAAATTCTCCGGCTCCCTGAAGCAGCTCTCTGCCTTCAGGGAGCTTTCCTGCACTGACTACAGCACTCGCCCTCCTCCGGGGGTCCATTCCCTGGCCACTGCCAGGCCCACCAATCCGAAAATTCTACCCCAAGAGTCCAAGATAGAAGGATCCATCTCAGAACTTCTTCCTCCAGGCACCATCCCCTTATATGGCATTGGAAACCATGGACTTCCATTGGATTGGTCCATGATTATGCTTGGCAAAGTACTGTAGTGGTTTACCAATGCCTTCTGTAGTCTGGCCGACTAGGAAACTCTCCCAATCTTACCGTCTGCCATCAGGCATATTGGAAGGACTTACAGGCTGAAAATCAACCTCTTTGGCCACGTTATGAATGCATGTCCCATGGCCATCAAGTCCTGAAGTGGGACTTAAACCTGGGGGTTGTGGTCCAGAAGTAGGGACATTATCACCGTGCCATAAGACCTCCCATGTCCCAATTAATGACAGCAGTAAGGAAGTCATTGCCTAGGATTGTGAGTGATGCTTACAAGATTTAACTTTTCCCTTGCTGTTGGCGATAGATACTGTGTTTGAAGAGACCTTTAGAGATGCACTGGGGGATTTTCTGGGACACGTTGTGAAGCCTTCACCAATACCTGAGCAACATTTTTCTCAGAAATTCTCTCAGGGCTTCACATGAAAAGAATGAGTGGTGCCATACTCTGCCTTATTGGAGACCTTATCGACATCACCATTACCAAGGAAATGCTTGGTCATGGAAATCTTGCAAGTGGCTTCCACTAGCTCTGCATGAGGAAGTGGAGGAAATGAGACGAGGCAGAGTAACAACAGTGCAGTGAGGAGAGACAAGAGGGACAGAAGGGTAAGTTGGGTCCTCATCAAGAGGTATTATCCAGCCAGGGTCTTCAGACAGCTCTCCTCCTGCATTCACGTGACCAGGAACATTGCACGTAATCTGTGTGTTGCCAAGTAGAACGAGTTTGTAACACAGCCAGCACTGCATTGCCAGTGGTCCTAAAGGTCACAACAGCACTGAAGGTTTAGGCTACCGGAGCAGGAAGGACATTCCCTCAATGTGCAGTTTGTCTGTGACCATGAGCAGCGCATCATCCAGGTCAATTCCTGATATCCAGGCAGCTGCCACATTGTGCATATATGCAAGAATACAATGTGCCATCTGACCCGCACATCCTTGAACTCCAATGGACTGTGCATGGCTGGCTATTAAGTGACGAGAGATACCCTCTGATGCAATGGTTTATAGAAACATAGAAAATAGGAACAGGAGTAGGTTATTCAGCCCTTCGAGTCTGCTCCACCATTCAACATGATCATGGCTAATCCTCCATCTCATCGCCATACTCTCGCTCTCTCCCCATACCCCTTGAGGCCTTTAGAGTTTAGAAATCTGCTGATTTCCTCCTTAACTATATTCAGTGACTTGGCCTCCACAGCCTCCTGTGGTAGAGAATTTCACAGGTTCACCACCCTCTGAGTGAAGAAGTTTCTCCTCATCTCAGTCCTAAATGGTCTACCCCGTATCCTGAGACTGTGACCCCTCATTGTGGAACCCCCAGCCAGAGGAAACATCACCCCTGCATCCAGCCTGTCCATCCCTGTCAGGATTTTATACATTTCAATGACTTCCAATGAGAAACCCCCAGACAGCAGCTGAGCTATCATACTGTGAGAATGGCTCAGCACCCAGGAATATCCCTGAGCAGATCATTGGGCTCCTTCAGCAGAAGTTTAGATCCCTTAAGCAGTCAGATGGGGCCCTGCAGAGTACTCAGCTGAGAAATGCCTAGATAGATGGCAAAATGCCGAACAAATCACAACTTGACGATCATGAGGGACAAAACGGAAAGAAAGTTTTGCATCAATAAATCATCCTTCATGACCACCAGACATCCAAAGCATTTCACAACCAAGTACTTTTGAAGTCCCACAGACAGTTTCTGGAGGGAATGACGCCAAATCACTTTAGTCAGACTGCAACTCGTGACCAGAGATGAGAACCTACAACATGAATCCCAGTTTGACCCATCTCCAGGTCACTTTTGAACCTGTTGGGTCTATAAATTCTGGGGTTATACCACTTTGATTTTGTGTATCCTAAAATAAATGATAATCGTATCAATGTGCAACTCTGAGAATAAATAAGCTTGTGATTTGTAAGCTATTCAGACCTTCAGTGGAATAAAAATCAGCCATATTTCCCTGGAGGACATTTGATTGTGCCTTTGTTTTAATGAAAGCAACACCAACTTGCATTTGTACAGCACCTTTAGCATTGTAAAGCATCCCAAGATCCTTCACAGGAATGTTATCTGACAAAACCTACACTGAGCTACATAAGAAAATATTAGGGCAAATGACTAAAAGAGTTGGTCAAAGATGTCGATCTTAAGGATCATCTTAAAGGAGCAGAGAGAGAGGGAGATGCAGAGAGAGGTTTAGGGAGGGGATTTTGGAGTTTAGGGCCTAGGGATTATGAACATCGTGTATGCATACAAGGCCAGATTGGAGGAGCGTGGATATCTTGGAGGATTTTGGAGCAGAAAGAGATTATAGAGATGGGGAGGAGTGAGGCCATGGGGGGACTAGGGTGAGCATTTTAAATTGAGACGTTGCTGGACCAGAAACCAATGTAGGTTAGCGAGCACAGGGGTGATGGGTGAATGGGACTTGATGCAAAAACAAAATATTACCAATACTGGAAATCTAAAATTAAAAACAGAAACTGCTGGAAAAACTCAGCAGGTCTGGCAGCATCTGTGGAGAGAGAAACAGAGTTAACGTTTCAGGTCAATGACCTTCCATTGGAAATGTTTTGTGTAGGAGGAATGGGTAAGAGCAGAGAAAGAACAAAAACGAGTGTCCATTTACAGAACAGAAATGGGAGACATTGAATGACAAACTAGTTGATGAGGCAGAGTCAAGGAGAGTAGAAATGGGACAAGTAAGGAAACAAAAAGATGGGTCCAGAGGAGGTGTAAATGGCAGAATAATGAATAACTGCTGACCAAATGCAACATGAGAGAAAATAAGATTAAGGTTGACACATGCAAAGAAAAGAAAACAAAATGGGGCGGGGGGAACAGGGTTTATGGTCCGAAATTGTTGAATGTGTTATTGAGTCCAGAAGGCTGTAGAGTGCCTAACCGAAAGAGGAGGTGCTGTTCCTCAAACTTGTGTTGAGCTTCACTGGAGCGCTGCAGCAGACCAAGGACAGAGATGTCAGCGTGAGAGCAAGGTGGAGAGTAAAAGTGGTGGGCCTCTGGGAGCTCGGGGTCATGCCCGCAGACCGAGCAGTGGCACTCCGCAAAGTGGTCACCCAATTTGTGTTTGTTCTCCCCAGCGCAGGGAAGACCTCATCATGAGCAGTGAATGTAATAGATTAGATTGAAAGAAGTGCAAGTAAATCTCTGCTTCCCCTGGGGCTTGTTGCAAGTTAAGATATGGGTGTCATAGTTTGGATGCATTCAACTTTATGGAGAGTGGTAGGTAGGAGGCTGGGCAGAGAAGTAGTTGTCTAGAAGAGTCTAGGTATGGATGAAGGTTTCAACACCAGATGAGTTGAAATGTTGAAACTGTAGCAGAGATAGGCACGGTAGGGACTGACCTTTCAGGTGGAAAAAACATCAGGTCGACATCAGCAGCTTGTTTTAAATTCTTGATCTTATCCAAGGCTCCTTACAACAGCTCAGTTTTGATCTGTCCATGGTCCAACAAACTGCCAATGCTGGCTCGGCAGGCTAATAGATGAAGATTACCTGCTTGGTCAAGGCACCAGAGCTTTTGTGGCATTCCTTGGCATGACACTCAGCATGTGCCAGACCTTTCAGAAAGAGCCAACTCTACGTGAGAAGCCAAAACTCAATTAGGATCTCCCAAAAGAGAAATTAATGTCAGGCATTGAGTGGAAATCTTACAATGCAATAATGGAGGATTCACGAACAGATAACATGAAGGGATTTATATGATAGCACATTAACTTTTCATAAATGTCCCTTTCATGAGACAGATGTCTAAATCTTAACATGTCCCTTGTGAACTAGGGGGAAAATTTGTAGATAGTCGGAAGCTTGTCCCACACGAATCCATCAGAATGCTGTCTTGACAAACATAGAGGGTAGCTCCTGCCAAGAACAAGAAACTTCATCAACCTTTTGTCTTGAGTACCCCCCACCAGAAAAAGGTTGTATGTAAAGCCAACACATTCCTGCTGGTAAAACTAGTGTGTCTGTACATCACCTTACATTCTTTATCGCTAGAAAGTAATTACAGTGCCTTGCTTGATCCGTGCCCTTTTGTAGTGTAAGCGAGATCAAAATGAAATCTTAAAGAGGAGTTGAGTTCCGTTCAATAGCATGTTACTCAGACTGGAGAAGAAATGGGGGAGAGGGAAAGGTAGAATGGGAAGAAGGAAATGAAGTGGATAGGGAACACGATAGAAATTAAGAGAATAAGGAAAGAAGCAAAAGCTGGGAGTAGTGATTGGGTGCAGGAGCTGGGAGCTGTGATTGGGTGAGACGCTGGTAGCAGTGAATGAGTAAAGAAGCTCAAGGCAGTGGTTGGATGAGAAGCTGGCAGCAGTGATTGGGGGAAGGAGCTGGGAGCTGTGATTGGGTGAAGGAGTTTGGAGCAATGATTGGGTGAAGAAGCTGGGAACTGTAATTGGATGAAAGAACTAGGGGCAGTGATTAGGTGAGAAGCTGGGCGCAGTGATTGGGTGAAAGAGCTGGGAGCTGTGATTGGGTGAAGGAGTTGAGAGCAGTGATTGGGTACAGGAGCTGAGAGCTGTGATTGGGTGAGAGACTCGTAACAGTGAATAAGTAAAGGAGCTCAAGGCAGTGGTTGGATGAGAAGTTGGGAGCAGTGATTGGGTGAAGGATCTAGGTGCCATAATTGAATGAAAGAGCTGGGGGCAGTGATTAGGTGAGAAGCTGGGTGCAGTGATTGGGTGAAGGAGCTGGGATATGTGATTGGGTGAAGGAGTTGAGAGCAGTGACTGGGTGCAGGAGCTGGAAGCTGTCATTGGTTGAGAGGCTGGGAGCAGTGAATGAGTAAAGGAGCTCAAGGCAGTGGTTGGATGAGAAGTTGGGAGCAGTGATTGGGTGAAGGATCTAGGTGCCATAATTGAATGAAAAAGCTGGGGGCAGTGATTAGGTGAGAAGATGGGAGCAGTGATTGGGTGAAGGAGCAGGGTGTTATGATTGGGTGAAGAGGTGAAGTTCCCCTTCAAGTTACTCACCATTCTGGCTTGGAAATATATCATCGTTCCTTCACTGTTGTTGGGTCAAAATCCTGGAACTCCCTCCTTAACAGCACTGTGGGTGTACCTACACCACATGTTGCAGTGGTTTGAGAAGGCAGCTCACCACCACCTTCTCAAGAGCAATTACGGATGGGCAATAAATGCAGGCCCAGCCAGCAATGCCCACATCCCATGAGTGAATAGAAGAAATAGGAGAAAGAGAGAATGGTGAGCCTGTGGAACGCATTGCCACAGAAAGTAGTTGAGACCAAAATATTGTATATTTTCAAGAAGGAGTTAGATTTGCTCTTGGGGCGAAAGGGATCAAAGGGTCTGGGGAGAAAGTGAGAGCAGGCTCTTGAGTTGGATGATCATCCATGATCATAATGAATGGCGGAGCAGGCTCGAAAAGCCGAATGGCCTCATCCTCTGCTCCTAGTTTCTATGTTTCTACGTTTCTATAACTGGAGGTTTTATAAGTTAAGATTCTATTTGGACTGTTGCCTGGGAGAATGGTGTTTATTTGGGAGTATAGTTCAGTCAAAATCTTTTGGGAAATGTTATAAGAATAAATTTAACCGTGTAACAGTAATGTGTGTTTAAGATTCTTTTGTTAATAAATGTTTTAATTTACTGTTTAAAATCTCCAAAAGTGGTAGTGGAATCTTTACTTCTGACTTCAGTGCAGATACCTTCTCATAATAAATGCAAATTGCAAAATCGTTGTGATAGCTTGGCCAAGTTTCCTTTGGGGATTTGGTCAGCCTGGCAATTACCACCTGCCATATCATAACACAACATTAACCAGAATGCTTAATATTAATGCAAACAATTCAGAAGTTTGAAGTAATGCTAGACCTGGACCAGCAATTTTACCCCTTTCGGTTTTCATGCCCTTATGTTTTCCTCCCTACAATAAAAGAAAATATGAGTTATACTTACAGCTGAAAATATAAATCCCATGGAACCACTTAGGCTCACACACATTTAAGGAGTTGATGCAAACATAAGGGAGAAGGGAAGGATACAGGGACAGGGTGAGAAGAGATAGAGGGAGAGGAGGCTGGTGTGAAGTAGAAATATGGGGATAGACCAGTTAAACTGAACGCTCTATTTCTGAGCTACACATTCTATATAATTGTCTGACAATCAAGGTCATTTTTGATTGCTACTTAACTGCCCAGTCTGCAAGTTTCCTAATGTCTTTTTCTATTATGTTGCATTCTTCCCCAGTGTTAGTTTGCTTAGTCTGAAAATAGTTGGCAAAGAGAAAGGATTCTTTATGCAAAGGGATATCAGAATTGGGTTATCAAATGAAGCCAGTGACTTAAAAGTATTTTGCTTAAACAAAGCCTTGGCAATGCTGGAAAAATCTTAGCAAGCCTGAGCCAGACTCTATTCTATCTCCATTTACTATCAAATAATTATATCATTCAATTCCCCTGCCAATCAGCAAAGAATTCCTTCAGCTTTTACCAGATCTTTTATAACTTTAAGGGGTTTTAAATAATTCATTCACAGGATGTGGGCTTCGCTGTCTGGACCAGCATTTATTGCCCATCCCTAATTGCCCTTGAGAAGGTGGTGGTAAGCTGCTTTCTTGAACCGCTGCAGTCTATATCGTGTAGGTATACCCACAGTGCTGTTAATGAGGGAGCTCCAGGATTTTGACCCAGCGACAGTGAAGGAACAGCAATATATTTCCAAGTCAGGATGGTGAGTGGAGGGCAAATTCTGGGAGGATGTGTTTCCCATCTTCAGCCCATGCCCTTCTAGATGGTAGTGGTCGTGAGTTTGGAAGGTGCTGTCGAAGGAGCCTTCGTGAATACCTGCAGTGCATCTTGTAGATGGTACACACTGCTGCCACTGTGTGTCATTTGTGGAGGGAGTGAATGTTTGTGGATGCGGTGCCAATCAAGCGGGGCTGCTTTGTCCTGGACGGTGTCAAGCTTCTTGAGTGTTGTGGGAGCTGCACTCATCCAGGCAAGTGGGGAGTATTCCACCACACTCCTGACTTGTGCCTTGTAGATGGTGGACAGGCTTTGGCAAGTCAGGAGATGAGTTACTTGTCGCAGGATTCCTAGCCTCTGACCTGCTCTTGTAGCCACAGTATTTATATGGCTAGTCCAGTTCAGTTTTTGGTCAATGATAACCCCCAGGATGTTGATAGTGGGGGATTCAGTGATAGTAATGCCATTGAACTTCAAGGGGGTGATGGTGAGATTCTCTCTTGTGGGAGATGGTCATTGTCTGACACCTGTGTGGCGCGAATGTTACTTGCTACTTGTCAGCCCAAGCCTGGATATTGTCCAGACTTTGCTGCATTTGGACATGGGCTGCTTCAGTATCTGAGGAGTTGCAAATGCTGCTGAACATTGTGCAATCATCAGCGACCATCCCCACTTCTGACCTTATGATGAAAGGAAGTTCATTGATGAAGCAGATGGAGATGGTTGTGTCGAGGACACTAAACTGAGGAACTCCTACAGTGATGTCCTGGAGCTGAGATGTCTGACCTCCAGCAACCTCAACCACCTTCCTTTGTGCTAGTTATGACTCCAACCAGTGAAGATTTTTACCCCTGAATCCCATTGACTACATTCTGCTCGGGCTCCTTGATGCCACACCCAGTCAAATACTGCCTTGATGTCAAGGGCAGTCACTCTCACTTCACCTCTGGAGTTCAGCTCTTTTGTCCATGTTTGAACCAAGGCTGTAGTGAGGTCAGGAGCTAAGAGGCTCTGATGGAACCCAAACTGAGCATCAGTGAGCGGGTTATAGCTAAGCAAGTGCCGCGTGCTAGCACTGTTGGTGACCCCTTCCATTACTTTACTGATGATTGAGAGTAGTATGATGGAGTGATAATTGGCCAGGTTGGATTTGTCCTGTTTCTTGTGTACAGGACATACCTGGGCAATTTACCATATAGCCAGGTAGATGCCAGTGTTGTAGCTGTGCTGGAACAGCTTGTCTAGGGGCGCGGCAAGTTCTGGAGCATAGGTCTTCAGTATTATTGCTGGAATACTGTTGGGAACCATAGCCTTTGCAGTATCCAGTGCCTTCAGCCATTTCTTGATTTCACATAGAGTGAATTGAATTGGCTGAAGACTGGCATCTGTGATGCTGGGGACCTCTGGAGGAGGCCGAGATGGATCATTCACTCGACACTTCTGGCTGAAGATTGTAGCAAATGCTTTTGCACTGATGTGCTGGGCTCCCCCATCATTGAGGATGGGGATACTCGTGGAGCCTCCTCCTCCATTTAGTTGTTTAATTGTCCACCACCATTCACAACTGGATGTGGTAGGACCGCAGAGCTTAGACCTGATCCTTTGGTTCTGGAAATGCTTAGCCCTGTCTATCACTTGCTGCTTATGCTGTTTGGCACACAAGTAGTCCTGCATTATAGCTTCACCAGGTTGACACCTCATTTTGAGGGATGCCTGGTACTGCTCTTGGCATGTCTTCCTGCACTCTTCATTGCCACAAGACAGATCCTGCTCTATTATGCGCACTAGAAATCTTAAATACTGTACTGAAATCATCTTTGGGGAGAGGGTTAAAGCAGACTGCAGTTTCCAGTGAGAATAGGCTTGGAGAGCTGGCAGTCTTCCTCTGATACATGCAACATCTTTTTGCCAGAAGTCATTCTCACAACTGCAGATCTTCTAATGAGCATGAATGAGATGGAAATCTCTGAAACAATGAGAGGGTGTTGCTCTTTAAACCCCCTTAAACCAGCTTATATTTCACCCCTTTTCTATTTTTACTTAGTTCTGTTGAAGAGTCATACGGACTCGAAACATTAACTGTGTTCCTCTCCGCAGATGCTGCCAGACCTGCTGAGTTTTTCCAAGTATTTTTGGTTTTGTTTTGGATTTCCAGCATCCACAGTTTTTAGCTTTTATCTTAGTGTTTAATTGACTGCCACTTCTCTTCAAGGAACGCCTACGTTGAAGAAGTATTGCTCTTCTCTCCGACAGGATTTCCGGATCTCTCTTTTGCCCTGTTCACCTTCATTGCTTTTCATTTCTCTCCTGGTGTTTGACAAGGTGTTTACTAAAACTCGCTTTCACAGCCATATCTCCTTTCTCAGTGACTGTCTCTGTCTCCAACTTACCTCACGTGGATTTCAACTGAAGTTCCACCTCTCATGTTTCGAACCCACGCAAGATTACAGGTATCTCCGGGACATACAAAGCTCCTCGGACTGCTGTTCTTGTCGCATCTTGAGATCCACACTCAGTGCCATGCGCCGCCTTATGAACACACTCAACCTCTCCCTCCAGCAGCACCGACGCACCCTATTTCTAAGCTGCCCTTGCCCCCAGTTTAATTTTATACTTAGTCTCATCCAACGCCTCAACAAGAAACTTTGTCTCTTTCTTTCAGGTGCAAAGGAACACAAGCTCCAACAACTCATCGACACCAACGCCCATCCAGGACCCTCCACACCTGCCCATTTCTCTGTCCCTGTCCCTGTCCCGTCTTCCAATCCCAGCCCGGGCCATACCCCCTGACCTTCCCCTCTCCGACGCTGAACGTTCAGTGCTCAGCAAAGGATTCAGTTTCATACCCTTACGCCCTCAACTCAATGAATTTCGGGCTCGGCATGATGCTGAACTCTTCTTCCACCGTCTTTGTCTCCGTGCTCACTTATTTGGGCAGGAGTCTTCTCCCCATTCAACAAATCCTTTTACCCACCTCCAATATTCTCCCTCCACCTGGACCCCTCCCTCTGGATTCTTACCTGCTCTTGATCTTTTCATTGAGAACTGTTGGCGTGACATCAGTCGTCTCAATTTCTCTGCTCCTTTCACCCACTCTAACTTGTCTCTCTCTGAACTTGCTGCATTCCGTTCTCTCGGGTCCAACCCTGACTTTGTCATCAAACCTGCTGACAAGGGTGGTGCTGTTGTTGTCTGGTGCACAGACATCTACCTCGCAGATGCTGAGCGTCAACTTGCAGACACTTCCTCCTACTTCACCTTGGACCATTACACCACCACTGAAAATCAAGCCATTCTTTCCAGGACTGTCACTGAGTTCATCTCCTCTGGAGATCTTCCTTCCACAGCTTCCAACTTCATTGTATCCCAACCTTAGACAGCCCGCTTCTACCTCCTCCCCAAAATCCACAAACAGGACTGTTCCAGCAGACCGATCGTGTCAGCCTGTTCCTGTTCCACGGAACTCATTTCTTCCTATCTTGACTCCGTTCTCTCTCCCCTTATCAAGTCTCTTTCCGCCTACATCCACGATTCCTCTGACACCCTACATCATATCAACAATTACCAGTTCCCTGGCCCCAACTGCTTCCTCTTCACCATGGACGTCCAATCCCTCTACACCTCCATCCCCCACCAGGATGGTCTGAGGGCCCTTAGCTTCTTCTTCGAACAGAGGCCCGAACAATCCCCATCCAGCTCTACTCTCCTCTGTCTGGCTGAACTCGTTCTCACACTGAACAATTTCTCCTTAAACTCCTCTCACTTCCTCCAAATAAAAGGTGTGGCTATGGGTACCCGCATGGGCCCCAGTTATGCCTGTCTCTCTATGGGGTATGTGGAATATTCCTTGTTCCAGTCCTACTCCGGCCCCCTTCCACAACTCTTTCTCCGGTACATCGATGATTACTTCAGTGCTGCTTCATGCTCTCGTCGGGACTTGGAAAAATTTATTAATTTTGCTTCCAATCTCCACCCCTCTATCATTTTCACGTGGTCCATCTCTGACACTTCCCTTCCCTTCCTTGACCTCTTTGTCTCAATCTCTGGTGATAGACTGTCCACCAATATCCATTACAAACCTACCGACTCCCACAGCTACCTCGACTACAGCTCCTCACACCCCGCTTCCTGTACGGACTCCATCCCATTCTCTCAGTTCCTTCGCCTCCGTCGCATCTGTTCCGATGATGCTACCTTCAAAAACAGTTCCTCTGACATGTCATCCTTCTTCCTTAACCGAGGTTTTCCACCCACGGTCATTGACAGGGCCCTCAACCATGTCCGGCCCATCTCCCGCGCATCCGCCCTCACGCCTTCTCCTCCCTCCCAGAAACATGATAGGGTCTCCCTTGTCCTCACTTATCACCCCACCAGCCTCCGCATTCAAAGGATCATCCTCCGCCATTTCCGCCAACTCCAGCATGATGCCACCACCAAACACATCTTCCCTTCACCCCCCCTATCGGCATTCCATAGGGATCGTTCCCTCTGGACACCCTGGTCCACTCCTCCATCACCCCCTACTCCTCAACCCCCTCCTATGGCACCACCCCCTGCCCACGCAAAATATGCAACACCTGCCCCTTCACTTCCTCTCTCCTCACCGTCCAAGGTCCCAAACAGTCCTTTCATGTGAAGCAGCATTTCACTTGCATTTCCCCCAACTTAGTCTACTGCATTCGTTGCTCCCAATGTGGTCTCCTCTACATTGGAGAGACCAAACGTAAACTGGGCGACTGCTTTGGAGAACACCTGCGGTCTGTCCGCAAGAATGACCCAAACCTCCCTGTTGCTTGCCATTTTAACACTCCACCCTGCTCTCTTGCCCACATGTCTGTCCTTGGCTTGCTGCATTGTTCCAGTGAAGCACAACGCAAACTGGAGGAACAACACCTCATCTTCCGACTAGGTACTTTACAGCCTTCCGGACTGAATATTGAATTCAACAACTTTAGGTCTTGAGCTCCCTCCTCCATCCCCACCCCCTTTCTGTTTCCCCCTTCCTTTTGTTTTTTCCAATAAATTATTAAGATTTTCCTTTTCCCACCTATTTCCATTATTTTTAAATATTTTTAAATCTTTTATGCTCCCCCCACCACCACTAGAGCTATACCTTGAGTGCCCAACAATCCATTCTTAATTAGCACATTCGTTTAGATAATATTACCAACTTTAACACCTATGTGTTCTTTTGTTCTGTTGTTTGTGACATCTTTTGATGATCTGCTTCTATTACTGCTTGTTTGTCCCTACAACCACACCAACCCCCTCCACTTCTCTCTCTCTCCCCCCACCCAAACAACGCCCCCCCCAACCACACACCTTAAACCAGCTTATATTTCACCCCATTTTTGGACTCACTCAAGTTCTGTCGAAGGGCCATGAGGACTCCAAACGTCAACTCTTTTCTTCTCCGCCGATGCTGCCATACCTGCTGAGTTTTTCCTGGTAATTCTGTTTTTGTTTTGGAAATATATCACCGTTCCTTCACTGTTGTTGGGTCAAAATCCTGGAACTCCCTCCTTAACAGCACTGTGGGTGTACCTACACCACATGTTGCAGTGGTTTGAGAAGGCAGCTCACCACCACCTTCTCAAGAGCAATTACAGATGGGCAATAAATGCAGGCCCAGCCAGCAATGCCCACATCCCATGAGTGAATTGAAGAAATAGGAGAAAGAGAGAATGGTGAGCCTGTGGAACGCATTGCCACAGAAAGTAGTTGAGATCAAAATAATGTATATTTTCAAGAAGGAGTTAGATTTGCTCTTGGGGCGAAAGGGATCAAAGGGTCTGGGGAGAAAGTGAGAGCAGGCTCTTGAGTTGGATGATCAGCCATGATCATAATGAATGGCGGAGCAAGCTCGAAGGGCCGAATGGCCTCCTCCTCTGCTCCTAGTTTCTATGTTTCTACGTTTCTATAACTGGAGGTTTTATAAGTTAAGATTCTATTTGGACTGTTGCCTGGGAGAATGGTGTTTATTTGGGAGTATAGTTCAGTCAAAATCTTTTGGGAAATGTTATAAGAATAAATTTAACCGTGTAACAGTAATGTTGTGTGTTTAAGATTCTTTTGTTAATAAATGTTTTAATTTACTGTTTAAAATCTCCAAAGGTGGTAGTGGAATCTTTACGTCTGACTTCAGTGCAGATAATTTCTCATAATAAATGCAAATTGCAAAATCGTTGTGATAGCTTGGCCAAGTTTCCTTTGGGGATTTGGTCAGCCTGGCAATTACCACCTGCCATATCATAACACAACATTAACCAGAATGCTTAATATTAATGCAAACAATTCAGAAGTTTGAAGTAATGCTAGACCTGGACCAGCAATTTTACCCCTTTCGGTTTTCATGCCCTCATGTTTTCCTCCCTACAATAAAAGAAAATATGAGTTATACTTACAGCTGAAAATATAAATCCCATGGAACCGCTTAGGCTCACACACATTTAAGGGGTTGATGCAAACATAAGGGAGAAGGGAAGGATACAGGGACAGGGTGAGAAGAGATAGAGGGAGAGGAGGCTGGTGTGAAGTAGAAATATGGGGATAGACCAGTTAGGCTGAATGCTCTATTTCTGAGCTACACATTCTATATAATTGTCTGACAATCAAGGTCATTTTTGATTGCTACTTAACTGCCCAGTCTGCAAGTTTCCTAATGTCTTTTTCTATTATGTTGCATTCTTCCCCAGTGTTAGTTTGCTTAGTCTGAAAATAGTTGGCAAAGAGAAAGGATTCTTTATGCAAAGGGATATCAGAATTGGGTTATCAAATGAAGCCAATGACTTAAAAGTATTTTGCTTAAACAAAGCCTTGGCAATGCTGGAAAAATCTTAGCAAGCCTGAGCCAGACTCTATTCTATCTCCATTTACTATCAAATAATTATATCATTCAATTCCCCTGCCAATCAGCAAAGAATTCCTTCAGCTTTTACCAGATCTTTTATAACTTTAAGGGGTTTTAAATAATTCATTCACAGGATGTGGGCTTCGCTGTCTGGACCAGCATTTATTGCCCATCCCTAATTGCCCTTGAGACGGTGGTGGTAAGCTGCTTTCTTGAACTGCTGCAGTCCATATGGTGTAGGTACACCGACAGTGCTGTTAGTGATGGAGCTCCAGGATTTTGACCCAGCGACAGTGAAGGTATAGCAATATATTTCCAAGTCAGGATGGTGAGTGGAGGGCAAATTCCGGGAGGTTGTGTTTCACATCTTCAGCCCATGCCCTTCTAGATGGTAGTGGTCGTGAGTTTGGAAGGTGCTGTCGAAGGAGCCTTCGTGAATACCTGCAGTGCATCTTGTAGATGGTACACACTGCTGCCACTGTGTGTCATTTGTGGAGGGAGTGAATGTTTGTGGATGTGGTGCCAATCAAGCGGGGCTGCTTTGTCCTGGATGGTGTCAAGCTTCTTGAGTGTTGTGGGAGCTGCACTCATCCAGGCAAGTGGGGAGTATTCCATCACACTCCTGACTTGTAGATGGTGGACAGGCTTTGGCAAGTCAGGAGATGAGTTACTTGTCGCATGATTCCTAGCCTCTGACCTGCTCTTGTAGCCACAGTATTTATATGGCTAGTCCAGTTCAGTTTTTGGTCAATGATAACCCCCAGGATGTTGATAGTGGAGGATTCAGTGATGGTAATGCCATTGAACTTCAAGGGGGTGATGGTGAGATTCTCTCTTGTGGGAGATGGTCATTGTCTGACACCTGTGTGGCGCGAATGTTACTTGCTACTTGTCAGCCCAAGCCTGGATATTGTCCAGACCTTGCTGCATTTGGACATGGGCTGCTTCAGTATTTGAGGAGTTGCAAATGGTACTGAACATTGTGCAATCATCAGCGACCATCCCCACTTCTGACCTTATGATGAAAGGAAGTTCATTGATGAAGCAGATGGAGATGGTTGTGTCGAGGACACAAAACTGAGGAACTCCTACAGTGATGTCCTGGAGCTGAGATGTCTGACCTCCAGCAACCTCAACCACATTCCTTTTTGCTAGGTATGATTTCAACCAGTGAAGATTTTTACCCCTGAATCCAATTGACTTCATTCTGCTCGGACTCCTTGATGCCACACTCAGTCAAATACTGCCTTGATGTCAAGGGCAGTCACTCTCACCTCACCTCTGGAGTTCAGCTCTTTTGTCCATGTTTGAACCAAGGCTGTAGTGAGGTCAGGAGCTAAGAGGCTCTGATGGAACCCAAACTTGGCATCAGTGAACAGGTTATTGCTAAGCAAGTGCCGCTTGATAGCACTGTTGGTGACCCCTTCCATTACTTTACTGATGATTGAGAGTAGTATGATGGAGTGATAATTGGCCAGGTTGGATTTGTCCTGTTTTTTTGGTGTACAGGACATACCTGGGCAATTTACCATATAGCCGGGTAGATGCCAGTGTTGTAGCTGTACTGGAACAGCTTGGCTAGGGGCGCGGCAAGTTCTGGAGCATAGGTCTTCAGTATTATTGCTGGAATATTATTGGGAGCCATAGCCTTTGCAGTATCCAGTGCCTTCAGCCATTTCTTGATATCACATAGAGTGAATTGAATTGGCTGAAGACTGGCATCTGCTGGGGACCTCCGGAGGAGGCCGAGATGGTTCATTCACTTGGCACTTCTGGCTGAAGATTGTAGCAAATGCTTCAGCCTTATGTTTTGCACTGATGTGCTGGGCTCCCCCATCATTGAGGATGGGGATACTCGTGGAGCCTCCTCCTCCATTTATTTGTTTAATTGTCCACCACCATGCACAACTGGGTGTGGTAGGACTGCAGAGCTTAGACCTGATCCTTTGGTTCTGGAAATGCTTAGCCCTGTCTATCACTTGCTGCTTATGCTGTTTGGCACACAAGTAGTCCTGCATTATAGCTTCACCAGGTTGACACCTCATTTTGAGGGATGCCTGGTACTGCTCTTGGCATGTCTTCCTGCACTCTTCATTGCCACAAGACAGATCCTGCTCTATTATGCGCACTAGAAATCTTAAATACTGTGCTGAAATCATCTTTAGGGAGAGGGTTAAAGCAGACTGCAGTTTCCAGTGAGAATAGGCTTGGAGAGCTGGCAGTCTTCCTCTGATACATGCAACATCTTTTTGCCAGAAGTCATTCTCACAACTGCAGATCTTCTCAATAACATGAATGAGATGGAAATCTCCGAAACAATGAGAGGGTGTTGCTCTTTAAACACCCTTAAACCAGCTTATATTTCACCTCTCTTCTATTTTTACTTAGTCCTGTTGAAGGGTCATTCAGACTCGAAACATTAACTGTGTTCCTCTCCGCAGATGCTGTCAGACCTGCTGAGTTTTCCAGGTATTTCTGTTTTTGTTTTGGATTTCCAGCATCCGCAGTTTTTTGCTTTTATCTTAGTGTTTAATTGACTGCCACTTCTCTTCAAGGAATGCCTACCTTGAAGAACTATTGCTCTTCTCTCCGATGGATTTCCGGATGTCTCTTTTGCTCTGTTCACCTTCATTGCTTTTCATTTCTCTCCTGGTGTTTGACAAGGTGTTTACTAAAACTCGCTTTCACAGCCATATCTCCTTTCTCAGTGACTGTCTCTGTCTCCAACTTACCTCACGTGGATTTCAACTGACGTTCCAACCCTCATGTTTCGAACCCACGCAGGATTACAGGTATCTCCGGGACATACAAAGCTCCTTGAACTGCTGTTCTTGTCGCATCTTGAGATCCACACTCAGTGCCATGCGCCGCCTTATGAACACACTCAACCTCTCCCTCCAGCAGCACCGACGCACCTTATTTCTAAGCTGCCCTTGCCCCCAGTTTAATTTTATACTTAGTCTCATCCAACGCCTCAACAAGAATCTTTGTCTCTTTCTTTCAGATGCAAAGGAACACAAGCTCCAACAACTCATCGACACCAACACCCATCCAGGACCCTCCACCCCTGCCCATTTCTCTGTCCCTGTCCCTGTCCCGTCTTCCAATCCCAGCCCGGGCCGTACCCCCTGACCTTCCCCTCTCCGACGTTGAACGTTCAGTGCTCAGCAAAGGATTCAGTTTCATACCCTTACGCCCTCAACTCAATGAATTTTGGCCTCGGCATGATGCTGAACTCTTCTTCCACCGTCTTCGTCTCCGTGCTCACTTATTTGGGCAGGAGTCCTCTCCTCATTCAACAAATCCTTTTACCCACCTCCAATATTCTCCCTCCACCTGGACTCCTCCCTCTGGATTCTTACCTGCTCTTGATCTTTTCATTGAGAACTGTTGGCGTGACATCAGTCGTCTCAATTTCTCTGCTCCTTTCACCCACTCTAACTTGTCTCTCTCTGAACTTGCTGCACTCCGTTCTCTCAGATCCAACCCTGACTTTGTCATCAAACCTGCTGACAAGGGTGGTGCTGTTGTTTTCTGGTGCACAGACATCTACCTCGCAGATGCTGAGCGTCAACTTGCAGACACTTCCTCCTACTTCACCTTGGACCATTACACCACCACTGAACATCAAGCCATTGTTTCCAGGACTGTTACTGAGTTCATCTCCTCTGGAGATCTTCCTTCCACAGCTTCCAACTTCATTGTATCCCAACCTTAGACAGCCCGCTTGTACCTCCTACCCAAAATCCACAAACAGGACTGTCCCAGCAGACCGATCGTGTCAGCCTGTTCCTGCTCCACGGAACTCATTTCTTACTATCTTGACTCCGTTCTCTCTCCCCTTATCAAGTCTCTTTCCACCTACATCCACGATTCCTCTGACACCCTACATCATATCAACAATTACCAGTTCCCTGGCCCCAACTGCCTCCTCTTCACCATGGACGTCCAATCCCTCTACACTCCATCACCCACTGGGATGGTCTGAAGGCTCTTAGCTTCTACCTCGAACAGAGGCCCGAACAATCCCCATCCAGCACTACTCTCCTCCGTCTGGCTGAACTCGTTCCCACGCTGAACAATTTCTCCTTAAACTCCTCTCACTTCCTCCAAGTAAAAGGTATGGCTATGGGTACCCGCATGGGCCCCAGTTATGCCTGTCTCTTTATGGGGTATGTGGAACATTCCTTGTTCCAGTCCTACTCCGACCCCCTCCCACAACTCTTTCTCCGGTACACCGATGACTGCTTCGATGCTGCTTCATGCTCTCATCTGGACCTGGAAAAATTTATTAATTTTGCTTCCAATTTCCACCCCTCCATCTTTTTCACATGGTTCATCTCTGACACTTCCCTTCCCTTCCTTGACCTCTCTGTCTCAATTTCCAGTGATAGACTGTCCACCAATATTCATTGCAAGCCTACCGACTCCCACAGCTACCTTGACTGCAGCTCCTCACTCCCCGCTTCCTGTAAGGAATCCATCCCATTCTCTCAGTTCCTTCGCCTCCCTTGCATCTGTTCTGATGATGCCACTTTCAAAGACAGTTCCTCTGACATGTCTTCCTTCTTCCTTAACCGAGGTTTTCCACCCATGGTGGTTGACAGGGCCTCAACCGTGTCCGGCCCATCTCCCACGCATCCGCCCTCACACCTTCCTCTCCCTCCCAGAAACATGTCTTGTCCTCACTTATCACCCCACCAGCCTCCGCATTCAAAGGATTATCCTCTGCCATTTCCACCAACTCCAGCGTGATACCACCACCAAACACATCTTCCCTTCACCCCCCAGGCGGCATTCCACAGGGATCGTTCCCTCCAGGACACCCTGGTCCACTCCTCCATCACCCCTTACACCTCAACCCCCTCCCACGACACCTTCCCATGCAACCGCAGAAGGTGCAACACCTGCCCCTTTACCTTCCCCCTCCTCCCCATCCAAGGGCCAAACCCTCCTTTCAAGTGAAGCAGCATTTCACTTGCACTTCCCTCAATTTAGTCTACTGCATTCACTGCTCCCAATGCGGTCTCCTCTACATTGTAGAGACCAAATGCAGACTGGGTGATCACTTTGCGGAACACCTTCGGTCTGTCCGCATGCATGACCCAGACCTCCCTGTCACTTGCCATTTCAACACTCCACCCTGCTCTCATGCCCACATGTCTGTCCTTGGCCTGCTGCATTGTTCCAGTGAAGCTCAACACAAACTGGAGGAACAGCACCTCATCTTCCGACTAGGCACTTTACAGCCTTCTGGACTGAATATTAAGTTCAACAACTTTAGATCATGAATTCTCTCCTCTATCCCCACCCCTTTTCCGATTCCCCTTTTCCCAATAATTTATATAGATTTTTCTTTTCCTACCTATTTCCATTATTTTTAAATGTATTTCCATCCATTGTTTTATCTCTACCTTTTAGACTATTTCAATACCTTCCCCCCATCCCACCCCCACTAGGGCTATTTGTACCTTGCTCGTCCTGCTTTCTACACTTAATATCACCATTAGCACATTTCTTAGATAATATCACCACCATCAACACCTCTTTGTCCTTTTGTCTATGACATCTTTTGGTTATCTCCACCTATCAGTGGCCCTCTATCCAGATCTACCTGCCCCACCCCCTCTTAAACCAGCTTATATTTCACCCCTTTTCTATTTTTCCTTAGATCTGTTGAAGAGTCATACGGACTTGAAATATTAACTGTGTCCCTCTCCGCAGATGCTGTCAGACCTGCTAAGTTTTTCCAGCTATTTTTATTTTTGTTTTGCTATTTATCTATCTTGCCTTACTATATTGTACATGGTTTATCTGGTATGTATTTTGAACATTTCACTATGAACATACATTACCCAAATTTTCTACAAATCGTTGATTCCATGAGGGAAATGGCAGTCTCCCCTTGGCTCGATAGCTTTGTAACTTTCAGCTCATGCACTGTGATACCAGACCAGCTAAAAATATAGCAGTAACAATGCTGCTCTGATGTCACAAGCACCATTATTATTGTAACATTCAAGGACAAACATAAATTCCGAAAACACCATTAACTAGAAATGAAATGATTTTTACTTTTCAACTTTCCTTCATTTTTCCTTTAACGCGATCATCTTCCTTTCTGTCTGTCCTGTTATTTTAATTATAATTACATATGAACATATACACAAACATGCGAATTAAGAGCAGCAGTAGGCCACTCAGCCCCTTGAGCCTGCTCTGCCATTCAATAAAGTTTGGTTGATCTGAATGTAACCTCAACCCCTTCGCTCCTGCCCACCCGCATTAAACTTTCTTGTTAATCAAGAATCTGTCTAGCTCTGCCTTAAAGATATTGAAAGGCTCTGCTTCTATCACCTTTTGAGGCAGAGAGTTCCAAAGACTCACAGCCCTCAGAGTGAAAATTTCTCTTCAACCCAATTCATCTTTTTGGTACATTTTGCTAGGATTCTTTCTTCCGTATTTTATATGAGCATGACACAGTCACTAATAAATCCAAAAGGATAATTCACTCTTTACCAAGAGGATGTTTCGAATGTGGAGCTTGCTTCCACATGGAGTAGTTAAAGTGAGTAGCGGCAAAGCAAGATAAACACAGGAGACGGGCGAGAGGATTAGAGGGTTATGCTGACGGGTGGGAGGACGCTTGTGTGCCACATAACCATTGGTACAAACCAGTGGAGCCAAGTGGTCCGTTTCTGTGCTGTAAATGCCACGTAAGCTGGAATTTTCCAGCCCCCTCACGCCGGGGCGATCTTCCGGCCCTGCCGATGTGAACGGAGATTTCAATAGCTCACCAGCCCCTCCCCAGGGGAACCTGCCTTGGGGTAGGGGGCTGGTAAATTCCGGCCATAGTGTCGATTTCACACTTGCGCCAGATCGGCTCAATCTTCGTTCACATAAAAAAACACAACTGAATAGATAGGAATCAATACTGATCAGTAGCAAGAATAAAAACCCTAATCGTGGAATTCAGATAGTTACAGCTGGAAAGTGGGCAGGCAGCAACAGTTCTCTGAATTGGAAAGGAGGCAAAGCAATCATTGCCAAATAAGTTTTCTTTTGGTAAATGCCCATTCACCATCTTCCTTCACTGAAGAAGAGATTTGCTTTTCTATAGCACTTTCATGATCCCATGGCATCGCTAACTTGCTTTACATCAATTATTAACTTTTTTGAAGTGTAGCCATTGTTGTAATGTAGAAAATCAGGCACCCAATTTGTACACAGCAAGTTTCCACAAACAGCAATTTGCTAATGGCCAGCTGACCACCTGTTCATTGATGTTAATTGAGGGATAAATATCAGCCAGGACCTCAGGAAAACTTGTTGCTCTTCTTCGAAATAGCATCCTGAAGTTTTTGTTATGTACCTCTGAGAGGACAGATGGTGTTCATTGTATATTCACTATATTTCAAGTGAATGGTTTTAACTGGAGATTCACTTGTGCCACTATCAACAGGAACTGACTGAAGTTGTGTTTTTTTGAATTTTGAGTATTGTTGAAAGAAGACATATGTTGTCAAAGCTTTTCATCTTGCACTCATCAGGACTTTCATAAAAGTACCAAATTATAAAGGGAACAGCAATTTAAACTGCATGAGAAGAGAGTGCTGATTGATTGGCAAGTGGACTCTGATTGGTAGAGGTGTTGCAGTGGAGAATGCACCAGTTAACTGATAACTGTCATGGGATGTAGGCATTGCTGGCAAGGTCAGCATTTGTTGCCCATCCCTAATTGTTCTTGAACTAAGTCATTTGCTAGGCCATTTCAGAGGGCAGTTAAGAGTCAACCACATTGCTGTGGGTCTGGAGTCACATGTAGGCCAGACTGGGTAAGGAGGCAGATTTCCTTCCCTAAAGGACATTAGTGAACCAGATGGATTTTTACAATAATCGATGGTAGTTGGCATGGTCACCATTACTGAGACTAGCTTTATAATTTCAGATAGCAGAAAGCAAGTGTACATTGTTGGGGTGTGATTACCCTCTGATGATTTTGGAGTCTGAACCATCGACAAGTGGAGATGGGCAGTTATGGATTATATCCCAATGAACAGAAAACAAGATATGGACTTAGCATTGTCGCTTCCTACAAAAAGTAAATTCAGAAGTAATGTATTTTATGAGATGGATGTTCATCAGATGGAAAGTGATAAAGCTGTGCCAACATGTCTTTGACAACAGGGACCTTTGCAAGTCAACAAAGGTTCTAATTTATAAGGCCATTGTGTTGACCACCCTCCTCCACTGCAGCGAAACATGGACTGTCTACCAACACCACATTAAGATCTTTGAGAGCTTCCATCAGCAGTGCTTTTGTTGAACCGGTGGGAGGGCTGTTGGACTAATGCAAGCCTCCTCCATAAAGCTGCATCTACCTCAGCAGGTTCTATTCTCACAGCTCTCCATTAGCCAAAGCTCAAAGGTCAGCCAAAGAAAAAGGTATAAGGATACACTCAAGGTCACCCTAAATCACGGAGGCATTGACATCACTGACCGGGAAGAGAATACTGCCGATCGCTTGGCATGCCACCACCTGGCCCATCAAGGTGCAGGCCACTTCACGGCTCAAAGACTCAACAGCGAGGTGGAATCTTTGCAACCTGATATTCTTCAATGACTTCATCCCTTACACAGGGTCATAGATTGGATGAGAAGACTTGCAAAAGAGATAGTGTATTGGCCGGGTATTAACAGTGGCATTAAAGTCGTTGGCAAGAAGTGTGAGGATTGTCAAGAGCACATGACAAGTCAGCACATAGAATCATAGAAATTCCTACCCATCCGTGGTCCAACATCGCAACTGACCTCTTTTATGTCCATGACACTGACTTCACCGTCATTGTCAATCTCTTTACCAAGTACACCATTATTCAACAATTACACAATACATCGAGCACAAATGTCACGTACACTCTAAGTTCCATTTTCAGTTTAACTGATGTGTCCATAGAGATGATTACGGATAATAGTTTGCAATTTATTGGTAAGCCATTTCAGAGAAGTAGAATATCTGTCACACTACTTCTTTTCCTCGTTACCCTGGATCAGGCTGGTCCAACCTTCTCTTGTGGGTGGCCACATTTCAATTTTTCTCACGCTTGAGGGGACCAATGAGAAAATTTCAGAAAGATAAGTTCTAGCACAACATTAAACATGAGTACTTTTTAAAAAGGCTGATGAATGAAAAGAAACAACTTGCTGAGCAAAAAAATTCCAAAACAATAAATTGATCATTTTTTAAAAAGTACTAAATAAAGATGACATTTAGAGTCTGAGAGGGTGAGAGAATGTGGGCCCAGCTCGCTCCCAGACTCAGGGTGCTCACTCACTCACCCTCATCCACTATGAGAGTGGGCGAGAATGCATGTTAGTGTGTGGGGGTGATGGTGAATGAGACCTCTGCAACTGGGAGAGAGCCAGACACAAAATCTCCCCTCCCTCTCTCCGCACATGCACACACATTCACACATGCACTCAATACATATGCATTGACACCCCTTCACACACACATACACACACGCACTCACCCCTCTCTCTCTCTCACACACACACACATACAAACACACACACACACTCACCCCTCTCTCTCTCTCACACACATACTAACACAGACACTCACCCCTCTCTCTCTCTCTCACACACACACAAACACAAACACACACACACACTCACCCCTCTCTCTCTCTCACACGCACATACAAACACAGACACACACTCACCCCTCTCTCTCACACACACACATACAAACACACACACTCACCCCTCTCTCACACAAACATACAAACACACACACACTCACCCCTCTCTCTCTCACACACACATACAAACACACACACACTCACCCCTCTCTCTCTCTCACACACACAAACACACGCACACACTCACACCTCCCTCTTTCTCATACACACATACAAACACACACACACACTCACCCCTGTCTCTCTCTCACACACACATACAAACACACGCACACAAACACACCTCCCTCTCTCACACACACATACAAACACACACACACTCACCCCTGTCTCTCTCTCACACACACATACAAACACACGCACACAAACACACCTCCCTCTCTCTCACACACACATACAAACACACACACTCACCCCTCTCTCACACAAACATACAAACACACACACACTCACCCCTCTCTCTCTCACACACACATACAAACACACGCACACACTCACACCTCCCTCTCTCTCACGCATATATACAAACACACACATACACTCACCCCTGTCTCTCTCTCACACACACATACAAACACACGCACATAAACACACCTCCCTCTCTCTCACACACACATTCAAACACACACACACTCACCCCTCTCTCTCTCACATACACATACAAACACACACACACACTCAACACTCTCTCCCTCACACACACATACAAACACATGCACATACTCACCCCTCTCTCTCACACACACACAAGTGCATGCACACACTCACCCCTCTCTCTCACACACACACACACACACTCACCCCTCTCTCTCTCACTCACACATACAAACACACACACACTCACCCCTCTCTCTCTCACACACACACACAAACACACGCACACACTCACACTTCCCTCTTTCTCACACACACATACAAACACACACACACACTCACCCCTCTCTCTCACACACACACATACAAACACACGCACACACTCACACCTCCCTCTCTCTCATACACACATACAAACACTCACATACACTCACCCCGTCTCTCACACACACATGCAAACACACGCACACACTCACACCTCCCTCTCTCTCTCACACACACATACAAACACACACATACACTCACCCCTGTCTCTCTCCCACGCACACATACTAACACACACACACACTCACCCCTCTCTCTCTCACACACACACATACAAACACACACACGCACTCACCACTCTCTCTCTCACACACACATACAAACACATGCACACACTCACCCCTCTCTTCCACACACACACTCACCCCTCTCTCTCTCTCACACACACACACAAGTGCACGCACACACTCACCCCTCTTTCTCTCTCACACACACACACACACTCACCCCTCTCTCTCTCTCACACACACACATACAAACACACGCACACACTCACACCTCCCTCTCTCTCATACACACATACAAACACACACACACACTCACCCCTGTCTCTCTCTCACACACACATACTAACACACACACACACTCACCCCTCTCTCTCTCACACACACATACAAACAAACACACACACTCACCCCTCTCTCTCTCTCACACACACATGCAAACACACGCACACACTCACCCCTCCCTCTCTCTCACGCACACATACAAACACACACACACACTCACCCCTCTCTCTCTCTCACACACATACTAACACAGACACTCACCCCTCTCTCTCTCTCTCACACACACACAAACACACACACACACTCACCCCTCTCTCTCTCTCACACGCACATACAAACACAGACACACACTCACCCCTCTCTCTCACACACACACATACAAACACACACACTCACCCCTCTCTCACACAAACATACAAACACACACACACTCACCCCTCTCTCTCTCACACACACATACAAACACACACACACTCACCCCTCTCTCTCTCTCACACACACAAACACACGCACACACTCACACCTCCCTCTTTCTCATACACACATACAAACACACACACACACTCACCCCTGTCTCTCTCTCACACACACATACAAACACACGCACACAAACACACCTCCCTCTCTCTCACACACACATACAAACACACACACACTCACCCCTGTCTCTCTCTCACACACACATACAAACACACGCACACAAACACACCTCCCTCTCTCTCACACACACATACAAACACACACACTCACCCCTCTCTCACACAAACATACAAACACACACACACTCACCCCTCTCTCTCTCACACACACATACAAACACACGCACACACTCACACCTCCCTCTCTCTCACGCATATATACAAACACACACATACACTCACCCCTGTCTCTCTCTCACACACACATACAAACACACGCACATAAACACACCTCCCTCTCTCTCACACACACATTCAAACACACACACACACTCACCCCTCTCTCTCTCACATACACATACAAACACACACACACACTCAACACTCTCTCCCTCACACACACATACAAACACATGCACATACTCACCCCTCTCTCTCACACACACACAAGTGCATGCACACACTCACCCCTCTCTCTCACACACACACACACTCACCCCTCTCTCTCTCACACACACATACAAACACACACACACTCACCCCTCTCTCTCTCACACACACACACAAACACACGCACACACTCACACTTCCCTCTTTCTCACACACACATACAAACACACACACACACTCACCCCTCTCTCTCACACACACACATACAAACACACGCACACACTCACACCTCCCTCTCTCTCATACACACATAAAAACACTCACATACACTCACCCCGTCTCTCTCACACACACATACAAACACACGCACACACTCACACCTCCCTCTCTCTCTCACACACACATACAAACACACACATACACTCACCCCTGTCTCTCTCCCACGCACACATACTAACACACACACACACTCACCCCTCTCTCTCTCTCACACACACATACAAACACACACACGCACTCACCACTCTCTCTCTCACACACACATACAAACACATGCACACACTCACCCCTCTCTTCCACACACACACTCACCCCTCTCTCTCTCTCACACACACACACAAGTGCACGCACACACTCACCCCTCTTTCTCTCTCACACACACACACTCACCCCTCTCTCTCTCTCACACACACACACATACAAACACACGCACACACTCACACCTCCCTCTCTCTCATACACACATACAAACACACACACACACTCACCCCTGTCTCTCTCTCACACACACATACTAACACACACACACACTCACCCCTCTCTCTCTCACACACACATACAAACAAACACACACACTCACCCCTCTCTCTCTCTCACACACACATGCAAACACACGCACACACTCACCCCTCCCTCTCTCTCACGCACACATACAAACACACACATACACTCACCCCTGTCTCTCTCTCACACACACATACAAACACACGCACACACTCACACCTCCCTCTCTCTCATACACACATACAAACACACACATACACTCACCCCTGTCTCTCTCTCTCACGCACGCATACAAACACACGCACACACTCACACCTCCCTCTCTCTCACACACACACAAACACACACATACACTCACCCCTGTCTCTTTCTCTCACACACACATACCAACACTCACACACACTCACCCCTCTCTCTCTCACACACACATACAAACAAACACACACACTCACCACTCTCTCTCTCACACACATATACAAACACATGCACACACTCACCCCTCTCTCTCACACACACACACACACTCACCTCTCTCTCTCTCTCACACACACATACAAACACACTCACACACTCACCCCTCTCTCTCACACACATGTAGAAACATACATACACACTCACCCCTCTCTCACACACACACATACAAACACACACACACTCACCCCTCTCCCTCTCTCACACACACTTACAAACACACACACACTCACCCCTCTCTCTCTCTCACACACACTTACAAACACACATACACTCACCCCTCTCTTTCTCACACACACACACACACACACAGACACTCACCCCTCTCTCTCACACACACACACACATACAAGCACACACACGCTCACCTCTCTCTCTCCCACACACATACAAACACAAGCACACACTCACTCCTCTCTCTCACACACACACTCACCCCTCTCTCATACACACACACACATACAAACACACGCACACACCCACCCCTTTCTCTCTCTCTCTCTCACACACACACACACACACACACACTCACCCCTCTCCCTCTCACACACACACACACATACACACTCACCCCTCTCCCTCTCCCTCTCACACACACACATACACTCACCCCTCTCCCTCTCTCTCACACACACACACACACTCACCCCTCTCCCTCTCTCTCACGCACACACACACACACACTCACCCCTCTCCCTCTCTCACACACACACACACACACACACACACACTCACCCCTCTCCTTTTCTCACACACACATACACACACACACACTCACCTCTCTCCCTCTCTCTCACACACACACACACACACACTCACCCCTCTCCCTCTCTCATACACACATACACACACTCACCCTCTCTCTCTTATATGCACAATCACCCCTCACACTCACATACAAACATGCACACACTCACACAATTATAATTAACATTATAAGGATCATCAGTGCTGTATTTAGAAGGGTAATAACAGTAACCATTAGGTATATGGATAGGTACAGTAAAAACGATGTCAGTATTCCATATGGATGTGTGTTTAGTGCTCCAGTTTTGCTAAGACAAATTGGATCAATTGAAAATCCACCTCCTGCATGGCTCAGGGACATTGTCTGTGAAAACCACTCAGCCCCCTCCTCTCTCACCCTCCAACACACTCATCCTCACTCACTCACCCTCCAACACACTCATCCTCACTCACTCACCCTCCAACACACTCATCCTCACTCACTCACCCTCCAACACACTCATCCTCACTCACTCACCCTCCAACACACTCATCCTCACTCACTCACCCTCCAACACACTCATCCTCATTCACTCACCCTCCAACACACTCATCCTTTCACTCACCCTCACTCATTCACCCACCCTCACTTAATCACTCATCCACCCTCACTCACTCACCCGCCAACACACTCAGCCTCTCACTCACCCTCATTCACTCACCCACCTCACTCAATCACCCACTCAACCACCCTCATTTACTCACTCACACATTCTCACTCACTCAACCACCAACACATTCACCCAACCTCATTCGCTCACTCACCCAACCTCATTCACACCCACGACCACACTCACCCTCTCATCCACCCTCACTCCTTCACCCACCCACTCTCACCCTCAATCACCCACTCTCACCCACACCCACCAACACACACTGTCTCATCTATCCTCACTCACTCACCCACCCATCCTCACCCACTCACCCACCCTCGCTCGCTTGCTCACCTACCCACACTCACCCTCACTCTCACTTACTCATCCACCCTCACTCTCATTCACCTACCCATTCTCACTCAACCTACCCTTGCACTCACTCACCCACCTTCACTTACTCCTCCACCCACCCCCACTCACTCACCCACCCTCATTCACTCACCTTCATTTACTGAATTGGCAGGGGTGGGGGATGGGTTAAGTATGATGAGAGTGGAAGAGAGACCTGGTGTGAGGCTTGAGGCCTAACAGTGCCCAAATGTGGGTCCCCACTGCGAGCTGGGGGAAAGCGGCTGGAGCCGGGGGCAAGTGGGGAGAACCGGGGTGGGGTGGGGGGGGACGGGAGTGGCCGTACATGAGGAAAGTGGCCAGAGCTGAGGGAAAGCGGGGAGAACCGGTGATAGCAGTGGAAGCAGGGGGAAAGTGTGGGGAGCAGAGACCCTGCGTACCCCAGAGTCTCTCTCCATCTCCACATAATCGCAGTTGCCAGTGTTCACTGGGCCTCCAAACACAGGCCATTCTTCTCCCGCGTTTGCTGCTGATAGTGATTATGAGGAGCAGCCCCCGGTAGAAACCTGCAACCTCACTGATCCGTCTGAACAACATTTTTGAACAACCACTCCAGGGGTCACATGGAGGGGCTTCACAGGCCACAATTCGGCCTGCGGGCCACAGGTTGGACAAGCCTGCCCTCGATCGAACGGCCTCGCTGATTCTCGTGGTGAAATCCCTAATTCTCAAATGTAAGCAAACGAAGCAAGATCTACGCATTGCAATGGCGGAGTGCCATGGTCGAAGGAGGCAGCTCAGCACCAACTTCTCAAGGGCAATTAGGGATGGGCAATAAATGCTGGCCCAGCCAGCGACGCCCACATCCCGTGAATGAATATAAAACAATGTTACCTCTGAGAACGACACTTTAAGTGCAACTATTCTGTCTCAGGCTCGTGTTTGGCAGGCCTGCATATCAACCTATCTATTCTTACCCATTCTACTTTCTCAGAAACTAGGGAGCAACTTTTACAACTGCAGAGAAGATGACAACACGCGTGATAAAAATGCAGGTACAGAATTGCCGAGTGTGTAGTTGGGACAGAGTGGAGAGTTTTGCCCGTGTGGGCCGGGACATGCGTGGGCAGGCGAGGACCCGATTGCTGTCCGCGATCAGGTCCACACCGTCATTTTAGGTGAGTGGGCCAATTAAGGCCGGCGTGACTCCCGAGGATAGCAGGAGTGGGCAGGCAGAAGGCGGTGGGCATCCACAGACCGCTGGGTCCAGTGGCCACCCAGCGGCCTGCTAAAATGAAGGCCTGGCAGCCTTTGGAAGGCTGCTCGGAATGGCCGGGGGAAGAGCTCATCAGAGGGGCGATGGGCATCACGCAAGTCTAGGGGGGTTAGGCTGTGACGGAACTGTGCGCAGTCTTCTCCTGAAAAGGAGAGAAGAGCATTGACTCGTCCAGGCTGCACCTGAATTCCCATCGCATCCCTGCACACCCAGCCAGGGTGGAATATTGTAGGACTCCCACAGCTGCTGCACATTCACCCACAGAAGCAAGGGCTGACCTCATACCTGCTTGAGGTGCGGGAAGAGACAGAGAGTGCCCATGACACCAACAGTCGGAGGGCTACAGGAGACCAGGCACTTGCTCGGTCAGTGGCTGATGATGAGCCTCTGGAGTGGTCCGTGAGGCAGTGAACACAAAGTGCAGCAGGGAGGATCTGGTGGAATACATGAGGCTATGCGTGGCATGGTGCCCATGCTGGAGGGGTCCACGCAGAGTATCACCAACACAATGAGCCTCATGTCCGAGCGCCATGCTTCCTCTATGAAGACAGTGGTGACTCTCATGGAGAGGCTCCTCCAGGAGACCAATCAGGGCTTCCTGGGGATGCGCTCAGACCTGCAAGGCCTCACATCAACATTGACCTCAGCTGGTCAGTGCCTGTGTGGGAGATGGTTTGGGCACCAAGTATCCCAGCTCGGTGTCTCTATGGTTATTTATTTTTTAGCCTCCATTTTAAGGTGTCTTCACATTCTATGAGCTGCATCAGCAGCCCCCACCTGTCTCTCGGTGGAGCTGCCGTAGTCCCAGAGCTGCTGGCCCTCTGATTGGTCCCACAGAATTGGGGGCCCGTCCTCTATATTTATGCTATGTTCGAATAAAAATTAAATAAAAATTAATAAAAATATAAATCAGATCCATTCTAGCTCCTCAAAAACTATCCTATTGTGTTGAAGATCCAAACCAGGAACAGCATCCAAGAATGACAACCCCACGGCTCACTGTGCACAGTTAAAGAAAGCTCCAGACAACGTTACCATTACAAGATCTGGACATTCCAGCAGATTACCTCTACGCTTTAGAGACTCATAGAGTCATTATGCTGCCTGTATACCCTGGCAGCAGGATAGGATCATCTACAGTGAGCAGGGAGGTCTGAAGAGACCTCACATCTGCGCAGCAGCTGCCTGTCATCTCCAGGGACTCCTCTCAGGGCGCTCCGGATGAGGGCAACAGCTCCTCCGCCCCTCTCCCAGTGACTGTGGCATCCGGTGAGGCTGCGGCGACTGGGGAGATGCAGCTGTGGAACTGGCCGCTCCCTCCCAGGCGGGGCCAGCACAGGCTCCACGGGCCAGAGGACGACTGCCAAGGTCATCGAGGCCAACAGGACAGCAGAGTCAGCAGGCTGGCTCAGATGCCAGTGCCAGCGGGAGGACAGCACCTAGATGTAGCACCTGTAAGCGTAAATTTAAGGCACCTTAGGCACACCGCGGGTTTCTCACTGGTGCTTTTATGTTGGCCCATAGTAGTTTATTGAAGACTTGGTGTGATGTCCAAAACTTTTTTTTTGGTTTATGAAGTTCCCTCAATAAATGTTGACATGTTGCCATGCCTCAGGGTGATTCCTTACTTCCACAAGTGGACAGGAACGCATGATGTTTTGAGTGAGCTGTCTGACATTGAGCTTTATTGACAAAGGCCTTAGTTAATGTTATTATCCAGGCTGATTTAGCACTCGGGAATTGAGGGTGCAGCCTGCAGCCCTGGTGTGTGTTGAACATCTATCTGTGGTGAACTAGCTGAAGGTTCTTTGGATTAAAGTCTCCCGGGTGTCCCTGCCTCCCTGGAGTATGCCCGGGTCAGCGTCTACCCCCTCATCATTTCCCTGTGCCTGCTCATCCTCGGACTCACTGCTGGACTCATCGTGTGCAGCCGCAGCCACTGCATTGATGTCTTCATCGTCCTCTGTGTTGCCCCTTTCCAGCGCAAGATTGTGCAGGGCGCAGCATGTAGCCACTATCACTGAGACATGATCTGGGGGGTACTGGAGTGCTCCCCCTGAGCGGTCCAGGCATTGGAAACGCATCTGAGAAGACCGATGGTTCTCTCCACCACAGACCTTGTGGAGCCATGGCTCCTATTGTACCGCTGCTCAGCATCTGTTCTTGGATGGTGGAGAGGCCTCATGAGCCACCTTCTGAGGGGATAGCCCTTGTCACCCAGCAGCCAACCATCCAGCCGGGCTGGAGCACTGAAGAGCCCCGGTACCTGGGAGTGTCTGAGGATGTAGCCATCGTGGGAGCTGCCTGGGTACCTTGCACAGACTTGTAGAATCAGCATCCTGTGATCACACACTATCTGCACGTTCATGGAGTGGAAGCTCTTCCTGTTGATGAAGGCACCGGGCTCACCTGCTGGTGCCTTGATGGCCACATGTGTACAGTCTATAGCACCCTGGACACAGGGGAAGACAGCAATGGCCACGAGGCCTCTGGCTCGCTGTGTCTGGCTGGCCTGGTCCCAGCGGTAGTGGACGAAGGTCAACGCAGGCCTGAACTGAGCGTCTGTGACCTGCTTGACACAAGTGTGGACAGCTGATTGGGAGACACCGCAAAGATCACCCCCTGGAAGGAGCCAAAGGCAAAGAGTTTGAGGGTAACTGTGACCTTCAATGCCACTGGCATGGGGTTTCCACCCACACAGTTAGGGGAGATCTCAGGGCCAATCATCTGACAGATATAGTTGACTGTCTCCCTTGAGAGATGGAGCCTCCTTCCACTGTACCTCATACATATTGAGGTAGCTGCTTCACCGCCTGTATACCCTGGCAGCAGGATAGTGGCATCTTCTGCAGCCCCTTCCACCTTGGACTTCCTCTAGGCCCTGTACCCCTTGTGCCGGTGCCTCGCCTCCCAAAGGTGGCTCCCCTGGAGGCAGAATATGGACTCCTGGCCTCCTCCCTCTTCTGGCCCTCTCTCCTCAGAGGAGGTGCCTCCAGTGGAGAGCACAACTCCCATTCCCAGGCTAAGAGAAGGCTCCCTGAAAGCTGCAGGCCCCAAAAATGATCTTTACTGTAGAATCCTGACCAAGGCTTTTACTCCTGTCCAAGCAGCTGGTTTGAGTTTTAAAGTATTCCTACTCACACACGCAAGTATAAGTAACTATGACATTTAAATATCTGAAAGATCACATTCACGACTCCACTCACCCCTCTTATCCCGCCCGTGGATGAGGTTTATACAAATGTCTCCTACCCGCCTGCCCGTTGTGCCTGTGCAACGTCCTGAAGATCGCACGGGCTGTGAAAAATCATATTCAATTGTTGCCTCAAGAGCCTTAACTGGCCTGTTAATTAATGGTGGGCGCGCCTCTGAGCTCATAGTGCGCCTGCCTTCCGATGGCGAGGGGTGAAGTTGGGACGCACGTCTGACATCACCATGTGTAACTTTACCCGTCAGCATGCGGGGCCCACCCCCACATGCCAAAGGGAAAATCCTGTCCACAATTCCACAACCAGGATCCCACAGGAGGTAAGCGGCAACCAGCCAAGGTGACAAGGGCCAAAGGCCAATGAAGTCATTGCACACAAAATGTGTAACAATGAGGCATAACCAAAGTCAAATCAGATCCTCAAATATTGTACTATCCTATTGTGTCGAAGATCCAAAATGCAACCAGGAATAGCATCCAAGAATGACAACCCCACAGATCACTGTGCGCAGTTATATACACCTCCAGACAAAGTTACCATTACAAGATCTGGATGTACCAGCAGGTTAACTCTATGCTTTAGAGACTCATAGATTCATCTGTTCTATACACTTATGTAATGGTAACTAAACACAATCATGTATTGTAAATAGCTATACTTCTTTGGAAAGGGGAAAGTATTTTTACAAAGAAAGGGGGATGTTGTAATGTGCCTTTAAGGATAGCAGCATGCCATCATAGAAGGGAAGAGTGTCATGTGATCCACTCTCAGTTTCATTTTGGCCTGAGAGCAGAGCACAGCAGGCACAGCTCTGCTGCTGATGTCTTCAAGTTTTCTGTCCATGTATATGTGTTCTCATGTGCCTAGTTTAAATAAATGAACACGCAATGTTTATACCCAATCCCTTATGAGTGGTGGTACCTTTATATCATTATAAAAACATGACTGAAGGAGGCATTAAAATACCAGTCTGAACTTTTGGGCCAAATGTTCTGTTTCAGTGTTGTAAATAGCATAAACGCAATGGAGGAAAATGCCCAAAAATATCAGGGCAAGTGAGGAATCAACCTTGAAAATTTTTCTGGGATATTTTTGATGCTATTTTTATCGATAAAGCTCAAACTGATAAAGAACAAATTCAAAATGGCAGCCCAAGCCAATTTTATCAAGTAATTTGAGTTGCCAGTTACAGATGGCTCTTTTCTCTTATAGAAAGGAATGCTCTCATTGCTCAGTTTTCTGCTACTTACTCATTCCTCATTGGTGCTTCCCCAGGGAACAAATTATTTAGTCTGTTGCTTTTTTTTAGTTCAATCATATATTTGATAACTTAAAAGACCAATCCTCATTTCAGCCAGATGTTCTGGAATATGACACCACTGTCAAAAGGGATCAATAAAGATGTCCGAGGTACAATACATACCTATGAAAACCATAAATGAAATGCACAAATACATTTAAGTTAACCCATTCTATCATCAGCTCTGCCAGGTGTCAGACTTAGGCCTGGCCCATCAGTTCAAAAGGAATTTATTTTGTGCTTCACTCCAAGACTTGAGCAGTTCTGATGAAAGGTCATTAAAGCTGGAGCATTATGGCCTGCATTTTCCTGCAGCCTTTGGGACTCTAACATTGGGACCAAACGATGGCCCTGAATCCTGGGAGCCGCCCTAGGTTTGATCCCTGAAGCTGGCTTCTCAGTTAGCTCATCATCCGATCAAAGATGGCGGACGGGCCCCCAATGCTGTGGGACCAATCAGAGGGCCAGCAGCTCTGGGGCTACGGCAGCCTCACCGAGAGACAGGTGGAGGCTGCTGATGCAGCTCATAGGATGTGAGGACACCTTAAAATGGAGCCTAAAAAATAAATTTGGGACTTCATTACTTAAGAGTGGGGAATGGACTTGCCTGCCGGCCCATCCCCTGGGGACATCTCTGGTGACGAGAATGTATCAGAGAGTTGTCCCAACAAGGCTCCTTGCTATTTTGTGAGATTCAGCCCATTAACTGCTTCTCTTTCTCCACACAGCTGCTGCCTGACCTACTGAATGCTTCCAGCTTTTTCTAAACTTATTTCAGATGACCAGCATCTGCAGTGTTTTGCT
This sequence comes from Carcharodon carcharias, assembly GCF_017639515.1. Taxonomy (NCBI): domain Eukaryota; kingdom Metazoa; phylum Chordata; class Chondrichthyes; order Lamniformes; family Lamnidae; genus Carcharodon; species Carcharodon carcharias. The sequence continues at coordinate 17,220,857 of NC_054487.1, forward strand.
TTTGCTTGAGGGTGACACTCTCAGCGCCGTACCGAGGGAGTACTGCACCCTTGGAGGTGTCATCTTTCGGATGTGACACAGAAGTGAGGAATCATCGGCTCTCTCAGGTGGATGTATTGCATCCCCATGGACTATGCATGGAAGGGCAAAGGAGTTGTCATTGTATCCTGGCCAATATTAAACCTTCAGCCAACTCCCAGAAACCAGTCTCATTGGTCGTTTATCTTATTGCTGGTTGTACGATTTTGCCATGTGCAGATTGATTGCTGCATTTCTCTAAACAGTGACTACATTTCAACATTGTTCCTTCAGCTGTGAAGCGATTTGGGACATTCTGAAGTTATGAAAAACAATATAGAAATGCAAGTTTGTTCATAATTTATTAAGCTAAGATTTCCATTTCCTTCTTCGTTGCTGCTCAGTGAGCTGATATCATTTAATAATTCACTACAATGCAAGTTAATATCTCCATGACTCAATGGAACTCTAAATATTTGAAAAATTTACAAACTGATCTCTTGTGACATTTCTCATGGTGATTCAGAGAACACACTTCTTTATAACTAAAGGGTATTTATGCCTTTCATGGAATAAAGTCAAGACGTTCGATTTACAATGACTAAATGCATCAAAACCCGCTTACCTTTTTATTAGAATATAGTGTGAGAATTTTTATCTTTGCTTTGGGGATTGAATTCCAGTGCTCTGGCTAATATTCAGTAAAAATTACATCCTTACATCAAGTGTTTAGTTATTCTTCCTTCCTGGTTTTAAAGCATAGCATACTAGCGAGCCTTAATAGTTGGAGCTTGATATTCGATAGTTAGGTGCACTAGGTTACAGGGTTTGGCTCAGTGATGGATGACAAGTGTCTGTCAGTCGTTTTGGGTGGCAGTGGAGTATTCCACTCACCATCCTGACTTGGAAGTATATCATCTTTCCTTTATTGTCAATGGGTCAAAATCCTGGAACTCCCTCTCTAACAGCACTGTGGGTGTACCTACACCACATGGACTGCAGCAGTTCAAGGAGGGAAGAAGGGCCTTCTCAAGGGTAATTAGGAATGGTTAATAAATGCTAGTCTAGCTAGTGATGCCATAGCCCATGAACAAATATATTTTTAAAAATTCTAGGACTGGAAGCATGTGTGTAATTTTGTACAAGATTACAGCAGATGTTACCTTTGATGCTTGTGATTGGTTCCTAGAAGTATGTCTCTCTCGCTCCCTCCGTATCTGCTCTGTATATCCATATCGCTATCTTACTTTTGTCTCATAGGTGTTGACAGTGAGAACATTTATATTTATTATCAATAAAGTAATAATCATTTGGTGCAATAAGACTTTGTTTGCTTTCAAAATTCAAATAATCTATTTTAATTCAAATTAGAAGAGGAAAGACTCAGAGTGTTTCCCTTTCTTGCAACTTAAAGCACTTTCTCTATTTTATTAACACTCCATTTTAACACTCCACCCTGCTCTCTTGCCCACATGTCTGTCCTTGGCTTGCTGCATTGTTCCAGTGAAGCCCAACGCAAACTGAAGGAACAGGACCTCATCTTCCGACTAGGCACTTTACAGCCTTCTGGACTGAATATTGAATTCAACAACTTTAGATCTTGAACTCCCTCCTCCATCCCCACCCCCTTTCTGTTTCTTCCCCCTTCCTTCTGTTTTTTCCAATAATTTATATAGATTTTTCTTTTCCTACCTATTTCCATTATTTTTAAATCTTTTATGCCCTGCTAGCCTTTCCACCCCACCTCCACTAGAGCTGTACCTTGAGTGCCCTACCATCCATTCTTAATTAGCACATTCATTTAGATAATATCACCACCTTCAACACCTCTGTGTTCTTTTGTTCTTTTGTCTGTGACATCTTTTGATTATCTGCTCCTATCACTGCTTGCTTGACCCTACAACCACACCACCCCCACCACCCCCCCACTTCTACCCCCCACTTCTACCCCCCCCTCCCCCCACCTTAAACCAGCTTATATTTCACCCCTTTCCTATGATTCACTCAGTTCTGTTGAAGGGTCATGAGGACTCGAAACATCAACTCTTTTCTTCTCCGCCGATGCTGCCAGACCTGCTGAGTTTTTCCAGGTAATTCTGTTTTTGTTTTGGATTTCCAGCATCTGCAGTTTTTTGTTTTTATTTTTTTCTCTATTTTATAGTTTATTTCCAACTGGAAACCAAGAAAAGCTGCACCTTGCAAGCAATTGGTACCGTCTATCTTGCTTTTTCTCTCTGGCCTAATTTTCACTTTTGTCACTGAACAAAATCAGCAAACTCTTTCATGCCCATGTGACTTCAATGGCAAAGAAAGCCAGGTCTGTTGTAAAATGGCAGGCAATTTGTTTTTGTTCATTTTTCAGTCAACAATAAATGTGAAAATGCATGTCTCTTTTCTTAGACAATCACACTCACAAGCACAGGCTTTTTTAAATAAAGAAAAATAGATTTCATCTGAATAAACCTTTTGAAATTTGACATCCAGTTTCCTTTCAGATAACATTGAAAAATAACCAGAGAGGTTTCGTTTGCAACTGAAGATAATATTTTGTGTAATTTGGCTAACTTGGCAAATTTTGGTTAACCTTTGGAAATGGAGCAAACGGCATATACTCAGATTGCAAAAACATCTGCTTGGATTTAATGTGCACAGACTGGGTCTTGGGTTTGGCCCCAGAAGCACAGAGGGGAAATGTGCGCAGCATCCAGCCAATTAACAGCCTGGAGGCACGAGACCCATCCAAAAATGCTGCAGGAGTGGGCAACGAGGTGCCAATCTTAGTGTCACCTGATGCTGGCACCTTTTTTTTCAAAGACTTGTCAGCTGAGCATTCAGTCCAGCCTTGAACATTACGAACAGCACAGCAGCAATTCAGGCAGGGCACTTACTCCAGAATGGACCCTTCCAACCTGATTCTGACCTATGCTCATTGCAGGAACCACAGAGGCTAACCAGCTCTCAGCACCTTCTGCCAGTGACCCTAGTGGCTCCAGTAACTGTGACGAAAGAAGGGGATCCTGCACATGAGCAGAACACCCTCACACCAAAGCCTTTAAGGCCTTAGGGAGCCAGAGGATAATGGCCAAAACCATCCAAGGTCTCAGAGCAGCCAACTAGCAGGCTTCCCCCACCTTAGCTGCAAGTGCAGGGATCGCAGGTCATAGAAGCACATGTAAGTATGTTAAGAAGAGCAACTGGATACAAGGGGGGGGCCTCATGGGTGTTTAAATTTGGCACCTGTTAAAATTTGATAGAATATTTGTAATAAATGTGCTACTGATTGTTTACGCATTTATTGCTGCCTTGTCAAGTGTCACCTACACCCTTGTTCCCTCCATAGGCTCCCAGCGTAAGAGGGAGGCTGAGGTTGGTCAGCTCCTCAACTGTGTCCATGTGCACAGTGAACCTGGATGCTAGGCACAGGAGACCGATTCGAAGGAGGTGTCATGGTGGCAATGTGAGGGTGAGTCTTTATTACTCAGATGTTGAAAAGGCATCAGAGCAGAGCACAGTAGAATCCGATAATTCAAGAGACCCTCAGTGCAGCATGCAACCTACTGGATGTCTCGAGGCACCTGAATCTCATCTTTAGCAAGCCAATGGCCTAGATGGTCGGTGAGGTCGATCTGTGACAGGCATTGTGCCTTTGCTTTGCTGCAGTGTGAGGGTCCTTCATTGCTGTAGTGGCCAAATCTTCAATGGGTAACCCTTGTTCCTGAGAATCCATCGCTGAAGGCACCCAGGAAGAAGGAATAGCTGTGGCACCTGGGAGTGTCAAAGTATATGTACATCATGGCTGCTCCCAGGGAATTGGGAACCACTTGTAGGATTCACTTGGAGTGAACACAGACCAGTTGTACATTGATGGAGTGGACGCCCCTCCCTGTTGATGAAGCCTGCCTTGATGGTCACATGTGTGCAGTTGATGGCACATTGCATTGGTGGGAATCCAGCGATAGCTGCAAAACCAAAGGCCTTCTCTCTCCCTGTCTGTCAGTTTGCTCATGTGCATATTCATCAGTCCTCTTAAACAAGGCCTTGGTCACCTCCATTCTGCTGCCTTGGAGACCCCACACACATGTCCCCAGGATACCTAGAATGAGCAGGATGCAGACAGGCTGAGTGATCTTCAGGGCCACAGTCATTGGGTATCCGCTGAGGCCCATCGCGCTGCAGCTGATCTTGCACAGGTTAATGATGACCTCCCCTGGGATCTGCAGCCTTCATTGACGCTTCTGCTCAGCCATCTGCAGGCAGCTTAGCTAGTTACTCACTCAGACGGGATTGGACCCTACTTGGTGCAGCTGCCTGTAGAATCTCCCCGATACACCCTTCTGCCCAGTCAGAGACTGACCCTCTCACTGCTCCTGCTGCTACTGCGGTGGTACAACCAGCATCTGAGCTCCATCCCTCTGTGCCACTCCTCCCTCGCATGGGGGTCCAGGAAAATTGGCTGGATGAGCCCTAGGGCTGTTAGCTACTCTTTTGCACTACCTTGGAGTCAACTGCATCTGTCTCAGGTTGGTGGGGGGGGGGGTGGGGGGTGGGGGGGGGTTGTGCTATTTGGGTGGTCGGACGGGTTAATTGGATCAGGGGGCTAGTCAAGTTGAGTTGGGGGTGTAGTCGGGGGGGTTGGGGGTGTAGTTGGGCGTTTGCAGGTGTAGTCGGGTTGGGGGTAGTCAGTTGGTCAATTTCCTCTGGAGCCATGCTCTTGGTATTCCTCTTGGAACCACTGTTAATGAACCCTCTTTCTGCCTTGCTCAGAGCCCACCACCACAATTTGTTTCCACTGCTCCTGTGAGCCCACAAGCAGTTGAATATCCCTCTGTTACAGGCCTGCTGCCACTGTCCAGCAATGGCCTCCTCACTCCTTTCTTCCGCCTAGTGTCAAAGGCAAATGAAAGCAACCCGGAATCTCATTGTGGCTGAGCTCCACATCTCACTGCCACCAATATTAACCAACCGGGGATCTGACAGACTGTGATCTCTACGTACCGCTCTTTAAGTCCCAAACTGCTCAAGTTCACACACAATTGCATGTAAGTGAGCCTAACATACTTGCTCGATGAGTTCAATTGTCTTCCTGCCACTTTGTACTGACAATGCCAACTTGGAGATTCTCCACTGTTGTTAGAATATGTAACTGTCGCCGGGACATCGGGATTCTGGTTCCGCGTGTCCCCTTTTGATTCTCCATCCCTACCACCTCCCAGCCCACTCCTGAAGACACCATTAAATTCCAGCCATTAAGTCCGTATCTTTCTGCAGTAGGATGAGGCTAGGACATTAAAACATAAATGAAACCTTTAAAAGACACACATGGCAGTTCAGTAAATGAATAAGTGAAATGCATAACTTTTTGAATTTGTTATTTCGTTTATTTGGAAAATGGAATTGTCAGTTACTGAAAATAAAATGCCCAATAACATTTTAGGAATGGGTTGTGGGGTAGTGCTCAGTGTCACCAGACTGTGTAATGACAGGGTGACAGGTTTGAACTAGGCTGTTCCTATTATAAATGGGAACACAGGCATCAGCAGTAGATAAAAAGTTAGTACAGTTGTGTGACAACATGGCTTTGTTGACAGGAAATACATGCAGACATAATCAGATCATTGGAAACCGAAGCCAGAACTGAAGACATGCGTTGGGACCCTGAGGAAGCCCAACGTCTGAACTTCCGTTTGTATTGCCCAGGAGGTTTTAACTTTTGATGGGCAATTAGCATTCTCTCCCTCACTCCCTCTCTCCCTCACTCCGTCTCTCCCTCACTCCCTCTCTCTCACACATACACTCATTCTCTCCCTCACTCCTTCTCTCCCTCACTCCCTCTCTCCCTCACACCCTCTCTCACACACACTCACTCTCTCCCTCACTCCCTCTCTCTCACACATACACACTCTCTCCCTCACTCCCTCTCTCTCACACACACTCACTCTCTCCCTCACACCCTCTCTCACACACACTCACTCTCTCCCTCACTCCCTCTCTCTCACACATACACACTCTCTCCCTCACTCCCTCTCTCTCACACACACTCATTCTCTCCCTCACTCCCTCTCTCTCACACACACTCATTCTCTCCCTCACTCCCTCTCTCACACATATACACACACACTCTCTCACACACATACTCACTCTCTCCCTCACTCCCTCTCTCTCACACACACTCATTCTCTCCCTCACTCCCTCTCTCTCACATACATACACACACACACACTCTCTCTCACACACTCACTCTCTCCCTCACTCCCTCTCTCTCACACACACACTCACTCTCTCCCTCACTCCCTCTCTCTCACACACACTCATTCTCTCCCTCACTCCCTCTCTCTCACATACACACACACACACTCTCTCTCACACACACAATCACTCTCTCCCTCACTCCCTCTCTCTCACATACACACACACATACACACTCTCTCTCACATACACTCACTCTCCCCCTCACAGCCTCTCTCTCACACACACTCACTCTCTCCCCCTCTCACACACACACACTTTCATTCTTTCCCCCTCTCTCACACACAATCACCATCTCCCTATCTCACACATACCCATTCACTCAGTCACTCTCTCCCTCACTCCCTCGCTCTCTCTCTCACACTCACTCCCTCCCTCCCCATTTCTCACACACACACTCACGCTCTCCCCCTCTCTCACAAACAATCACCATCTCCCCCTCTCACAAATATCCATTCACTCACTCTCTCTCTCCCCCTCACACACAGTCACTCGCTCCCGTTCTTTCTCACATACACACTCAAATTCATTCACCCTCACCCTCTCACTCACACAGATATTCACTCTCTCCCTCTCTTTCACACACCCATGCATTCACTCCCTCTCTCTCACACACATGCACACACACACTCTCATTCACTCTCTCCCTCTCTCACACACACTCACTCTCTCCCTCTCATACACAGTCACTCGCTCCCGCTGTTTCTCACACACACATTCAAAGTCACTCACTCTCTCCCTCTCTGTCTCTTTCACACTCTCCTAGCCCAGTAGCACATCTCTTCATCCACTACCTGGGCCCCGCAGCCTCTCCTCCACCTGGGCCCACGACATCTTCTCTCTCCCTGGGCCCACAGCACCTTCTCTCTCCCTGGGCCCACAGCACCTTCTCTCTCCCTGGGCCCACAGCACCTTCTCTCTCCCTGGGCCCACAGGATCTTCTCTCTCTGGGCCTCACAGCACCTTCTCTATCCCTGGGCCTCACAGCACCTTCTCTATCCCTGGGCCTCACGGGACCATCTCTATCCCTGGGCCTCACAGGACCTTCTCTATCCCTGGGCCTCACAGGACCTTCTCTCTCCCTGGGCCCACAGGATCTTCTCTCTCTGGGCCTCACAGCACCTTCTTTCTTTCTGGGCCGACAGCACCTTCTCTCTCCCTGGGCCCACAGCACCTTCTCTCTCCCTGGGCCCACAGCACCTTCTCTCTCCCTGGGCCCACAGGATCTTCTCTCTCCCTGGGCCTCACAGCACCTTCTCTCTCTCTGGGCCCACAGCACAGATTAAAGCCTAGTCTGGGTAATTACACAGCTGATCACTCCCCAATCAGCTCAAGCGCTTCCCCCTATAACTCCCCTGATGTGATTTAACTACTCCCCAACCCATGTACCTCCCCAAACCGCTGACCACACCCCAACCTGGTGCTACAATCCCCAGACCCAATTACCCCACTGACCGCCTGACCATCGCACAGATCCCACCCAAACACCCTCCAACCCAACTACCCCCCAACCACGTGACTACCCTCTTGACCTGACTATCCCCGACCAACCAACTACCACCACCGACCTGACCCAACCACCCCCACTAACTCCCGGCCACTCAGCTATCCCCTCTGACCTGACCGACTAGCCCAGGACAGATTACACCCCCGACCTGATGACCCAAGTGCCCACCTAACCCCTCCCCACTTTCCTACCTACCCACCTCATCCACTTCACCCACTTACCCACCTCACCCACTTACCCACTTCACCCACTTACCCACTTCAACCACTTACCCACCTCACCAACTTACCCATTTCAACCACTTACCCACCTCACCCACTTACCTATTTAAATGCTTCCCCACCTAGTAACATCGTCCCCCTCATACACTCACCCAGCTCATCCACTTACCCACCTTTAATATACTTGGAGTGCAGGATGGGTTTCTTGTAAGAAACGGGAAGTTTTATTTACAGACTCCGGATGAGGCTCCACGCTTGTACCAAGACCAAGGCTGAAAGGCTCCCCGCTTAGGACTGTTTCATCTGCACAGTCACATGATCCGCAAAACAAGCAGAAATGGTTTAACTTATAATAACTACAGCACCTCACCCAGCCAACCCCAACCACTTACCCACCTCACACAGCTAACCCCAACCACTTACCCACCTCACACAGCTAACCCCAACCACTTCCCCACCTCACCCAGCTAACCCCAACCACTTACCCACCTCACCCAGCTAACCCCAACGACTTACCCACCTCATCCAGCTAATCCCAACAACTTACCCACCTTACCCAGCTAACCCCAACCACTTACCCACCTCACCCAGCTAACCCAAACTACTTACCCGCCTCACCCGCCTAACCCCCACCCATTTACTCACCTCACCCAGCTAACCCCAACCACTTACCCACCTCACCCAGCTAACCCAAACTACTTACCCACCTCACCCGCCTAACCCCCACCCATTTACTCACCTCACCCACCTAACCCCCACTCATTTACCCACTTCACCCACCTAACCCCCACCCACTTACCCACCTCACTGACATAAACCCCACCCACTTACCCACCTCACCCACCTAACCTCCACCCACTTACACACCACGCCCACACAACCCCCATCCACTTACCCACCTCACCCACCTAACCCCACCCACTTACCCACCTCCCCACCTAACCCCCACCCACTTAACAACCTCACCCAGCCAACCTCCACCTACTTACCCACCTCGCCCACCTAACCCCCAACCATTTACCCACTTCACCCACCTAACCCCCACGCGCTTACCCACCGCATCCGCATAAACCACACCCACTTACCCTCCTAACTCAACTAACCCCAACCCACTTGCCAACTTCACCCACCTAACCCCAACTAATTTACCGACCTAGCCTCCACCCATTTACTCACCTCACCCATCTAACCCCCACCCACTTACCCACCTTGCCCACCAAACACCCAGCCACTTACCCACTTAACCAACCCAACCCCCACCCACTTACTCACCTCACCCGCCAAACCCCCAGCCATTTATTTACCTCATCCACCTAAACCCCACCCACTTACCCACCTCACCGACCTAACCCCCACCCATTTACCCACCTCACCCACCTAACCCACACTCACTTATCCACCTTGCCCACCAAACACCCAGCCACTTACCCACTTAACCAACCCAACCCCCACCCACTTACTCACCTCACCCGCCAAACCCCCAGCCATTTATTTACCTCATCCACCTAAACCCCACCCACTTACCCACCTCACCAACCTAACCCCCACCCATTTACCCACCTCACCCACCTAACCCACACCCACTTATCCACCTAACCCCACCCATTCATCCACCTCATCCACCTAACCACCACCCACTTACCCACCTCACACACCTAACTCCAAGTCACTCACCCACCTCAACCACCTAACACCCACCCACTCACCCATCTCACCCACTCAAGCCCCACCCACTTATCCACCTCCCCACCTAACCCCCACCCACTTAACAACCTCACCCAGCCAACCTCCACCTACTTACCCACCTCACCCACCTAACCCCCACCCACTCACCCATCTCACCCACTCAATCCCCACCCACTTACCCACCTCACCCGCCTAACCCCCACCCACTTACCCACCTCGCCCATTCAACCACCACCCATTTACCCACCTCACCCACCTAACCCCACCCATTTACCCACCTCAACCGTCTAACCCCCACCCACTTACCCACCTCACCCACCTAAACCCCACCCAATTACCCACCTCACCCACCTAAACCCCACCCAATTACCCACATCACCCACCTAACCCCCACCCACTTACCCACCCCACCCACTTACCCACCTAACTCACCTAACCTCCACCCACTTACTCACCTCACCCACCTAAACCCCACCCACTTGCCCACCTCACCCACCTAAACCCCACCCAATTACCCACATCACCCACCTAACCCCCACCCACATACCCACCTCACCCGCCTAAACCCCACCCACTTACCCTCCTAACTCACTTAACCTCCGCCCACATACCCACCTCACCCGCCTAAACCCCATCCACTTACCCACCTCACCCACCTAACCCCCAATCATTTACCCACCTCACCCGCCTAACCCCCACCCACTTACCCATCTCACCCGCCTAACCCCCACCCACTTACCCACCTCACCCACTCAACCCACCCACTAACCCACCTTGCCCAATCAACCCCCACCCACTTACACACCTCACCCACCTAACCCTCACCCACTAACCCACCTCGCCCACTCAACACCCACCCACTAACCCACCTCGCCCACTCAACGCCCACCCACTTATCCACCTCACCCACTCAACCCCCACCCACTAACCCACCTTGCCCACTCAACCCCCACCCACTAACCCACCTAACCCACTCAACCCTACCCACTAACCCACCTTGCCCACTCGACCCCTACCCACTTACACACCTCACCCACCTACACCCCACCCACTTACCCACTTCACCCACGCAAACCCCCACCCACTTACCCAGCTCATCCACCTAACCCCCACTCACTTACCTACCTCGCCCAATCAACCCCCACCCAATTACCCACCTCACCCGCCTAACCCCCACCCACTCACCAACCTCGCCCACTCATCCCCCACCCACTTACCCACCTCACCCACCTTACCCCCACCCACTACCGACCTTACCCGCCTAAACCACACCCACTTACCCACCTCACTCACCTAACCCCAACATATTTACCCACCTATCCCCCACCCACTTATCCACTTCACCCACCTAACTCCAACCCACTTACCCACCTCACCCACCCAACCCCAACCCACTTACCCACCTCACCCATCTAACCCCCACCCACTTACCCACCTCGCCCACCTAACCCCCACCCACTTACCCACCTCAAGCACCTAACTCCCACCCACTTACACACCTCATCCACCCAACCACAACCCACTTACCTACCTCACCCACCTAACCCACAACCGCATACCCACCTCACCCACCTAACCCCCACCCACTTACCCACCTTGCCCACCTAACCCCCACCCAATTACCCACCTCATCCACCCAACCACAATGCACTTACCCACCTCACCCACCTAAACCCCACCCAATTACCCACCTCGCCCAACTAACTCCCACCTGCTCACCCACCTCACCCACTTACCCACCTCATCCACCCAACCACAATACACTTACCCACCTCACCAAGCTAACCCCCACCCACAATACCCACCTCACCCACCTAATCCCCACCCACTCACCCTCTTCACCCACCTACCCATTCATTTGCTCATCTACTAACTGTCAGTGTGGACCTTTAAACTTGTGACACCATAGCTAGCGCTGTAAAAAGAGGGCATGTCCTGCCTTTTCCTGCTTCTTCTCCACTCCGATGGGGTTCTCCAAGTGATGCTGAGCTGCAAATTCCTGTGGAAGACAGTCTCAGAAGCCCCTAGTAGAAATGAGCAACTGCGTTGAGTTGGGGATATTTCAGTGCCGCAGTACTTCAACGATCCAAAGGGTAGAATTCGCAGGTTTGGAAGGTGCTGTCGAAGGAGCCTGCAGTAGATGGTACACACTGCTGCCACTGTGTGTCGGTGGTGGAGGGAGTGAATGGTTGTGGATGGGGTGCCAATCAAGTCGCCTACTTTATCCTGGATGATGCTGAGCTTCTTGAGTGTTGTTGGAGCTGCACTCATCCAGGCAAGTGTCAAAGTATTCCATCACACTCCTGACTTGTGCCTTGTAGATGGTGGACAGGCTTTAGGGAGTCAGGAGGTGAGTTTACACTTCAAAAATGCAAACATCATGATCAACAACCAGATTTTTGGTCTTGTAGTCACAAACTTATCCCAATAGAGGAAATTCTGCTGCTTACAGGAATATTTATTGTTAATCCAATATCAGTGGCCAGCAATTAGATTTTACACAGATAAATTCTAAACACTTGTATGTCCTGGTTTAAGCGGCTCAGCTTGTCAAACTCAATCTATATTTTACACACATTTGGCCCTTTCTTTATTCATCTGAATGTTTTTGTTCTTACATTGACTGGAGTTGTTATGATCTGTAAGGCACTGCTGGAAGGAGTGGAAGATGCAAGATTCAGTAGTAAAGGGGTTTGAATATATACTTGAGGGGAAACAATTTTAAGGGCTTTGGGGAAAGAGTGGGGCAGTGGGACTAGTAGGATTGACCTCGCAGAGAGTTGACACGTGCACTATGGGACAAATTACTTTCTCCTGTGTTGCATAATTCTTTTTTAGCAATTTTGTCCTTGAGTCTCAAAGGTGAATTTTAAACCCAAATGTCTTCTGTCAACTAAGAACCAGGAGCGAACTTTCATGGAAATGATACAAAATGAAGGATTGACCTCAGAGGTTTCAAGAGTAACAGATTGCTGGCAAGATCGATTGATACTGTTGTCTAGAAACACATTAGTGTGAGGAAATGACTGTTGACTAATGGAAAGTATGCAACACCCCTCAAGGTATTTTCCACTACAATATGTTTTCAGGTTATTTTGAATACATTAATTTCTGTGCTCTGGAATCGCCGTTAGAAGTGAGTCCCGGGTGAAGTCAAGGCAAATTAGATGATATAACTAGCAGAGTACAGCTGTAGGCAACTGCAACAAAGGGAGGCCAACTTTCTCAAAAGCATGTTCCTCCACAGACTGTATAGAGAAAGATGTGGAGAAAAGATCCAACAGAGAAAACACTGGAAACTCACAAAAAGATATAGAAATTGGGACAGGAGTATGCCACATTAAAGGTTATTGCGAAAAATAAAAGCTCATGGAGTAGGGGGTAACATATTGACACGGATAGAAGATTGGTTAGCTAACAGGAAGCAGAGAACAGGCATAAATGGGTCTTTTTCAGATTGCAAAGATGTAATGAGTGGTGTGCCACGGGGATCAGCGCTGGGACCTCAACTGTTTACAATTTATATTAATGACTTGGATGAAGAGATTGAAGGGCTGGTTGCCAAATTTGCTGATGACACAAAGATAGGGAGGAAAGTAAGTTGTGAAGAGGACATAAGGAGACTACAAAAAGATATAGATAGGTTAAGTGAGTGGGCAAAGTTCTGGCAAATGGAATATAATGTGGGAAAACTTGAAATTTTCCATTTTGGCAGAAGAGTAAAAGAGACAAGTATTATCTAAATACAGGGAGATTGCAGAGCTCTGAGGTGCAGAGGGATCTGGGTGTCCTGTTGCATGAATCACAAAAAGCTAGTTTGCAAGTACAGGAAGTAATTAGGAAAGCTAATAGAATGTTATCATTTATTGCGAGAGGAATTGATTACAAAAGTAGGGAGGTTATGCTTCAGTTATACAGGGCATTGGTGAGACCACATTTGGAGCACTGTGTATGGTATTGAAGAACGGATGTAAATGTGTTGGAAACAGTTCAGAGATGGTTTACCAGACTAATACCTGGAATGGGTGGGTTGTCTTATGAGGAAAGATTGGACAGGTTAGGCTTGTATCTGCTGGAGTTTAGAAGAGTAAGAGGCAACTTGATTGAAACATATAAGATCCTGGGGGGTCTTGACAGGGTGGATATGGAGAGGATGTTTCCTCTTGTGGGAGAATCTAGGACTAGGGGTCACTGTTTAAAAATAAGGGGCCTCCATTTAAAACAGAGATCAGACGAAATGTCTTCACTCAGGGGGTCGTGAATCTTTGGAACTCTCTTCCTGAAAAGCTGGTGGAAGCAGGGCCTTTGAACATTTTAAGGTAGAGGTGGATGGATTCTTGGTAAGCAGTGGGGGGTGATAGGATATCGGGGGTGGGTGAGTTGCAGATTTTAGGTCACTATCAGGTCAGCCATGATCTTACTAAATGGTGGAGCAGGCTCGAGGGACTGAATAGCCTATTCCTTGTTCATATGTTTGTTTGTATGTTTGTATGTCCAGATCCAGCCCCTTGAGCCTAACCCAACCATTCCATAAAATTGTGGCTACTCCTCAATTCCAACATCCATTTTCGCACCCAATTCCCATCTCCCTTGATTTCTTTGGAGTCCAAAGATCTATTGATCTCAGCCCTGAATATACTGAATAAGGGAAGTGTTGCAGTAGAGTCTGGTAGATAAAAGGTTAATGTAGGACTGCGTACAGTACCACTCACACAGTGATGTAAGAAGGCACATGACCCAGAGCAAAGGTCAGCCTAGAGATGAATAGAGAAGGGTAAACGCTAGACTGGAGTCAGCTCCATAGCTGTACCCTCCACTGTAAATATGTACATAATAAAGACTTGCTGTTAACATTATCTAGACTACGAAGCCTACTTCATTGTGTCCAAAGCAGGATTCTTCAGGAGGGAGAGAGGAAGAAAGGATGCGAGGAAGGAGGGAAGGAGGAATCTATTGCATCAGTCACACTCTCAAGAGGTCACAGGATGCTTCACAGCCAGTGAGTTACTGATAGATAACATTAAAAATGTAAACCGTGCTGTGACACAGACAAGCACAGCAGCCAGTTTGTGCACCGTACAGTCCCACCACCATTGATGTGATAAGTAATCATTTAATCTGTTTTGGGTGGTGTTGGCTCTGGGGTGAATGTTGGCCAGAACACCAGGACACCTTTCCCTTCCTTCTCCAGATAATGTTATGAGATATTTTATGCTCACCTAAAAAGGCAGACTGAGCCACAGTTTCACACCTTAACCACATGAAGGCACATCTGACAATACAGTACTCCCTCAGTCCGGCACTGGTGTGTCAGTCCAGATCATGCATTCAAGACGCATTTTCAAATGGCCTTCACCCAACGTCGGACACTGATTAGCTACATTAGAATCCCAATCAAAGCAAAAGCACCATCGTCATTCAAAGAAAATCAAGAGGTTGCTGATTCCGATGTTCACTGAATCACTTGCCGTTCTTCAGTCAGTAAAACCAAGTGCTTAAATCACAAGATAGGCCCTTCAGCTAGCTTCACCTCAACCTTTAGGATACCAGTCCCACCATATTATACCTTCCAGCTCTTTAAATCATTCCAGTGACCTGGACTTAGGACCCCCTTAACCCAGCTTTCATATATCCTGCCAAAAATTAGTTCTTAGCTCTAACCTTGAATTGTCCTCCACCCTCTGACCCTGTGTCCTTGTGTAGTGAAAGTTCTGGTGTCATACAAATATAGTGTGGCTGCTGTGTCTCAGTGGTAGAGCCCTCGCCTTTCAGACCAAAGGATGTGAGTGATAACCCCATCCAGAAACCCGAGAATATAATCCAGGCTGACTTCCCAGTTCAGTACCGAGGAGGTGCAAGGCCATTCTCCCCTCTCAAGTGGATATAAAAGATCACACGACATTATTTGAAGAAAAACTGTGGAATGCTCCACAGCATTTTTTTCTTTTATTTATTCATCCATGGGATGTGGGTGTCGCTGCTCAGCCAGTGTTTATTGCCCATCCCTAATTTCCCCTTGAGAAGGTGGTGATGAGCTGCCTTCTTGAAACGCTGCAGTCCATGTGGTGTAGGTACACCCACAGAGCTGTTAGGGAGGGAGTTCCAGGATTTTGGCCTAGCGACAGGGAAGGAACGGCCGATATATTTCCAAGTCAGGATGGTGGTACCCAGGACAATATTTATCTCTCAACCAAGGCTACTAAAGCAGATGATCTGATAATTTATCTTAGTGTTGCTTGTGGGAACTTGCCATGTTCAAATTGGTTGTGGCATTTTCCTATAACATTAACCACATTTCACTAAGCACATCATTGGGCTGAATAATATGGCTGAACAATGGGACTTTTCCACGCCTGTGACAACATGATGCCCAGTGTGATGATGTCAGGTTGTTTTCCCAATATCATTACACTGGAAAGCAATAATACAGCTGGTAGGTGGCCTTAGGAATCAGGAGCCCGCCCATCATATTCAGCTATTCAATTATTTGGTAGTTGAGATAATTAGCAGACTGCATAACTCATGCTGAATGCAATAAGATGTTCAGGGTGTGGGAAAAACATCAGATGGGAACTTGTCTCATTCCATAGTCACTGTTCCATATTTCCCTATTTTCATCATGGTTATATTTAGAATGCATACCATGGCTGTGTCTTCCCTTCTAAAGGGTCTTTCATTCTGCCCCACTGTTAAAATAGTCAAAATTAGTTGAAGCACACCTTCGTCAATGCTTGTCGACATCACCAAAATCTTCAGTCTTCCAGAAATCTCCAACCCCCTGTTGCACCTGACACTGCCCCATGCCAGGGGCCCCTTGAAGTTAGTGGGCATGACCGCCTTCCGGGTCACAGTGTGCCAGCTCAGTGAGTCAGTCATTGAGCAGACTGACCGCATTCCTGAAAAGTCGCAGGCTGGAAGCCAGGGCCAGCGGCCAGGAAGTGGAGGATTGCCGTACTATGCGGTGTTCAGGGACGGCGGGGTAGGAATGGAGACAGGAGCCGGCCAGCCACCCACATCTGGTCCAACCACCTCAGAGTGCAATATTCAGCCCGTTGGCTGTAAAGTGCTTTGGGGTGTCCTGAGGTAGTGAAAGGTGCTACATTAAAGCAAGTTCTTTCTTTCTTTATTGCTCAGGGTTAATTTTGTCTAGCCCCAGCTTATCTAGTCATTCCTCACAGCTCTTCCCACTGACACCATTTGCATTGCCACTGGGAAGTGCTTGGGCCTCTGACATGGCAGTGATCCGAGTAACAAGACTGATTTCAGGGTAACCCAGCCACTGTACATTAATTGGCAAGGGACCAATACAGTGAGTGAGCAAGGGGGCTCAGAACTACATTTATTTAGATATCAATGTGTTCGTATCAGTCCACTCGATTTCCCCCCATGTTAGTCCTTACAGCTCCCTCGTAGTGGATTTCTCAGTCTTTGTAGCTCTCTGTGTAATACAGTCCTTCCAACTCTCATATGATGCAGTGTGCAGTTGGCACTGTGGAAGGATATTGAACTTTTTTGCTATGGACTTCTTCGTGTCTGTTTTTAAGGAGGGCCAAGTAAAGCCAATGAGCAGCAAAGGCAAGAATTACTCATGCGTGGCCACAAAATCAAAACAAAATTGCAGCCAGACTTAAACAAAAATAAAAATACCTGGAAAAACTCAGCAGGTCTGACAGCATCTGCGGAGAGGAGCACAGTTAACGTTTCGAGTCCGTATGACTCTTCAACAGAACTAAGGAAAAATAGAAAAGAGGTGAAATATAAGCTGGTTTAAGGGAGGGGGGGCGACAGGTAGAGCTGGATAGAGGGCCAGTGATGGGTGGAGATAAACAAGAGATGTCATAGACAAAAGGACAAAGCGGTTTTGACGGTGGTGATATTAGCTAAGGAATGTGCTAATAGGTGACATTAAGGGTAGAAAGCAGGACAAGCAAGGTACAGATAGCCCTAGTGGGGGTGGGGTGCGGTGGGGTGAAGGAATAGGCTAAAAGGTAGAGATAAAATAATGGATGGAAATACAGTTAAAAATAATGGAAATAGGTAGGAAAAGAAAAATCTATATAAATTATTGGAAAAAAAGGAGGGAATCGGAAAGGGGCTGGGGATGGAGGAGAGAGTTCATGATCTAAAGTTGTTGAACTCAATATTCAGTCTGGAAGGCTGTAAAGTGCCTAGTCGGAAGATGAGGGCAAGCATTACCCAGACCTCCCTGTCACTTGCCATTTCAACACTCCACCCTGCTTTCATGCCCACATGTCTGACCTTGGCCTGCTGCAGTGTTCCAGTGAAGCTCAACGCAAACTGGAGGAATCCTGACCAAGGACAACCTAATCTAAAACCCACAATAATGATAACGGAGTTTACAGTGATACACACCAATTGAACAAGGCTGCCTTTCTGGCTAGTGATTGTCAGGTTGGCCAAAAGCAGAAAGGGTGCTTACTTGTTTGCAGTTTCAGATAGTGTGAGAGAGTGAGGAATGTGTTGTTCAGTCCATGTAAGCACAGGTAAGTACAGTGTTCAGTCATTCCCACTTTTATTGTTGTCTGCATCTCCCTTGGCACTATCCCATGTATTATGTTCCAGCAATGCGCCTCAGCATTTTAAGTGCACTTGTTGCACTTACTTCACTAACACCAAATGGTATTGCTCTCAACTCTAGCACAAAAAGGAAACAGAGATATTGTAAAAATAAGGATTAAGAGAAGGAATTGTTGAAAGAATCAGCTATCATGGGCCATCAAGAGAAGTTCTGAAAAACCTCACATTGAACCCAATTGATTATCCACAAACCCAATGTCATCATGCAGCAGTCCCCTATAATAAGAGGATGCATAGGTTCACGGACTCTCAGGACACATGCCCTTTTTATGGTCTTGTGGAGTCCGTGGACCATGTATACATAGGGTGTTGTAGGCTTCACTCCCTTTTTAGTTACTTGAAAAACCTTTTATTGATGTTTTGTTTGCACTTCAGCCCCACGCTCCTGATCTATGGGCACCCAGTGCGGAAGGGGGTCGGGAAGGAGGAGGACCTCCTCGTGAACCTGCTCCTGGGCCTGGCCAAGTTGGCCATTAACAGGTCCAGGCAGCGGGCGATCGACGGGGGAGTCCCGCCCGATTGTTTGTCCCTCTTCCGCGGCTACGTTCGCTGCCGGATGTCCCTGGAGAGGGAGCATGCGGTGTCTGCTGACACTCTCGAGGCCTTCCGTGCTCGGTGGGCACCGCGGGGACTGGGGTGTTTTGTTGACCCCTTTAATCACATTTTGATTTAAAGTTTGTAAGGTTCCTTTAAACTTTTTCCTTGGTTTTACAGCTGACCTGAATTAGGGGCTGTGCCTGATTTATCCCAATTTTGTTGATTTGGTTTTCATTTAAAAGATTATCAGTTGTCTAAGATGTTTGATTCTGTCTGCAGCGATTTACTGAGAGGAAAACATTCAAACCCCTGTGTATTGCTAACAGATTTGAGTGTGGTCAATTTTATGACTTCTGCTGGTGTCCTCTCAGTTATGTAGGGGACATTGAATTTGATTTTCCAGCCTTCTCCCTAAATTTAGTGATTCAAACTTGAGCTCAAGCAAACCTCCAGAAACCCATATCCTAGCTTATAATGTTGTATATTTTTTTATCTCAGAGATATGCAGAGGTGACACAAGTGTTTAATTGTGTTGGAAGTTTATTTATAATTGTATTTGTATAATTGTTAAAATGTCTATCCCATGATTCAGCTCTCAGCTTCTAATAGGCTCCGTGTGTCCATTTACTTTTCTCTGAATCAACACCCAGGCTTCACCAATCAAGCACAGTAAGCATCAATAGTAAACAAACTCATATAATCAAACACTGAACAATTGAAAGCTGCATGGACCATGCCCTGTTCATCCATCACCCCTGTACTCCCTAACCTATGTTGGCTTCCAACCTGGCAGTAACTCCATTTTAAAATTCTCCTAACAAAGTAAAGTACTGTGATATATTAACAGAAAGTGCTGGAAAAACTCAGCAGGTCTGACAGCATCTGGAAAAACTCAGCAGGTCTGATAGCATCCGTGGAGAGAGATAAACAGAGTTAACGTTTCGAGTCCGTATGACTCCTCTTCAGTTCTTTGTTTTTATCAAAATACTGTGGCTGCTGGAAATCTGGAATAAAAACAGAAACTTCTGGAAACACTCAACAGGTCAGGCAGCAGCTATGGAGAGGGGGAGAGAGTTAATATTTCAGGTCAACGACCCTTTGTCAGAACTGGAAAAAAAAATAGAGATGTGACAGGTTTTAAGCAAATCCGAGGCAGAGAGGGAGAAGAGTTGAAGATGAATCGTCTCAGGCTGCATTCTGGAAAATGCTCAGTACTATTATGGTCAAAACAACTTCATCCATTAACAAACCCAAATTCCTAATTATTAATTCTTTGACAGAAAGAAAGAAAAAGAAAGAACTTAACAAAGGAATCTGTGTGAGGAGGTGGTGGTAATAGTGTCATTGTCGCTGGGCTAATGAAGCTGAGCGTGAATTCTCTGGGGACATGAGTTTGAATCCCACCACAGCAGATGGTGAAATTTAAATTCAATAAAAGTCTAATAATAACTGAGAAAGCATTGTTGTAAAAGCCCATCTGTTTCACACCCGGCATCAACCTAGGCACTGGGAATGACAATGGCAATCTCAGCCCTGTCGACCCTGCAAAGTTCTTACTAACATCTGGGGGCTAGTGCCAAAATTGGGAGAGTTGTCTCACAGACTGGTCAAGCAGCAGCGTGACATAACCATCCACACGGAATCATATTTTACAGATAATGTCCCAGACACCACTATCATTATCCCTGGAGCATGTCCTGTCCCACCAGCAGGTCAGACCCAGAAGAGGTGGCAGCACAGTGGTATACAGTCAGGAGTGAGTTGTCCTGGGAGTCCTCAACATCTACTCTGGACCCCATGATGTCTCATGGCATCAGGTCAAACATGGGCAAGGAAACCTCCTGCTGATTGCCACGTGCTGCCCTCCCTCAGCTGATGAATCAGTGCTCCTCTATGTTGAACACCATGTTGCACTGAGGGTGGCAAGAGCGCAGGATGTACTCTGGGTGGGGGACTTCAATGTCCATCACCAAGAGTGGCTTGTTAGGACATGGCTGCCAGACTGGGTCTGCGGCAGGTAGTGAGGGAACCAACAAGAGGGAAAAACATACTTGACCTCATCCTCACCAACCTGCCTGTCACAGATGCATCTGTCCATGACAGTATCGGTAGGAGTGTCCACCACACAGTTGATGTGGAGATGAAGTCCCGCCTTCACATTGAGGATACCCTCCATTGTGTTGTGTGGCACTACCACCGTACTAAATGGGATAGATTTCAAACAGGTCTGGCAACTCAAGGCTGGGCATCCATGAGACACTGTGGGCCATCAGCAGCAGCAGAATTGTACTCAACCACAATCTGTAACCTCATGGCCTGGCATATCCCCCACTCTACCATTACCATCAAGCCAGGTGATCAACCCTGAATGAAGAGTGCAGGAGAGCACCAGGTATACCTAAAATTGAGGTGTCAACCTGGTGAAGCTATAACACAGGACTGCTTACGTGCCAAACAGTATAAGCAGCAAGTGATAGACAGAGTTAAGTGATCCCACAACCAACGGATCAGATACAAGCTCTCCAGTCCTGCCACATCCAGTCGTGAATGGTAATGGACAATTAAACTGGACGAGGGGACTCCACTATTATCCCCATCTTCAATGCTCAGGGAGCCTAGCACATCAGTGCAAAAGATAAGACTGAAGCACTTATTACAATCTTCAGCCAGAAATGCCAAGTGCATGATCCATCTCGTCCTCCTCTGGAGGTCCCCAGCATCACAGATGCCAGTCTTCAGCCAATTTAATTCACTCCACGTGATATTAAGAAACGGCTGAAGGCACTGGATACTGCAAAGGCTATGGGCCCTGACAATATTCCAACAGTAGTACTGAAGACTTTTGCTCCAGAACTTGCCTCACTCCTAGCCAAGCCTTTCCAGTACAGCTACAACACTGGCATCTACCCAGCTATGTGGAAAGTTGCCCAGGTATGTCCTGTATACAAATAGCAAGACAAATCCAACCCAACCATTAGCGCCCCATCAGTCCACACTCCATCATCAATAAAGGAAGGTATCATTAATAGTGCTATCAAGCGGCACTTGCTCAGCAATAACCTGATCACTGACATTCAGTTTGGGTTCTGCCAGGGCCACTCAGCTCCTGAACTCATTACAGCCTTGGTTCAAACAAGGACAAAAGAGCTGAACTCCAGGGGTGAGATGAGAGTGACTGCCCTTGACATCAAGACAGCTTTTAACTGAATGTGGCACTAAGAAGCCCTAGCAAAACTGGAGTCAATGAGAATCAGAGGAAAAACTCTCCACTGGTTGGAGTCATACCTAACACAAAGGAAGATGGTTGTGGTTGTTGGAGGTCAGTCATCTCAGCTCCAGGAGATCACTGCAGGAGTTCCTCAGGGTAGTGTCCTCGGTCCTACCAACTTCAACTGTTTCATCAATGACTTTCTTACCATCATAAGGTCAGAAGTGGGGATGTTCGCTGATGATTGCACAATGTTCAGCACCATTTGTGACTCCTCAGATACCGAATAGTCCAAGTCCAAATGCAGCAACATCTGGACAATATCCAGGTTTGGGCTGACTAGTGGCAAGTAACATTCGTGCAAGACAAGTGCCAGGCAATGACCATCTCCAACAAGAGAGAAGCCAACCATCGCCCCATGACGTTCATTGGCATTAGCATCGCTCAATCCCCCACCATCAACATCCTGGGGGTTACTATTGACTAGAAACTGAACTGGACTAGCCATATAAATACTGTGGCTACAAGAGCAGGTCAGAGGCTAGGAATCCTGTGGCAAGTAACTCACCTCCTGGCTCCCCAAAGCCTGTACATCATCTACAAAGCACAAGTCAGGAATGTGATGGAATACTCTCCATTTGCCTGGATGAGTGCAGCTCCCACAACACTCAAGAAGCTCAACACCATCCAGGACAAAGTAGCCCACTTGATTGGCACCACATCCACAAACATTCACTCCATCCCTGACGCACAGTAGCAGCAGTGTGTACCATCTACAAGATGAAACTCACCAAGGCTCCTTTGACAGCACCTTTCAAACCCACGACTGCTACCATCTAGAAGGACAAGGACAGCAGGTAAATGGGAACACCACCACCTCGAACTTCCCCTCCAAGTCACTCACCATCCTGACTTGGAAATATATCGTCATTCCTTCACTGTCGCTGGGTCAAAATCCTGGAACTCCCCACCTAACAGCACTGTGGTTGTACCTAAGGCACATGGACTACAGTGGTTCAAGAAGGCAATGCACCACCACCTTCTCAAGGGCAATTAGGGATGGGCAATAAATGCTGGTCTAGCCAGTGACGCCCACATCCCATAAATGAATGAAAAAAGCACGTCCCAAAGTGTATATCACAGCCTGTGAAGCATCTTTGAAGTGTATTCACTACAGTAATGTAGAAAATGTGGCTACAAAATGGCACACAGCAAGCTCCCACAGAAACCAGTCAAATAAATGATAGGATAACCTGTTTTAGTGGTATAGGTTAAGGGGTTAATGCTGGCCAGGTCAGCAGAAAAGCCCCTCTGCACGTCTCTAAATAGAATCCGCCTGCTGGGCAGACAGGATTTTCTGCCTGATAGGAAAGGTAATACATCCTAAAATGTATCATCCTGTCACTTCTGCATTGATGCATCAGCCTGGATTATATGCTCAAGTCTGAGAGTGGGGGTTTTGAAGTGGAAGCGAGATGGCTTCAGAAATAATCCTCCACCTTCGAGAAAATAGTATTTCACTTCATCCCACCTCAGTGAAGTTAATGCATGAACATGTCCACTCCATGCTGCCTGCTCATTTCCGTGATACCTCCATGCAACCCGTGCATCCCATTTGATTGGTTCCATGCATCATCGTGTCTAACAATACTTAAAATGCTTAGCTTGTACCTCTGAAATGGAGGGAGCTTTGTGGTTGCTGGTGGTGCTGAGATCATTCTGAATAATTTGCTGTGGAAGAATTAGCAATGGCCGACCTTGGGCCAACGGATGCACCAAGATATTCAAATGCTGGTGGTCATTCAGAAGTTCAGTGGCAGGAGCATAGCTGCAAGGGTCTGGATCTAGTGCCTTAAGAAATTTCATGATCTCACTCGAGTAGTTAAGGTGAGCGGGTGCATGTTCAAACGCCTTGCCCCTACCAACTGAAACCAATAGCCTCAGCCACTGTTCAATTCAGCACACCACTATTCACCGACCAACAGTCCCTATCAATCAGGACTTGGATCTAGCTATCCTATTCTTCCCTGCACACTCACACACTTAGCACTGCTGCAAACCACACCCAGGTCTCACACACTGCCAGCCATTCAACCTTGGCAGGCACATCACCCAAACATTTCATACCACACTCACCGACAACATTCACTCTTCCTTGCAGGAAATGGTGGTGCACAACCAGAAGCAGCAAGGGGCAAGAGGCATAGCTGAATGATTTCGCTCCCATGGAAGAGAGGGTGCTAGTCATTATTGGAAGAGCCATTGTTGCCTTACCAGTGGACATTCACATCCCAAGAATGAATATAATTATAAAGTATCCTGAATTCATGCTGTTACTATGATGTACAGATCAGCATGTAGTCATCCTGTTAATGAAACTAACATTAATGAAGCGACTTTGAAAGTTATAACAGCACCATGTGTTTTGTAGCAAATGGCTCAAGCTATGGTTGGCTTCCCCTTTCATACTTTAACTTCATAACCCCCAACCTTTTTATAAAGGGAGCCATAGGTCTAATAAAAGTGGCTGAGGCCTTTGTAATGGAGTATGAGGTAGATGAAGATAGTGGGGGATGAGTGTAAGCACCAGGTTAGTTGTGTCCATTACTTCAAGAGGAGGCAGCATCAAGTGACCCGAACAATGTAAAATGCTAAATCCCGATATCCGGTTTGTTTTCACTCTTCCAGCAATGTCGTCAAACAGGCTTCACTTCTCCCTCGGTGTTAGCTCTCCGTTGTTAAAATGGAGCTAGGAGATGAACGTGACATCACTAAAATAGATACAGGTCTCTAAACCTCTGGACCTGGGTGGACCCTGTGAGGAATCCTTCTTTTAATATTGTGAAACTCCAACGGGAGCAAGGTGGGCTGGGCTTGGGCCCACTGCTGTCCCCTTTCAATGGGATAAGATTGGAGGTAACTTCACTCAGAAATCACGGCAGGCTCTGCGACTAGGGGAAAGTAGGCCTAGCTATATGGTGCGGCCATGTTTCCTGGCAAACTTCAAAGCTGGTGCCTAATGCTGACTTACTAATGACAACAAAGAAGGAAAAAAGAATCACTATGCACCTTTCCAATACAGAGGCGATAATTTTTTATCTTTATTCTTTCAGGGGTGCTACTGGCAAGGCCAGCATTTGTAGCCCATCCCTAATTGCCCTTGAACTAAATAGCTGGCTAGGCCATTTTAGATGGAAGTTAAGAGCCAACCATATTACTGTAGGGTCACATGTGTAGGGTCACATGTGGGCCAAGCAGTACATTTACAACAACTGATGATAGTTTCATGGTCATAATATTCCAGATTTATTCATTGAATTTAAATTCCACCAGCTGTCATGGTAGGATTTGAACCCATGCCCCCAGAACATTACCCTGAACTACTAGCCCAGTGACATTACCACCATATTCCCCTCCAAATTACCTCAATATTGCTGGCCCTTCATAATGGAAATGTCCAGAGAATAATGTAACTGGGCTGTGGGTATTCAGCCTCTTTATGTAAATTTCCCCCTCCCTAACCCTCCCCAGGAGATGGTACAACTTTAACCAGTGGACACAGATTGAAGACAATTAGTAAGTGAACCAGAGGAGACAGGAGGAGAACTTTTTTTATGCAGACAGTTGTCCTTGCTGGAACACACTGCCTGAAAGATTCAATAATAACTGTCAAAAGTGAGTTGGATCAATCCTTAAAAAGGAAAACATATGCAGAGCTCTGGGGAGGAAGCAGGCAGAGTAAGATGGATTGGAAAGGTCTTTCAAAGGGCCAGCACGGGGACAATAGGCCAAATGGCTTTCCTCCGTGTTGTATCATCCTGGTTCAAAGGAAGGGCTGGGTGGGGGTGGGGGGGTGGGGGGGGGGGCTAGATGAATGCACTACCCTTCCACACTTATATCAGGGGGCAGGGCTCAATGGAGATGGGCCTCACCTCCTTGTTCATTCAGCATTGATAAGCGTCCTCCCCTCTCAACCTACACATTCTCCATGGGCTGGATTTTTTGCTCTCCGGGCACGTGTGATTGTTGGGCCTGGGAGCAGATGGGAAATGGGTGCCCACAGTGATCGGCACCTGTCAGCTTATATTTCAACTCTTTCTTGGACTCGAACTCAAGTTCTGTCGAAGGGTCATGAGGACTCGAAACGTCAACTCTTTTCTTCTCCGCCGATGCTGCCAGACCTGCTGAGTTTTTCCAGGTAATTCTGTCTTTGTTTTGCCATTTCACAATGGCTGGCCAATTAACGGCCAGCCAGAGCGCAATGCGCTCTGAGAGAGACTCAGTGCTGCCGGTGGGGGTGGGAAGAGGGCGGGTGCTGATGTCACCACGGGTTTTGTGAACACTTTCCGTGAGCTCCCTGAAGGCAGAGAGACAGCTGCCCCACAGACACCACAGAATAAAGGAAACAACAAAAATGCTACAAAATATGCCCACACAGCACATTCAAGCACTTGAAAGCAGACCTCGTAAAAAAACAGTCCCCAGGTATCTCTCTTTATTTTATTTTCTCCACGGAGATTTCACCCTGCCCTGGATTGAGTTTTGAACAAAATGTAAAGGCTGCCTGGCCAACTGGCCCAGCTGCCAATCGTATAAGTGGAGGAGCCACAAAAAATCGCTTTCAATTGCCTCCTTATGTATTTTCCCCCATGTTGTCTTTCCACGCTGGGAAAATTTACCCCCTAAGGAAAGGTGGGAATTCCCCCAACCATGTAAAACTTTCTTAGATCCAATAGGTTGAAGAGTTTTGACCCGAGACCTACACAAATAGTGAGATCACGTGCAAAAGCTTCCATTCACCATTAAAATTCTTCACCACTCTTTAGCAATGCAAAACATTCAATAATACACCTTCATTACAATACAATACACCTTCATTACACTACAATACACCTTCATTACAATACAATACACCTTCAATGCAATACAATACACCTTCATTACAAAAGAATACACCTTCAATACAGTACAATACACCTTCATTACAATACAATACACCTTCATTACAAAACAATACACCTTCAATACAATACAATACACCTTCATTACAAAACAATACACCTTCATTACAATACAATACACCTTCAATACAATACACCTTCATTACAATACAATACACCTTCATTACAATACAATATGCCTTCATTACAATACAATACACCTTCATTACAATACAATACACCTTCATTACAAAACAATACACCTTCAATACAATACAATACACCTTCAATGCAATGCAGTACACCTTCATTACAAAACAATACACCTTCAATACAATACAATACACCTTCAATACAATACAATACACCTTCATTACAATACAATACACCTTCATTACAATACAATATGCTTTCATTACAATACAATACACCTTCATTACAATACAATACACCTTCATTACAATACAATAAGCCTTATTTACAATACAATACAACTTCATTACAATACAACACATCCTCATTACAATACAATACACCTTCATTACAATACGATACACCTTCATTACAAAGCAATACACCTTCAATACAATACGCCTTTTTTACAATACAATACACCTTCAATACAATACAATACACCTTCAATACAATACAATACACCTTCATTACAATACAATACACCTTCAATGCAATACAATACACCTTCAATACAATACAATACAATACACCTTCATTACAATACAATACACCTTCATTACAATACAATACAACTTCATTACAATACAATATGCCTTTGTTACAATACAATACAACTTAATTACAATATAATACATCTTCATTACAATACAATACACCTTCATTACAATACGATACACCTTCATTACAAAGCAATACACCTTCAATACAATACAATACACCTTCTTTACAATACAATACACCTTCAATACAATACAATACACCTTCATTACAATACAATACACCTTCATTACAATACAATATGCCTTCATTACAATACAATACACCTTCATTACAATACAATACACCTTCATTACAATACAATACAACTTCATTACAATACAATAAGCCTTTGTTACAATACAATACAACTTCACTACAATATAATACATCTTCATTACAATACAATACACCGTCATTACAATACGATACACCTTCGTTACAAAACAATACACCTTCAATACAATACAATACGCCTTCTTTACAATACAATACACCTTCAATACAGTACAATACGCCTTCTTTACAATACAATACATCTTCAATACAATACACCTTCATTACAATACAGTATACTTTCAATGCAATACAATACACCTTCATTACAATACAGTACACCTTCAATGCAATACAATACACCTTTATTACAATACAATACACCTTCATTGCAATACAATACACCTTCATTACAATACAATACCCCTTCAATACAATATGATACACCTACTCAAGAGCAATTAGAGATGGGTAACAAATGCTGGCTTAGCCAGCGATGCGCACGTCCAGTGAACAAGTGAAAAAAGAGCCAAGCTGTAGAACACATGGAGACATGGAGTTACAAGGAGCTTATTTACAAATCATACAAGGCGTTGATTGTAATCTTCAGTGATTTGCCAGATCACCTCTCTCACTGTTGACTGTAGCGCTGAAATTCAGTTAAAGTTCCCTTAGCATGTGCTATGTTGTGAGTGGATCCTCACATTCTGATACTCTTCAGCTATACTCAGCTCAGGTCAATGAAGTGGGAAATTTTCCAGATAAGAAGCTTTAATGCTTCAGGTTTTTAGTTAGTAATTAGTTGTTCTTATCAAGTCCTCTAGCCTCTGATTGACACAGGTCTGGTTTTCAGACCTTCAAGGTCTTTTTTTAGCCTATTTTAATATCCTGTCCTGATAACACACTCATGGCTTCCATGTGGAAAATTTATTCACGAGATATCCCACAGTCCAACAAGCTTGAGCAAAGCAAACTGTTTCCCAGCAGCTCTGCTCCTAGTGTCTCAATGTATGATGGGTGTTTCTAGTCAAGCTTAAGCATTTTATTCACATATACCATGACTGTTGGAAGCCTGTGCAAGTCTCAAACATAAGATATGGTTCTTTAATTCCTACAGGTTCCTTAATTGACAATGATAATGCAACTTAAAAAATGAACCCTAAATGTTGGCAGTGTAAGAGATTGTAGGGGAGGTCGAAGGTTATTCTGGTATGTAGTGGGAAGGGGAGCACGCCTTCTGAACAAATTGTTGGCAATTTGTTCTGAGTTTGATGTAAGGATTTGAATGTATCTGCCAAACCACAGAGGGTCGGACAAGGTCCATGTCAGAATGGTGCAAGTTTTTCTGCATGTACTCAGAACCATTTTGGATGTTGTTGAATCTGACAAGACATCAGACTTTATTCAGGATTGCTGCCAATGTGCAGGGAATTAGCAATTCAGCAACCTGATGTGAGAGATGTGAAGACCTATAGAGGCAGCATCAATTATAACAGGAAGCTTCTCCATCACTGCAAGGAAGGTGTCTAAACAAGGTTTCGTTTTCACACCCACAACTTGCTGACAAATAGACTGAAGTGCTGCCAATTCAGCCAAGCTGAAGTGGAGTAAGACAGGAAGGTGTGGCTATGTGATAGAGAGCTCATGATTTAAAAGGCAAATGTGTGCAGTGAGGAAAAGAACTCGCATTTGTATAGCGCCTGGCATCTTCAGAATTCTGTGATGCATTTTGAAGCCAATGCCTTGTTTTTGAAGTGTAAGACAAATCAGTGGCCAATCTGCACACAGCAAGATCTCATAAACAGAAATGAGAGTAATTAACAGTTCCTTTGGGGCAGGATTTCCTGACCCTGTCCACTGCTGGGGTCCTCCAGTCCCACCAAGTGTCAAGGGGCTTTTGGTTTGCCTGCCACACCCCCCACGGCAGATCCTGTCACAGCAAGGCCGGCAAACCCCGGCTTTTGTCTTAGTGATATTGGTTGAGGGGTAATCATTAGGGCACCTTCGATGCATTCTCCCCTTTCAATAGTGCCATAGGGGTTTTTTTTTGAACATGGAACTGAATGGGCTTAACGCTTCATCTGAAAGACAACTCTTCTGACAGAACAGCAAGCCTACAGTAAGGCACTGAGCTATTTCTCGAGACTATGTGAGCCTGGCTCGGAGGCAAGATCGCCATCAGTGAACCATACTAATGTTGGAAGGGAAATCCGGGGAATGACGAGCTTTACATTTTAGGATTTCTGTGGAAAGAATAAGAGTACAGAGAGTATTGCCGGCAAATTTAAAGATCCTACGTTTCCAGCAGTGAATCTGCACTTAAAAGATGCACAACTAGAAGATTGAGCCAGAATATTGTAGTCCAGTTTTTCCAACCTTTCACACATGACTCGCTACTGGGGGGGGGTGGGGGGCGCATGGGATTGCTGAATTTTCTTTGGTTTCAAATGAACAAACACGACTTGCATTTATATAGCATCTTAAATACAGTAATCCTGAAACGTACCACAGAAATGTCGTTGAGATGGGTGATCAGCCATGGTCTAGTTGAATGACAGAGCAGGCTCGATGGGCTGAGCAGCCTACAGCTGTTCCTATGTTCCTAAGCATCATCAGAGAAAAACTGACACTGAGCCAAAGAAGCAGACATTCGGACAGACAATCAAAGCTTGATCAAAGAGATAGGAAAGCCGTTTTTTTTTGTCTGAGACACTGATTCAGGCTTATGGTTCATTTTGATCTGCAAATTACATGACTCACTCAAAAAATTGTTATGCTTAGCGGGGTTGTTTATTTGTACCCACGATTACAAACTTAAAATGGGCACAGATTTAAAACGATTACAGAAAAATGAAAATGGTTACAAGAATAATTACAGATTTAACCGGTTGAGAAAGAAGAAGAGGAAGAAAATAACAATAGTTGCTTGGTAGTACAGAACTTGAGTATGGCTGTAAAAAGTATTCAACCAGCCTGTGCTTGCAAAACTCAAAACACAGGGTGGAATGGGCCCAGATTTGCACTGAGTGCGATGAAGGCAGGAAAAAGAAACATTTCAACCGTCAGCCGCAATGGCAGCTTCTCACGCCGCATCATCCCAATCCCGCCTCATTAACCATGTGTTGCCGGGAAACATGCTGTTTTGATGGCGGGTGTCTCTGACTTGCCTGCCGTACTGTTACCTCACCGATTCTTCATGCTAGTTGCCATATTTAAATTGCATCCACAAGCGCACCTTTCAGTGCTTCCAGCCCAGGACTGCTGCACAGGAGACATTTCTCCGTAAGGCAAGAAGGCTGCAGGTTTAGTGACGCATCCCTCGAGCGCCTTTTGGATGCTTTGCAGTTCCCTCCTCCGCCTCTGGCCACAGGAGGGGCAGCGACATTGTCATTCCAGCTTGGTAGGCAGTGGCAATCGGTGCCAATGCTGCACAACCAGAGGAGGCTGGCCATCCAATGCCAACAGAGGGTGAATGATCAGATCGCTGCCGCTAGGATAAGGCAATCATCTCATCACTCTAACCCCACACACTCAAGGAGGAACTTGCCGTGCCCGCTGGCGTCGGGCATTCTCAGTGGTGTGGGTGGACAATGTGACGAGAAGGCCAAAAATTGGATTCACGACGTCATGAAGCAAGTTTGCAATCGTCTGTTCAGCCCGTTGGTGGCTGTGTCGGGAGCCTCCGTGTAATACATCTGCATATCATTATGCGCCATAAAAAGCCGCTATTGCGCTCGGCAGGCACAATGTCGTTTTACCCGCCCGCTATCACACTTAGTGCAAATCTGGGACAATTCTGCCCTCCAGCCCATCACAGATTCACTGGCATCTCACTCACTGCCAGCTCAAGGGACATCACCACTCACTCTTTCACACACACCCTCACATCTCCATCTACCTACTTTCCTCTGGAGACTGCCTCCTCAGCCCTCACCACCTTGATGCCACTTGCACAGACCAACATGTGCCCCCCAAACACACACCCTGGGATACCCCCCTTCCCCAGTACAGCCCTCGCCCTGCGGCCTCTTCCCTTGCCTGAGGCCACTTCTCCCCCATACCCCAAGCAAGCCCTGGCCCTGCAGCCATTGTTAAAGCCCCTGAGCCCCCCTAAAAGTGATGTGGTGCTGCTTACGAAGCCTGGCGTTGAAGGCCGCAAGTGCTGACCGAAGGAAGTTGGGCAAACAAGCCTCGAAGTCCCGAGGGAAGTGCAGCTCGCCAGGTGCATGTTGCTTATGTTCAGTTGTGAAACACGTCTGTGGGCGATCATGCCAATGTGCCTGGATGATACAGCGTGGGGGCTGCTTCCAGTGAGCTGGGATTATAATGAGATGCATATATATTACAAAAAGGTTACTGACGCCCAACAGTGGGAAACATGGCCTGCCTTTGACAGGCTGAGTGAACGATTGCAAACTGGTTTCACAACATCGCAAAACTGATTTTTGGCCTTCTCGCCATATTGTCTGTTCATGCCACTGAGCACGCCCAACACCAGTGGGTACGGAAATGTCTGCTTATAGTGTCCAACAATAGATATGATTCAAAAATTGAACAGCACTTGCTAAACAATCCTGATTATGCTAAGAATCAAACTGACAACCAATTTAAAATGATCAGTTGGGCTTGCAGTGTGGCTCACTTATGCGTGCTAGAAGCTCCACGTGTTCACATACGGAGCCCTGTCCTTTGCAAACAGAAAGGCCATGTCCACACATTGTGCCTTTTTCAACTAAATAAAAGCTTGGGGAGTCAGCCATTGGTGGTTCATTCCTCATGATAATGCTTTGACCAATCAGAGTTGATCTGTCTGGTTTGCATTTAAACAAAAGCTTTGCAGTTAACTGTTCCCTGGTGCTTTCACCATGGCAATGCCTCTACCAATCAGAGTCCACTTGCCAACCAATCAGCACTCTCTTCTCATGCAGCGTAAATTGAGGTTCCCTTTATAACTGGTACTCTAGTGAATCTGTCCTGAAGGGTGCAAGGTGAAAATCTTTGACAGCGTGCCTGTTTTTCAGCAATAAAACAATAAAGAAAAACAACAAAACTGCTTTGTCGTTATATTCTCAATTACCTCAACAACGTCTAACATTAGAAATGCTGAAATATGTTACCAACTAGTCATGCAATTGTCTAAGGTAGCCATCTCCTGCTGATTGCAGGCTCTACTTCTGACCCTTGGCTGAATGTCTGACACTGTCAAGTTCCTCCTTCTCTTGACCTCATTGCTGGTCACCTATTACTGCAGTTAAGATCTTTGGTACCCCTCTTATACCCCTTTTCAAGGACTGTACCTCTGTTACTATATTGACAGGCCACATGATCCAATGAAACTTCTTTTCTGAGCAAAATGTCCAAAAATTATCCGTGGCCTTTGTTTAAACCATAGGGTTTGAACCTGCCCATAAAACTATCCACCCTTCTTTAGCTTTCTGCAGAAATTTTCCACCATGTGAAGACTTTGCAATGAATATTTTGCTGGGACATACATTTCATCTTATCTGTGTTGTACCTTCTTCCCAAGGTTTTCATAAATTCAAACACTCATGTCTCTCACTTCCCTGCGTTATCTCTGTTGTTTTTCCTGATAGAGCTTATGTTAGTCTCACAGTTCAGCCGGATCGGCAGGTTTATTTATTTTAAGAAGAGATAATACTGTTTCCAGTCTGGTTCAATTCATGGCAAAGCGCAATGTGGGTAATATGGCCAAAGGTTTTGCTGAAAAATCTTTCAAAAATGGTTTTGTTTTGTCCTGCATGACACATCTTGAAGGAAGAGAAAGGGATGGAGAGGTTTAGGGAGGAGATTCCAAAGGTAGACATCTAGAAAGCTGCAGGTATGGCCAACCACAGAGAGGGAAAGCAAATCATGGATTCACAGGAACAAAATTGAAGGAGCATAGAGATCTTGGAGGGCTGTAGGGCTGGAGGAGGATACAGAGATAGCGAGTGTGAGGTCATGGAGAGAATTAAACATGAGGATGAGAATTTGAAATTTGTGATGGTATCGACCAGGTAGCCAATATAGGCCAGAGAGGACAGAAATAATGGGTGAATGGAACTTGGTAAACATTAGAAAATGTAAGACAGAGTTTGGTTGAAGATGTAGAAGGGAAAAAAGTATACAAAGATAGGTTTAGAGGTTAGAAAGTAAAGCTTAGAGAACTGGCCATAGAAGACAATTCAGTCAATGATACTGGTCACTTTTTTAACTGTAACTGTCTGTCCTTATCCCATCTCTTGCCCTTTATCATGTTCCTTTTATATACATATTCTGAAATTTATATCCAATTGCCTTTATTTCACAATCTCTGCCTTTTCAGCTACCCTGTGGTGAATAAAGCATTCAAAGTTCCAATAACCTGCTGTGTGGAAAAAAATGTCCTGAAGTTGTTCTCTATTATTCTGGTGATCATCCACAGTCTACGACCCACAGTGGGACTGATTGAGTGAGCGAGAGGAAAGAAAGCTTGGAGGTTGAGTGGGAAAGAGAGAAATCGTTAACACGCTTGTGGCCTGAGATGTGAGTGATGACTTAAAAGAAAGAACTTGCAATTATCTAATTTCCTCTCATGAAACCAGGATAGCCCAACATGCTTCGCAGACAAGAAAGCATCTCTGAAGTGTAGTCAACATTGCAATGTAGGAAAAATGGCAGCCAATCTGCACACAGCAAGATCCCAAAAACAGCAATAAATTCCGACTCTTTTCCTTCGAAAAAAGAAGGCTGAGAGGGAATTTGATAGAGATATTCAAAGCCATGAGGGGTCTGTACAGAATAGACGGGGAGAAACTGGTCCCACTTGCGAAAGGATCGAGAACGAGAGGGCACGGATTGAATGTAATCAGTTAAAGAAGCAAAAGTGACAAGAGGAGAAACTTTTTTACACAGCGAGTGGTTAGGGTCTGGAATGCACTGACTGAGAGAGTGGTGGAGGAAGGGTCAATTGAGGCATTCTAAAGGGAATGAGACTGTTACCTGAACAGGCAGAACGTGCAGGGTTACGGGGAGAAGGTAGGGGAATGGCACTCGGTGAGTTGTTCATTCGGTGAGCCAGTGCAGACATGATGGGCTGAATGGCCTCCTTCTGCACCGTAACTATTCTCTGTGATTCTGTGATGATAATGACCAGATAATTTGTTTTTGTGATGTTGGTTGAGGGACCAATATTGGCTGGGGTACCAGGGAAAACTCAGGGAAATACCATGGGGATCTTTTACATCCACCTGAGAGCTGACAAGGCCTTGGTTTATCCGCTCATCTGAAAGGTGGCACCTCTGATGGTGCAGTAACTCTGTGAGCACAGGCTTGACAGATCTGTAAGCTGTTTTCAAGTCTTGGAGCAAGAACTCCACAGATTTTACGCTAGAAGTCAGTCAGAATAGATGCACTTCAGTTCCCCTGACAACTGTAGGTGATGAAGAACTGAGGAGGCACAGAACGGACCGGCCAGATGTCGCTTCACAGCAGCTACTTGTCAAATGAGCTCAAAGTCTCTGTCCCTCAGCCAAACCATGTATACACACATAATATAAAATTACAATCAGTAACTGAAAGCATTTGTTCAGCACAAAGCAAACCACATTAATATCCCCAAGGATGATTTGCATCTCCAAGAGTTCTTGGAAGAGCCCACCTCTGCATCCATTTGGATTCTATCTTCAAAGGATATGCTTATATCTCGGAGACCATCTAGACCCTACTGTCCACGTGGGTTATGTTCATCTGGGGACATACCGAAAGACTTCAAGAGTTAACCAAAACCTCCTTGGCGCATTAGGCCAATGGACCTGCCATTAAGAGAGTGGCTGTCAATGTAAGCTTGTTTCAGGAGGTGCTGACTATAGAGGCGGAATTTCACACCGGTGGGATTTTCTGGCCCTGCCGAAATCAATGGCCTGAATTTTCCCGTCGGGGATTTGGGGGAGGGGCCTGCTCACCGACAGGAAAATGACTCTGGATGACATCAGGAGAAAGCCCCGATGTCATCCGGGCCCATTTAAATATTGAAGAAGGCGGGCGGACAGTGAAATCAGCTATCTGCCCGCCAACCCATCAGTGGCCAACTGAGGCCATTGTCAGGATCATCAAGCTCATTAAATGCCCTGACTGTCCAACTTTAAGGTCAGCGGGCAGGTCAGGGGTCCCAGTGGGGAATAGAAAAAACATGAAACCTCATCCACTGGCGGGATGAGGCTTCATGTCCGTTTTAAAAATGTTTAATAAACTTTGTGTCCTTTTTATTAACATGTCCCATCTGGTGTGACATCGCCACATGAGGGGGACAATGTTAACAAATTTTTTATTTGCCTACTCTTGATGTTTAAAAAGCTCTCAGTGATCTCCCTGAGACAGCACTTAGTCTCAGGGAGACGTGCGCTCTTTTGTGCGCATGCGTGAAATAGCGCACTCTGACCTTTGGGGAATCCCTCCCCACAACCGCACTTTGGGCAGCCCCACTGGGTGGGCCTTAATTGGCCCACCCGCTTAAAATGGCGGCAAGGGGCCCGCCCGCCCTCCAAGGGCAAAATTCTGCCCAACGGGCAGGAGTTTTAGCTTGGCAGGCGACCACGCGCCTGACCCGACCGAGCGTGAAACGAGGCACAATGACACGGGCCGAGTGAGCGGACATCAATGTGCAGTCGCGCGATGGTTCGGTCAGCGGGTGCACACCAGAGCCGGCAGCGCGCCCGCCGACAATTAGAAAGCCTACTAAGGCCGTTACGTTATCAATTGTGCTTAATTTTTCACTGCCCGTGCAACCTAACGGTTGGCAGGACGGCAAAAAGGCCAAGCGGCCTTTGCATTTTTTTGGAAACCTCATCCACGGACGGAAACCTCATCCACGGGCGGAACGAGGTTTCCAAAATCAAATGCAAGTGAAATAAAACCTTTAATTTTTAATTAAAAACATATCCCTGCTCATATGGCAGAGTCACATGAGGGGACACGTTCTATTAAATTTTTCCTGCTGTTTAATAATCTTTGCAATATGTTCTTCACCTCCCTGAGGTGTCTCCCCTGTGACTCAGGGGAGATTATTCAGCGTTCTTTCATGTGTATGTGCGAAGTTCACACCAGGCCCACTTGCCCTTCTTCCCCCACCCGCACAGACTGTGCTCAGCGCTGCCGCTGATGTATCACGTTGGGCGGGCCTTAACTGCGTCCCCCCCCACCAACATGAAATCGCGGTGCGCTGTCGATCACGGGCGGTGGTCAACTTCCCAACCTCCCCCGCCGATCCTGCACGCCAAGGCCAAAGTACTGCCCGATGGACTTTTGAAGGGCTCGCCGCATTTTACGGCTCCACCTCCTCCATGACAGGGCCTTAAAATTCCAACCCAAGCAAGCAGGAGAGGGGGAGCAATAGCTCATGGAGGCTCTCTTTGGGAAGAGTAAGACAAATTGAGGCTCCCACAAAAGTAAGAAATCTTAACCTTTTGAAGAAGGAAAGATATAGCCGTCTCCTTCTTTCTGACTTTTCAGCCAATTTCTCTCCTTTCCTGAAATCCCTACAGGATTCCTGATCTCTGCCATAGAGACACTACAGCTAGGTGCCTGGGGACTGAGCTGCTCTCTGCGGGTTTTAGATATCCTCGGAATATTTGAGCACAAAATAAGTCCGGGCTTATGGACAATGCGAACCCCTGCCCCTTGAGTGGCAAAGACATCAGCAAGGGTATTACTGGGACATATAGATGCCTTTGATGTTGATAAGGTGACAGTGTGAGAATGTAACAGCCTGAGAAGGTGGAAAACACAGAGGCCCTGCTCAAGTTAGTGAAAGAGCCACAATGAATTTTTTTGACTTTGTTCTCTGGCTTGCAGGCAGCCAGATTGATCAACTGTAAAGAGTAAAAGCCTGTGCTTGAAGGCCGCACCATGGGTCCAGGGAGGAGGGAGGGATGAAGAGACCACAGTGGAGGGAGGAAATCAGGCATGTGTTGTTCCGGAAATTGGACGGTATCAGACAGGAGGGTTGGGATGGGGTGCGGATAACAGATACAAGTTCCAGGAAGGTCCATTGCAGCCTGTTTTCTTTTGGGGGGGGTGCTGCGTTGGCTGGGTGGAGCGGTCCTGCTTCCCCTGGACGACAAGCAGTGCTGGAAAAGCACTTACCAGCTGCACCTGGCAGTGCCAACTCCCTTAAGATATGAGAAGCCCGGCCTGCAGCTGTTAAATCCACAGAGCTACTCAAATCTGAGGCAGGTAACCTCATCAAGTTATTAAAATCACTGACCCGCCTTGGGAGACTA
Organism: Carcharodon carcharias; assembly: GCF_017639515.1. Taxonomy (NCBI): domain Eukaryota; kingdom Metazoa; phylum Chordata; class Chondrichthyes; order Lamniformes; family Lamnidae; genus Carcharodon; species Carcharodon carcharias. Next base: position 17,259,085 of record NC_054487.1, read on the forward strand.
GGTTAAGGTCAAGACTCAGGTTTTAAAGAATTTATATCCAAGCCACTGCCTCTCTTCCGCCTCTGTAGGTGGATTAATATTCGACAATAAGTCTGCGCTGATTTAAGGTGGTGCAGTAGTTGAGAAGCCAGCATTGATCTCAGTGTCCTGGGCTGCGGGGTGAGGGGGGGAAGTGGTGGGAAATTAGCCAGTTTCCAGCGTCTGAAGATTAATCAGAGCGACCTCCTGGAAAGTGTGAGTGCTGACAAGTAAGGATTGATGAGGAAGCCTATGACATGGCGAGTGATGATACAGTGAGTGGTGACACAGTAAGGATTGGTGAGGAAGCCTATGACATGGTGATTGATGATACAGTGAGTGGTGACACAGTAAGGATTGATGAGGAAGCCTATGACATGGTGAGTGATGATACGGTGAGTGGTGACACAGTAAGGATTGATGAGAAAGCCTATGACATGGTGAGTGATGATACGGTGAGTGGTGACACAGTAAGGATTGATGAGGAAGCCTATGAAATGGTGAGTGATGATACAGTGAGTGGTGACACAGTAAGGATTGATGAGGAAGCCTATGACATGGTGAGTGATGATACAGTGAGTGGTGACACAGTAAGGATTGATGAGGAAGCCTATGACATGGTGAGTGATGATACAGTGAGTGGTGACACAGTAAGGTTTGATGAGGAAGCCTATGACATGGTGAGTGATGATACGGTGAGTGGTGACACAGTAAGGATTGATGAGGAAGCCTATGACACGGTGAGTGATGATAGAGTGAGTGGTGACACAGTAAGGATTGATGAGGAAGCCTATGACATGGTGAGTGATGATACGGTGAGTGGTGACACAGTAAGGATTGATGAGGAAGCCTATGACATGATGAGTGATGATACAGTGAGTGGTGACACAGTAAGGATTGATGAGGAAGCCTATGACATGGTGAGTGATGATAGAGTGAGTGGTGACGCAGTAAGGATTGATGAGGAAGCATGGTGAGTGATGATACAGTGAGTGGTGACACAATAAGGATTGATGAGGAAGCCTATGACATGGTGAGTGATGATACAGTGAGCGGTGACACAGTAAGGATTGATGAGGAAGCCTATGACATGATGAGTGATGATACAGTGAGTGGTGACACAGTAAGGATTGATGAGGAAGCCTATGACATGGTGAGTGATGAAACAGTGAGTGGTGACACAGTAAGGATTGATGAGGAAGCCTATGACATGGTGAGTGATGATACAGTGAGTGGTGACACAGTAAGGATTGATGAGGAAGCCTATGACATGGTGAGTGATGATACAGTGAGTGGTGACACAGTAAGGATTGATGGGGAAGCCTATGACATGGTGAGTGATGATACAGTGAGTGGTGACACAGTAAGGATTGAAGAGGAAGCCTATGAAATGGTGAGTGATGATACAGTGAGTGGTGACACAGTAAGGATTGATGGGGAAGCCTATGACATGGTGAGTGATGATACAGTGAGTGGTGACACAGTAAGGATTGATGAGGAAGCCTATGACAAGGTGAGTGATGATACAGTGAGTGGTGACACAGTAAGGATTGATGAGGAAGCATGGTGAGTGATGATACGGTGAGTGGTGACACAGTAAGGATTGATGGGGAAGCCTATGACATGGTGAGTGATGATACAGAGAGTGGTGACACAGTAAGGATTGATGAGGAAGCCTATGACATGGTGAGTGATGATACAGTGAGTGGTGACACAGTAAGGATTGATGAGGAATCCTATGACATGGTGAGTGATGATACAGTGAGTGGTGACAAGGTAAGGATTGATGAGGAAGACTATGACATGGTGAGTGATGATACGGTGAGTGGTGACACAGTAAGCATTGAAGAGGAAGCCTATGACATGGTGAGTGATGATACGGTGAGTGGTGACACAGTAAGGATTGATGAGGAAGCCTATGACATGGTGAATGATGATACAGTGAGTGGTGACACAGTAAGGATTGAAGAGGAAGCCTATGACATGGTGAGTGATGATACAGTGAGTGGTGACACAGTAAGGATTGATGAGGAAGCCTATGACATGGTGAGTGATGATACAGTGAGTGGTGACACAGTAAGGATTGAAGAGGAAGCCTATGACATGGTGAGTGATGATACAGTGAGTGCTGAAAGGAAGGATTGATGAGGAAGCCTATGACATGATGAGTGATGATACAGTGAGTGGTGACACAGTAAGGATTGATGAGGAAGCCTATGACATGGTGAGTGATGATACGGTGAGTGGTGACACAGTAAGGCTTAATGGGGAAGCCTATGACATGGTGAGTGATGATACAGTGAGTGGTGACACAGTAAGGATTGAAGAGGAAGCCTATGACATGGTGAGTGATGATACAGTGAGTGGTGACACAGTAAGGATTGATGAGGAAGCCTATGACATGATGAGTGATGATACAGTGAGTGATGACACAGTAAGGATTGATGAGGAAGCCTATGACATGATGAGTGATGATACAGTGAGTGGTGACACAGTAAGGATAATGAGGAAGCCTATGACATGGTGAGTGATGATACGGTGAGTGGTGACACAGTAAGGATTGATGAGGAAGCCTATGACATGGTGAGTGATGATACGGTGAGTGGTGACACAGTAAGGATTGATGAGGAAGCATGGTGACTGAGGATACAGTGAGTGGTGACACAGTAAGGATTGATGAGGAAGCCTATGACATGGTGAGTGATGATACAGTGAGTGGTGACACAGTTAGGATTGATGAGGAAGCCTATGACATGGTGAGTGATGATACAGTGAATGGTGACACAGTAAGGATTGATGAGGAAGCCTATGACATGATGAGTGATGATACAGTGAGTGGTGACACAGTAAGGATTGATGAGGAAGCCTATGACATGGTGAGTGATGATACAGTGAGTGGTGACACAGTAAGGATTGAAGAGGAAGCCTATGACATGGTGAGTGATGATACAGTGAGTGCTGACAAGTAAGGATTGATGAGGAAGCCTATGACATGATGAGTGATGATACAGTGAGTGGTGACACAGTAAGGATTGATGAGGAAGCCTATGACATGGTGAGTGATGATACGGTGAGTGGTGACACAGTAAGGATTGATGAGGAAGCCTATGACATGGTGAGTGAAGATACAGTAAGTGGTGACACAGTAAGGATTGAAGAGGAAGCCTATGATGTGGTGAGTGATGATACAGTGAGTGGTGACACAGTAAGGATTGATGAGGAAGCCTATGACATGATGAGTGATGATACAGTGAGTGATGACACAATAAGGATTGATGAGGAAGCCTATGACATGATGAGTGATGATACAGTGAGTGGTGACACAGTAAGGATAATGAGGAAGCCTATGACATGGTGAGTGATGATACGGTGAGTGGTGACACAGTTAGGATTGATGAGGACGCCTATGACATGGTGAGTGATGATAAAGTGAATGGTGACACAGTAAGGATTGATGAGGAAGCCTATGACATGGTGAGTGATGATACGGTGAGTGGTGACACAGTAAGGATTGATGAGGAAGCCTATGACATGGTGAGTGATGATACAGTGAGTGGTGACACAGTAAGGATTGAAGAGGAAGCCTATGACATGGTGAGTGATGATACAGTGAGTGGTGACACAGTAAGGATTGATGAGGAAGCCTATGACATGATGAGTGATGATACAGTGAGTGATGACACAGTAAGGATTGATGAGGAAGCGTATGACATGATGAGTGATGATACAGTGAGTGGTGACACAGTAAGGATAATGAGGAAGCCTATGACATGGTGAGTGATGATACGGTGAGTGGTGACACAGTTAGGATTGATGAGGAAGCCTATGACATGTTGAGTGATGATACAGTGAATGGTGACACAGTAAGGATTGATGAGGAAGCCTATGACATGATGAGTGATGATACAGTGAGTGGTGACACAGTAAGGATTGATGAGGAAGCCTATGACATGGTGAGTGATGACACAGTGAGTGGTGACACAGAAAGGCTTGAAGAGGAAGCCTATGACATGGTGAGTGATGAGACAGTGAGTGCTGACAAGTAAGGATTGATGAGGAAGCCTATGACATGATGAGTGATGATACGGTGAGTGGTGACACAGTAAGGATTGATGAGGAAGCCTATGACATGGTCAGTGATGATACGGTGAGTGGTGACACAGTAAGGATTGATGAGGAAGCCTATGACATGGTGAGTGATGATACAGTGAGTGGTGACACAGTAAGGATTGAAGAGGAAGCCTATGACATGGTGAGTGATGATACAGTGAGTGGTGACACAGTAAGGATTGATGAGGAAGCCTATGACATGATGAGTGATGATACAGTGAGTGATGACACAGTAAGGATTGATGAGGAAGCCTATGACATGGTGAGTGATGATACAGTGAGTGGTGACACAGTAAGGATTGATGAGGAAGCCTATGACATGATGAGTGATGATACAGTGAGTGATGACACAGTAAGGATTGATGAGGAAGCCTATGACATGATGAGTGATGATACAGTGAGTGGTGACACAGTAAGGATAATGAGGAAGCCTATGACATGGTGAGTGATGATACGGTGAGTGGTGACACAGTAAGGATTGATGAGGAAGCCTATGACATGGTGAGTGATGATACGGTGAGTGGTGACACAGTAAGGATTGATGAGGAAGCATGGTGATTGAGGATACAGTGAGTGGTGACACAGTAAAGATTGATGGGGAAGCCTATGACATGGTGAGTGATGATACAGTGAGTGGTGACACAGTAAGGGTTGATGAGGAAGCCTATGACATGGTGAGTGATGATACGGTGAGTGGTGACACAGTAAGGATTGATGAGGAAGCCTATGACATGGTGAGTGATGATACAGTGAGTGGTGACACAGTTAGGATTGATGAGGAAGCCTATGACATGGTGAGTGATGATACAGTGAGTGGTGACACATTAAGGATTGATGAGGAAGCCTATGACATGATGAGTGATGATACAGTGAGTGATGACACAGTAAGGATTAAGAGGAAGCATGGTGAGTGATGATACAGTGAGTGGTGACACAGTAAGGATTGATGAGGAAGCCTATGACATGGTGAGTGATGATACAGTGAGTGGTGACACAGTAAGGATTGAAGAGGAAGCCTATGACATGGTGAGTGATGATACAGTGAGTGCTGACAAGTAAGGATTGATGAGGAAGCCTATGACATGGTGAGTGATGATACAGTGAGTGGTGACACAGTAAGGATTGATGAGGAAGCCTATGACATGATGAGTGATGATACAGTGAGTGATGACAGAGTAAGGATTGATGAGGAAGCATGGTGAGTGATGATACAGTGAGTGGTGACACAGTAAGGATTGATGAGGAAGCCTATAACATGGTGAGTGATGATACAGTGAGTGGTGACACAGTAGGAATTGATGAGGAAGCCTATGACATGGTGAGTGATGATACAGTGAGTGGTGACACAGTAAGGATTGAAGAGGAAGCCTATGACATGGTGAGTGATGATACAGTGAGTGGTGACACAGTAAGGATTGAAGAGGAAGCCTATGACATGGTGAGTGATCATACAGTGAGTGGTGACACAGTAAGGATTGATGAGGAAGCCTATGACATGATGAGTGATGATACAGTGAGTGCTGACAAGTAAGGATTGATGAGGAAGCCTATGACATGATGAGTGATGATACAGTGAGTGGTGACACAGTAAGGCTTGATGAGGAAGCCTATGACATGGTGAGTGATGATACAGTGAGTGGTGACACAGTAAGGATTGATGAGGAAGCCTATGACATGGAGATTGATGATACAGTGAGTGGTGACACAGTAAGGATTGATGAGGAAGCCTATGACATGGTGAGTGATGATACAGTGAGTGGTGACACAGTAAGGGTTGATGAGGAAGCCTATGACATGATGAGTGATGATACGGTGAGTGGTGACACAGTAAGGATTGATGAGGAAGCCTATGACATGGTGAGTGATGATACAGTGAGTGGTGACACTGTAAGGATTGATGAGGAAGCCTATGACATGGTGAGAGATGATACAGTGAGTGGTGACACAGTAAGGATTGATGAGGAAGCCTATGACATGATGAGTGATGATACAGTGAGTGATGACACAGTAAGGATTGATGAGGAAGCATGGTGAGTGATGATACAGTGAGTGGTGACACAGTAAGGATTGATGAGGAAGCCTATGACATGGTGGGTGATGATACAGTGAGTGGTGACACAGTAAGGATTGATGAGGAAGCCTATGACATGGTGAGTGATGATACAGTGAATGGTGACACAGTAAGGATTGATGAGGAAGCCTAAGACATGGTCAGTGATGATACGGTGAGTGGTGACACAGTAAGGATTGATGAGGAAGCCTATGACATGGTGAGTGATGATACAGTGAGTGGTGACACAGTAAGGATTGATGAGGAAGCCTATGACATGGTGAGTGATGATACGGTGAGTGGTGACACAGTAAGGATTGATGAGGAAGCCTATGACATGGTGAGTGATGATACAGTGAGTGGTGACACAGTAAGGATTGAAGAGGAAGCCTATGACATGGTGAGTGATGATACAGTGAGTGGTGACACAGTAAGGATTGATGTGGAAGCCTATGACATGGTGAGTGATGATACAGTGAGTGGTGACACAGTAAGGATTGATGAGGAAGCCTATGACATGGTGAGTGATGATACGGTGAGTGGTGACGCAGTAAGGATTGATGAGGAAGCCTATGACATGGTGAGTGATGGTACAGTGAGTGGTGACACTGTAAGGATTGAAGGGGAAGCCTATGACATGATGAGTGATGATACAGTGAGTGCTGACAAGTAAGGATCGATGAGGAAGCCTATGACATGATGAGTGATGATACAGTGAGTGGTGACACAGTAAGGATTGATGAGGAAGCATGGTGAGTGATGATACAGTGAGTGGTGACACAGTAAGGATTGATGAGGAAGCCTATAACATGGTGAGTGATGATACAGTGAGTGGTGACACAGTAGGAATTGATGAGGAAGCCTATGACATGGTGAGTGATGATACAGTGAGTGGTGACACAGTAAGGATTGAAGAGGAAGCCTATGACATGGTGAGTGATGATACAGTGAGTGGTGACACAGTAAGGATTGATGAGGAAGCCTATGACATGATGGGTGATGATACAGTGAGTGGTGACACAGTAAGGATTGATGAGGAAGCCTATGACATGGTGAGTGATGATACAGTGAGTGGTGACACAGTAAGGATTGAAGAGGAAGCCTATGACATGGTGAGTGATGATACAGTGAGTGCTGACAAGTAAGGATTGATGAGGAAGCCTATGACATGATGTTTGATGATACAGTGAGTGGTGACACAGTAAGGATTGATGAGGAAGCCTATGACATGGTGAGTGATGATACAGTGAGTGGTGACACAGTAAGGATTGAAGAGGAAGCCTATGACATGGTGAGTGATGATACAGTGAGTGCTGACAAGTAAGGATTGATGAGGAAGCCTATGACATGATGAGTGATGATACAGTGAGTGGTGACACAGTAAGGATTGATGAGGAAGCCTATGACATGGTGAGTGATGATACAGTAAGTGCTGACAATTAAGGATTGATGAGGAAGCCTATGACATGATGAGTGATGATACAGTGAGTGGTGACACAGTAAGGATTGATGGGGAAGCCTATGACATGGTGAGTGATGATACGGTGAGTGGTGACACAGAAAGGATTGATGAGGAAGCCTGTGACATGATGAGTGATGATACGGTGACTGGTGACACAGTAAGGATTGATGAGGAAGCCTATGACATGGTGAGTGATGATACAGTGAGTGGTAACACAGTAAGGATTGATGAGGAAGCCTATGACATGGTGAGTGATGATACAGTGAGTGGTGACACAGTAAGGGTGGATGAGGAAGCCTATGACATGATGAGTGATGATACGGTGACTGGTGACACAGTAAGGATTGATGAGGAAGCCTATGACATGGTGAGTGATGATACAGTGAGTGGTGACACAGTAAGGATTGATGAGGAAGCCTATGACATGGTGAGAGATGATACAGTGAGTGGTGACACAGTAAGGATTGATGAGGAAGCCTATGACATGATGAGTGATGATACAGTGAGTGATGACACAGTAAGGATTGATGAGGAAGCATGGTGAGTGATGATACAGTGAGTGGTGACACAGTAAGGATTGATGAGGAAGCCTATGACATGGTGGGTGATGATACAGTGAGTGGTGACACAGTAAGGATTGATGAGGAAGCCTATGACATGGTGAGTGATGATACAGTGAATGGTGACACAGTAAGGATTGATGAGGAAGCCTAAGACATGGTCAGTGATGATACGGTGAGTGGTGACACAGTAAGGATTGATGAGGAAGCCTATGACATGGTGAGTGATGATACAGTGAGTGGTGACACAGTAAGGATTGATGAGGAAGCCTATGACATGATGAGTGATGATACGGTGAGTGGTGACACAGTAAGGATTGATGAGGAAGCCTATGACATGGTGAGTGATGATACAGTGAGTGGTGACACAGTAAGGATTGAAGAGGAAGCCTATGACATGGTGAGTGATGATACAGTGAGTGGTGACACAGTAAGGATTGATGAGGAAGCCTATGACATGGTGAGTGATGATACAGTGAGTGGTGACACAGTAAGGATTGATGAGGAAGCCTATGACATGGTGAGTGATGATACGGTGAGTGGTGACACAGTAAGGATTGATGAGGAAGCCTATGACATGGTGAGTGATGATACAGTGAGTGGTGACACAGTAAGGATTGAAGAGGAAGCCTATGACATGGTGAGTGATGATACAGTGAGTGGTGACACAGTAAGGATTGATGAGGAAGCCTATGACATGGTGAGTGATGATACAGTGAGTGGTGACACAGTAAGGATTGATGAGGAAGCCTATGACATGGTGAGTGATGGTACAGTGAGTGGTGACACAGTAAGGATTGAAGGGGAAGCCTATGACATGATGAGTGATGATACAGTGAGTGCTGACAAGTAAGGATTGATGAGGAAGCCTATGACATGATGAGTGATGATACAGTGAGTGGTGACACAGTAAGGATTGATGAGGAAGCATGGTGAGTGATGATACAGTGAGTGGTGACACAGTAAGGATTGATGAGGAAGCCTATAACATGGTGAGTGATGATACAGTGAGTGGTGACACAGTAGGAATTGATGAGGAAGCCTATGACATGGTGAGTGATGATACAGTGAGTGGTGACACAGTAAGGATTGAAGAGGAAGCCTATGACATGGTGAGTGATGATACAGTGAGTGGTGACACAGTAAGGATTGATGAGGAAGCCTATGACATGATGGGTGATGATACAGTGAGTGGTGACACAGTAAGGATTGATGAGGAAGCCTATGACATGGTGAGTGATGATACAGTGAGTGGTGACACAGTAAGGATTGATGAGGAAGCCTATGACATGGTGAGTGATGATACGGTGAGTGGTGACACAGTAAGGATTGATGAGGAAGCCTATGACATGGTGAGTGATGATACAGTGAGTGGTGACACAGTAAGGATTGAAGAGGAAGCCTATGACATGGTGAGTGATGATACAGTGAGTGGTGACACAGTAAGGATTGATGAGGAAGCCTATGACATGATGAGTGATGATACAGTGAGTGGTGACACAGTAAGGATTGATGAGGAAGCCTATGACATGGTGAGTGATGGTACAGTGAGTGGTGACACTGTAAGGATTGAAGGGGAAGCCTACGACATGATGAGTGATGATACAGTGAGTGCTGACAAGTAAGGATTGATGAGGAAGCCTATGACATGATGAGTGATGATACAGTGAGTGGTGACACAGTAAGGATTGATGAGGAAGCATGGTGAGTGATGATACAGTGAGTGGTGACACAGTAAGGATAGATGAGGAAGCCTATAACATGGTGAGTGATGATACAGTGAGTGGTGACACAGTAGGAATTGATGAGGAAGCCTATGACATGGTGAGTGATGATACAGTGAGTGGTGACACAGTAAGGATTGAAGAGGAAGCCTATGACATGGTGAGTGATGATACAGTGAGTGGTGACACAGTAAGGATTGATGAGGAAGCCTATGACATGATGGGTGATGATACAGTGAGTGGTGACACAGTAAGGATTGATGAGGAAGCCTATGACATGGTGAGTGATGATACAGTGTTTGGTGACACAGTAAGGATTGAAGAGGAAGCCTATGACATGGTGAGTGATGATACAGTGAGTGGTGACAAGTAAGGATTGATGAGGAAGCCTATGACATGATGAGTGATGATACAGTGAGTGGTGACACAGTAAGGATTGATGAGGAAGCCTATGACATGGTGAGTGATGATACAGTAAGTGCTGACAATTAAGGATTGATGAGGAAGTCTATGACATGATGAGTGATGATACAGTGAGTGGTGACACAGTAAGGATTGATGGGGAAGCCTATGACATGGTGAGTGATGATACGGTGAGTGGTGACACAGAAAGGATTGATGAGGAAGCCTATGACATGGTGAGTGATGATACAGTGAGTGGTGACACAGTAAGGATTGATGAGGAAGCCTATGACATGGTGAGTGATGATACAGTGAGTGGTGACACAGTAAGGATTGATGAGGAAGCCTATGACATGGTGAGTGATGATACAGTGAGTGGTGACACAGTAAGGGTTGATGAGGAAGCCTATGACATGATGAGTGATGATACGGTGAGTGGTGACACAGTAAGGATTGATGAGAAAGCCTATGACATGGTGAGTGATGATACAGTGAGTGGTGACACAGTAAGGATTCATGAGGAAGCCTATGACATGGTGAGAGATGATACAGTGAGTGGTGACACAGTAAGGATTGATGAGGAAGCCTATGACATGATGAGTGATGATACAGTGAGTGATGACACAGTGAGGATTGATGAGGAAGCATGGTGAGTGATGATACAGTGAGTGGTGACACAGTAAGGATTGATGAGGAAGCCTATGACATGGTGGGTGATGATACAGTGAGTGGTGACACAGTAATGATTGATGAGGAAGCCTATGACATGGTGAGTGATGATACAGTGAATGGTGACACAGTAAGGATTGATGAGGAAGCCTAAGACATGGTCAGTGATGATACGGTGAGTGGTGACACAGTAAGGATTGAGAAGGAAGCCTATGACATGGTGAGTGATGATACAGTGAGTGGTGACACATTAAGGATTGATGAGGAAGCCTATGACATGGTGAGTGATGATACGGTGAGTGGTGACACAGTAAGGATTGATGAGGAAGCCTATGACATGGTGAGTGATGATACAGTGAGTGGTGACACAGTAAGGATTGAAGAGGAAGCCTATGACATGGTGAGTGATGATACAGTGAGTGGTGACACAGTAAGGATTGATGAGGAAGCCTATGACATGGTGAGTGATGATACAGTGAGTGGTGACACAGTAAGGATTGAAGAGGAAGCCTATGACATGGTGAGTGATGTTACGGTGAGTGGTGACACAGTAAGGATTGATGAGGAAGCCTATGACATGGTGAGTGATGATACAGTGAGTGGTGACACAGTAAGGATTGAAGAGGAAGCCTATGACATGGTGAGTGATGATACAGTGAGTGGTGACACAGTAAGGATTGATGAGGAAGCCTATGACATGGTGAGTGATGATACAGTGAGTGGTGACACAGTAAGGATTGATGAGGAAGCCTATGACATGGTGAGTGATGGTACAGTGAGTGGTGACACAGTAAGGATTGAAGGGGAAGCCTATGACATGATGAGTGATGATACAGTGAGTGCTGACAAGTAAGGATTGATGAGGAAGCCTATGACATGATGAGTGATGATACAGTGAGTGGTGACACAGTAAGGATTGATGAGGAAGCATGGTGAGTGATGATACAGTGAGTGGTGACACAGTAAGGATTGATGAGGAAGCCTATAACATGGTGAGTGATGATACAGTGAGTGGTGACACAGTAGGAATTGATGAGGAAGCCTATGACATGGTGAGTGATGATACAGTGAGTGGTGACACAGTAAGGATTGAAGAGGAAGCCTATGACATGGTGAGTGATGATACAGTGAGTGGTGACACAGTAAGGATTGATGAGGAAGCCTATGACATGATGGGTGATGATACAGTGAGTGGTGACACAGTAAGGATTGATGAGGAAGCCTATGACTTGGTGAGTGATGATACAGTGAGTGGTGACACAGTAAGGATTGAAGAGGAAGCCTATGACATGGTGAGTGATGATACAGTGAGTGCTGACAATTAAGGATTGATGAGGAATCCTATGACATGATGTTTGATGATACAGTGAGTGGTGACACAGTAAGGATTGATGAGGAAGCCAATGACATGGTGAGTGATGATACAGTGAGTGGTGACACAGTAAGGATTGAAGAGGAAGCCTATGACATGGTGAGTGATGATACAGTGAGTGCTGACAAGTAAGGATTGATGAGGAAGCCTATGACATGATGAGTGATGATACAGTGAGTGGTGACACAGTAAGGATTGATGAGGAAGCCTATGACATGGTGAGTGATGATACAGTAAGTGCTGACAATTAAGGATTGATGAGGAAGCCTATGACATGATGAGTTATGATACAGTGAGTAGTGACACAGTAAGGATTGATGAGGAAGCCTATGACATGGTGAGTGATGATACGGTGAGTCGTGACACCGAAAGGATTGATGAGGAAGCCTTTGACATGGTGAGTGATGATACAGTGAGTGGTGTCACAGTAAGGATTGAAGAGGAAGCCTATGACATGGTGAGTGATGATACAGTGAGTGGTGACTCAGTAAGGATTGATGAGGAAGCCTATGACATGATGAGTGATGATACAGTGAGTGATGACACAGTAAGGATTGATGAGGAAGCCTATGACATGATGAGTGAGGATACAGTGAGTGGTGACGCAGGAAGGATTGATGAGGAAGCCTATGACATGATGAGTGATGATAAGGTGAGTGGTGACACAGTAAGGATTGATGAGGAAGCCTATGACATGGTGAGTGATGATACGGTGAGTGGTGACAGAGTAAGGATTGATGAGGAAGCATGGTGATTGATGATACAGTGAGTGGTGACACAGTAAAGATTGATGGGGAAGCCTATGACATGGTGAGTGATGATACAGTGAGTGGTGACACAGTAAGGATTGATGGGGAAGCCTATGACATGGTGAGTGATGATCCGGTGAGTGGTGACACAGAAAGGATTGATGAGGAAGCCTATGACATGGTGAGTGATGATACAGTGAGTGGTGACACAGTAAGGATTGATGAGGAAGCCTATGACATGGTGAGTGATGATACAGTGAGTGGGGACACAATAAGGATTGATGAGGAAGCCTATGACATGATGAGTGATGATACAGTGAGTGATGACAGAGTAAGGATTGATGAGGAAGCATGGTGAGAGATGATACAGTGAGTGTTGACACAGTAAGGATTGATGAGGAAGCCTATAACATGGTGAGTGATGATACAGTGAGTGATGACACAGTAGGAATTGATGAGGAAGCCTATGACATGGTGAGTGATGATACAGTGAGTGGTGACAGAGTAAGGATTGAAGAGGAAGCCTATGACATGGTGAGTGATGATACAGTGAGTGGTGACACAGTAAGGATTGATGAGGAAGCCTATAACATGGTGAGTGATGATACAGTGAGTGGTGAAACAGTAGGAATTGATGAGGAAGCCTATGACATGGTGAGTGATGATACAGTGAGTGGTGACACAGTAAGGATTGAAGAGGAAGCCTATGACATGGTGAGTGATGATACAGTGAGTGGTGACACAGTAAGGATTGATGAGGAAGCCTATGACATGATGGGTGATGATACAGTGAGTGGTGACACAGTAAGGATTGATGAGGAAGCCTATGACATGGTGAGTGATGATACAGTGTTTGGTGACACAGTAAGGATTGAAGAGGAAGCCTATGACATGGTGAGTGATGATACAGTGAGTGCTGACAAGTAAGGATTGATGAGGAAGCCTATGACATGATGAGTGATGATACAGTGAGTGGTGACACAGTAAGGATTGATGAGGAAGCCTATGACATGGTGAGTGATGATACAGTAAGTGCTGACAATTAAGGATTGATGAGGAAGTCTATGACATGATGAGTGATGATACAGTGAGTGGTGACACAGTAAGGATTGATGGGGAAGCCTATGACATGGTGAGTGATGATACGGTGAGTGGTGACACAGAAAGGATTGATGAGGAAGCCTATGACATGGTGAGTGATGATACAGTGAGTGGTGACACAGTAAGGATTGATGAGGAAGCCTATGACATGGTGAGTGATGATACAGTGAGTGGTGACACAGTAAGGATTGATGAGGAAGCCTATGACATGGTGAGTGATGATACAGTGAGTGGTGACACAGTAAGGGTTGATGAGGAAGCCTATGACATGATGAGTGATGATACGGTGAGTGGTGACACAGTAAGGATTGATGAGGAAGCCTATGACATGGTGAGTGATGATACAGTGAGTGGTGACACAGTAAGGATTGATGAGGAAGCCTATGACATGGTGAGAGATGATACAGTGAGTGGTGACACAGTAAGGATTGATGAGGAAGCCTATGACATGATGAGTGATGATACAGTGAGTGATGACACAGTAAGGATTGATGAGGAAGCATGGTGAGTGATGATACAGTGAGTGGTGACACAGTAAGGATTGATGAGGAAGCCTATGACATGGTGGGTGATGATACAGTGAGTGGTGACACAGTTACGATTGATGAGGAAGCCTATGACATGGTGAGTGATGATACAGTGAATGGTGACACAGTAAGGATTGATGAGGAAGCCTAAGACATGGTCAGTGATGATACGGTGAGTGGTGACACAGTAAGGATTGAGAAGGAAGCCTATGACATGGTGAGTGATGATACAGTGAGTGGTGACACAGTAAGGATTGATGAGGAAGCCTATGACATGGTGAGTGATGATACGGTGAGTGGGGACACAGTAAGGATTGATGAGGAAGCCTATGGCATGGTGAGTGATGATACAGTGAGTGGTGACACAGTAAGGATTGAAGAGGAAGCCTATGACATGGTGAGTGATGATACAGTGAGTGGTGACACAGTAAGGATTGATGAGGAAGCCTATGACATGGTGAGTGATGATACAGTGAGTGGTGACACAGTAAGGATTGAAGAGGAAGCCTATGACATGGTGAGTGATGATACGGTGAGTGGTGACACAGTAAGGATTGATGAGGAAGCCTATGACATGGTGAGTGATGATACAGTGAGTGGTGACACAGTAAGGATTGAAGAGGAAGCCTATGACATGGTGAGTGATGATACAGTGAGTGGTGACACAGTAAGGATTGATGAGGAAGCATGGTGAGTGATGATACAGTGAGTGGTGACACAGTAAGGATTGATGAGGAAGCCTATAACATGGTGAGTGATGATACAGTGAGTGGTGACACAGTAGGAATTGATGAGGAAGCCTATGACATGGTGAGTGATGATACAGTGAGTGGTGACACAGTAAGGATTGAAGAGGAAGCCTATGACATGGTGAGTGATGATACAGTGAGTGGTGACACAGTAAGGATTGATGAGGAAGCCTATGACATGATGGGTGATGATACAGTGAGTGGTGACACAGTAAGGATTGATGAGGAAGCCTATGACTTGGTGAGTGATGATACAGTGAGTGGTGACACAGTAAGGATTGAAGAGGTAGCCTATGACATGATGAGTGATGATACAGTGAGTGCTGACAAGTAAGGATTGATGAGGAATCCTATGACATGATGTTTGATGATACAGTGAGTGGTGACACAGTAAGGATTGATGAGGAAGCCAATGACATGGTGAGTGATGATACAGTGAGTGGTGACACAGTAAGGATTGAAGAGGAAGCCTATGACATGGTGAGTGATGATACAGTGAGTGCTGACAAGTAAGGATTGATGAGGAAGCCTATGACATGATGAGTGATGATACAGTGAGTGGTGACACAGTAAGGATTGATGAGGAAGCCTATGACATGGTGAGTGATGATACAGTAAGTGCTGACAATTAAGGATTGATGAGGAAGCCTATGACATGGTGAGTGATGATACGGTGAGTGGTGACAGAGTAAGGATTGATGAGGAAGCATGGTGATTGATGATACAGTGAGTGGTGACACAGTAAAGATTGATGGGGAAGCCTATGACATGGTGAGTGATGATACAGTGAGTGGTGACACAGTAAGGATTGATGGGGAAGCCTATGACATGGTGAGTGATGATCCGGTGAGTGGTGACACAGAAAGGATTGATGAGGAAGCCTATGACATGGTGAGTGATGATACAGTGAGTGGTGACACAGTAAGGATTGATGAGGAAGCCTATGACATGTTGAGTGATGATACAGTGAGTGGGGACACAATAAGGATTGATGAGGAAGCCTATGACATGATGAGTGATCATACAGTGAGTGATGACAGAGTAAGGATTGATGAGGAAGCATGGTGAGAGATGATACAGTGAGTGGTGACACAGTAAGGATTGATGAGGAAGCCTATGACATGTTGAGTGATGATACAGTGAGTGGTGACACAGTAAGGATTGAAGAGGAAGCCTATGACATGGTGAGTGATGATACAGTGAGTGGTGACACAGTAAGGATTGATGAGGAAGCCTATGACATATTGAGTGATGATACAGTGAGTGGTGACACAGTAAGGATTGATGAGGAAGCCTATGACATGGTAAGTGATGATACAGTGAGTGGTGACACAGTAAGGATTGAAGAGGAAGCCTATGACATGGTGAGTGATGATACAGTGAGTGCTGACAAGTAAGGATTGATGAGGAAGCCTATGACATGGTGAGTGATGATACAGTGAGTGGTGTCACAGTAAGGATTGAAGAGGAAGCCTATGACATGGTGAGTGATGATACAGTGAGTGGTGACACAGTAAGGATTGATGAGGAAGCCTATGACATGATGAGTGATGATACAGTGAGTGATGACACAGTAAGGATTGATGAGGAAGCCTATGACATGATGAGTGATGATACAGTGAGTGGTGACACAGTAAGGATTGATGAGGAAGCATGGTGATTGATGATACAGTGAGTGGTGACAAATTAAAGATTGATGGGGAAGCCTATGACATGGTGAGTGATGATACAGTGAGTGGTGACACAATAAGGATTGATGGGGAAGCCTATGACATGGTGAGTGATGATACGGTGAGTGGTGACACAGAAAGGATTGATGAGGAAGCCTATGACATGGTGAGTGATGATACAGTGAGTGGTGACACAGTAAGGATTGATGAGGAAGCCTATGACATGATGAGTGATGATACAGTGAGTGGTGACACAGTAAGGATTGATGAGGAAGCCTATGACATGGTGAGTGATGATACAGTGAGTGGTGACACAGTAAGGGTTGATGAGGAAGCCTATGACATGATGAGTGATGATACGGTGAGTGGTGACACAGTAAGGATTGATGAGGAAGCCTATGACATGGTGAGTGATGATACAGTGAGTGGTGACACAGTAAGGATTGATGAGGAAGCCTATGACATGGTGAGAGATGATACAGTGAGTGGTGACACAGTAAGGATTGATGAGGAAGCCTATGACATGATGAGTGATGATACAGTGAGTGATGACACAGTAAGGATTGATGAGGAAGCATGGTGAGTGATGATACAGTGAGTGGTGACACAGTAAGGATTGATGAGGAAGCCTATGACATGGTGGGTGATGATACAGTGAGTGGTGACACAGTAAGGATTGATGAGGAAGCCTATGACATGGTGAGTGATGATACAGTGAATGGTGACACAGTAAGGATTGATGAGGAAGCCTAAGACATGGTCAGTGATGATACGGTGAGTGGTGACACAGTAAGGATTGATGAGGAAGCCTATGACATGGTGAGTGATGATACAGTGAGTGGTGACACAGTAAGGATTGATGAGGAAGCCTATGACATGGTGAGTGATGATACGGTGAGTGGTGACACAGTAAGGATTGATGAGGAAGCCTATGACATGGTGATTGATGATACAGTGAGTGGTGACACAGTAAGGATTGAAGAGGAAGCCTATGACATGGTGAGTGATGATACAGTGAGTGGTGACACAGTAAGGATTGATGAGGAAGCCTACGACATGGTGAGTGATGATACAGTGAGTGGTGACACAGTAAGGATTGATGAGGAAGCCTATGACATGGTGAGTGATGATACGGTGAGTGGTGACACAGTAAGGATTGATGAGGAAGCCTATGACATGGTGAGTGATGATACAGTGAGTGGTGACACAGTAAGGATTGAAGAGGAAGCCTATGACATGGTGAGTGATGATACAGTGAGTGGTGACACAGTAAGGATTGATGAGGAAGCCTATGACATGATGAGTGATGATACAGTGAGTGGTGACACAGTAAGGATTGAGGAGGAAGCCTATGACATGGTGAGTGATGGTACAGTGAGTGGTGACACTGTAAGGATTGAAGGGGAAGCCTATGACATGATGAGTGATGATACAGTGAGTGCTGACAAGTAAGGATTGATGAGGAAGCCTATGACATGATGAGTGATGATACAGTGAGTGGTGACACAGTAAGGATTGATGAGGAAGCATGGTGAGTGATGATACAGTGAGTGGTGACACAGTAAGGATTGATGAGGAAGCCTATAACATGGTGAGTGATGATACAGTGAGTGGTGACACAGTAGGAATTGATGAGGAAGCCTATGACATGGTGAGTGATGATACAGTGAGTGGTGACACAGTAAGGATTGAAGAGGAAGCCTATGACATGGTGAGTGATGATACAGTGAGTGGTGACACAGTAAGGATTGATGAGGAAGCCTATGACATGATGGGTGATGATACAGTGAGTGGTGACACAGTAAGGATTGATGAGGAAGCCTATGACATGGTGAGTGATGATACAGTGAGTGGTGACACAGTAAGGATTGAAGAGGAAGCCTATGACATGGTGAGTGATGATACAGTGAGTGCTGACAAGTAAGGATTGATGAGGAAGCCTATGACATGATGTTTGATGATACAGTGAGTGGTGACAAAGTAAGGATTGATGAGGAAGCCTATGACATGGTGAGTGATGATACAGTGAGTGGTGACACAGTAAGGATTGATGAGGAAGCCTATGACATGGTGAGTGATGATACAGTGAGTGCTGACAAGTAAGGATTGATGAGGAAGCCTATGACATGATGAGTGATGATACAGTGAGTGGTGACACAGTAAGGATTGATGAGGAAGCCTATTACATGGTGAGTGATGATACAGTAAGTGCTGACAATTAAGGATTGATGAGGAAGCCTATGACATGATGAGTGATGATACAGTGAGTGGTGACACAGTAAGGATTGATGGGGAAGCCTATGACATGGTGAGTGATGATACGGTGAGTAGTGACACAGAAAGGATTGATGAGGAAGCCTATGACATGGTGAGTGATGATACAGTGAGTGGTGACACAGTAAGGATTGATGGGGAAGCCTATGACATGGTGAGTGATGATCCGGTGAGTGGTGACACAGAAAGGATTGATGAGGAAGCCTATGACATGGTGAGTGATGATACTGTGAGTGGTGACACAGTAAGGATTGATGAGGAAGCCTATGACATGGTGAGTGATGATACAGTGAGTGGGGACACAATAAGGATTGATGAGGAAGCCTATGACATGATGAGTGATGATACAGTGAGTGATGACAGAGTCAGGATTGATGAGGAAGCATGGTGAGTGATGATACAGTGAGTGGTGACACAGTAGGAATTGATGAGGAAGCCTATGACATGGTGAGTGATGATACAGTGAGTGGTGACAGAGTAAGGATTGAAGAGGAAGCCTATGACATGGTGAGTGATGATACAGTGAGTGGTGACACAGTAAGGATTGATGAGGAAGCCTATAACATGGTGAGTGATGATAGAGTGAGTGGTGACACAGTAAGGATTGATGAGGAAGCCTATGACATGGTGGGTGATGATACAGTGAGTGGTGACACAGTTACGATTGATGAGGAAGCCTATGACATGGTGAGTGATGATACAGTGAATGGTGACACAGTAAGGATTGATGAGGAAGCCTAAGACATGGTCAGTGATGATACGGTGAGTGGTGACACAGTAAGGATTGAGAAGGAAGCCTATGACATGGTGAGTGATGATACAGTGAGTGGTGACACAGTAAGGATTGATGAGGAAGCCTATGACATGGTGAGTGATGATACGGTGAGTGGTGACACAGTAAGGATTGATGAGGAAGCCTATGACATGGTGAGTGATGATACAGTGAGTGGTGACACAGTAAGGATTGAAGAGGAAGCCTATGACATGGTGAGTGATGATACAGTGAGTGGTGACACAGTAAGGATTGATGAGGAAGCCTATGACATGTTGAGTGATGATACAGTGAATGGTGACACAGTAAGGATTGATGAGGAAGCCTAAGACATGGTCAGTGATGATACGGTGAGTGGTGACACAGTAAGGATTGATGAGGAAGCCTATGACATGGTGAGTGATGATACGGTGAGTGGTGACACAGTAAGGATTGATGAGGAAGCCTATGACATGGTGAGTGATGATACGGTGAGTGGTGACACAGTAAGGATTGATGAGGAAGCCTATGACATGGTGATTGATGATACAGTGAGTGGTGACACAGTAAGGATTGAAGAGGAAGCCTATGACATGGTGAGTGATGATACAGTGAGTGGTGACACAGTAAGGATTGATGAGGAAGCCTATGACATGGTGAGTGATGATACAGTGAGTGGTGACACAGTAAGGATTGATGAGGAAGCCTATGACATGGTGAGTGATGATACGGTGAGTGGTGACACAGTAAGGATTGATGAGGAAGCCTATGACATGGTGAGTGATGATACAGTGAGTGGTGACACAGTAAGGATTGAAGAGGAAGCCTATGACATGGTGAGTGATGATACAGTGAGTGGTGACACAGTAAGGATTGATGAGGAAGCCTATGACATGATGAGTGATGATACAGTGAGTGGTGACACAGTAAGGATTGAGGAGGAAGCCTATGACATGGTGAGTGATGGTACAGTGAGTGGTGACACTGTAAGGATTGAAGGGGAAGCCTATGACATGATGAGTGATGATACAGTGAGTGCTGACAAGTAAGGATTGATGAGGAAGCCTATGACATGATGAGTGATGATACAGTGAGTGGTGACACAGTAAGGATTGATGAGGAAGCATGGTGAGTGATGATACAGTGAGTGGTGACACAGTAAGGATTGATGAGGAAGCCTATAACATGGTGAGTGATGATACAGTGAGTGGTGACACAGTAGGAATTGATGAGGAAGCCTATGACATGGTGAGTGATGATACAGTGAGTGGTGACACAGTAAGGATTGAAGAGGAAGCCTATGACATGGTGAGTGATGATACAGTGAGTGGTGACACAGTAAGGATTGATGAGGAAGCCTATGACATGATGGGTGATGATACAGTGAGTGGTGACACAGTAAGGATTGATGAGGAAGCCTATGACATGGTGAGTGATGATACAGTGAGTGGTGACACAGTAAGGATTGAAGAGGAAGCCTATGACATGGTGAGTGATGATACAGTGAGTGCTGACAAGTAAGGATTGATGAGGAAGCCTATGACATGATGTTTGATGATACAGTGAGTGGTGACAAAGTAAGGATTGATGAGGAAGCCTATGACATGGTGAGTGATGATACAGTGAGTGGTGACACAGTAAGGATTGATGAGGAAGCCTATGACATGGTGATTGATGATACAGTGAGTGGTGACACAGTAAGGATTGAAGAGGAAGCCTATGACATGGTGAGTGATGATACAGTGAGTGGTGACACAGTAAGGATTGATGAGGAAGCCTATGACATGGTGAGTGATGATACAGTGAGTGGTGACACAGTAAGGATTGATGAGGAAGCCTATGACATGGTGAGTGATGATACGGTGAGTGGTGACACAGTAAGGATTGATGAGGAAGCCTATGACATGGTGAGTGATGATACAGTGAGTGGTGACACAGTAAGGATTGAAGAGGAAGCCTATGACATGGTGAGTGATGATACAGTGAGTGGTGACACAGTAAGGATTGATGAGGAAGCCTATGACATGATGAGTGATGATACAGTGAGTGGTGACACAGTAAGGATTGAGGAGGAAGCCTATGACATGGTGAGTGATGGTACAGTGAGTGGTGACACTGTAAGGATTGAAGGGGAAGCCTATGACATGATGAGTGATGATACAGTGAGTGCTGACAAGTAAGGATTGATGAGGAAGCCTATGACATGATGAGTGATGATACAGTGAGTGGTGACACAGTAAGGATTGATGAGGAAGCATGGTGAGTGATGATACAGTGAGTGGTGACACAGTAAGGATTGATGAGGAAGCCTATAACATGGTGAGTGATGATACAGTGAGTGGTGACACAGTAGGAATTGATGAGGAAGCCTATGACATGGTGAGTGATGATACAGTGAGTGGTGACACAGTAAGGATTGAAGAGGAAGCCTATGACATGGTGAGTGATGATACAGTGAGTGGTGACACAGTAAGGATTGAGGAGGAAGCCTATGACATGGTGAGTGATGGTACAGTGAGTGGTGACACTGTAAGGATTGAAGGGGAAGCCTATGACATGATGAGTGATGATACAGTGAGTGCTGACAAGTAAGGATTGATGAGGAAGCCTATGACATGATGAGTGATGATACAGTGAGTGGTGACACAGTAAGGATTGATGAGGAAGCATGGTGAGTGATGATACAGTGAGTGGTGACACAGTAAGGATTGATGAGGAAGCCTATAACATGGTGAGTGATGATACAGTGAGTGGTGACAGAGTAGGAATTGATGAGGAAGCCTATGACATGGTGAGTGATGATACAGTGAGTGGTGACACAGTAAGGATTGAAGAGGAAGCCTATGACATGGTGAGTGATGATACAGTGAGTGGTGACACAGTAAGGATTGATGAGGAAGCCTATGACATGATGGGTGATGATACAGTGAGTGGTGACACAGTAAGGATTGATGAGGAAGCCTATGACATGTTGAGTGATGATACAGTGAGTGGTGACACAGTAAGGATTGAAGAGGAAGCCTATGACATGGTGAGTGATGATACAGTGAGTGCTGACAAGTAAGGATTGATGAGGAAGCCTATGACATGATGTTTGATGATACAGTGAGTGGTGACAAAGTAAGGATTGATGAGGAAGCCTATGACATGGTGAGTGATGATACAGTGAGTGGTGACACAGTAAGGATTGATGAGGAAGCCTATGACATGGTGATTGATGATACAGTGAGTGGTGACACAGTAAGGATTGAAGAGGAAGCCTATGACATGGTGAGTGATGATACAGTGAGTGGTGACACAGTAAGGATTGATGAGGAAGCCTATGACATGGTGAGTGATGATACAGTGAGTGGTGACACAGTAAGGATTGATGAGGAAGCCTATGACATGGTGAGTGATGATACGGTGAGTGGTGACACAGTAAGGATTGATGAGGAAGCCTATGACATGGTGAGTGATGATACAGTGAGTGGTGACACAGTAAGGATTGAAGAGGAAGCCTATGACATGGTGAGTGATGATACAGTGAGTGGTGACACAGTAAGGATTGATGAGGAAGCCTATGACATGATGAGTGATGATACAGTGAGTGGTGACACAGTAAGGATTGAGGAGGAAGCCTATGACATGGTGAGTGATGGTACAGTGAGTGGTGACACTGTAAGGATTGAAGGGGAAGCCTATGACATGATGAGTGATGATACAGTGAGTGCTGACAAGTAAGGATTGATGAGGAAGCCTATGACATGATGAGTGATGATACAGTGAGTGGTGACACAGTAAGGATTGATGAGGAAGCATGGTGAGTGATGATACAGTGAGTGGTGACACAGTAAGGATTGATGAGGAAGCCTATAACATGGTGAGTGATGATACAGTGAGTGGTGACACAGTAGGAATTGATGAGGAAGCCTATGACATGGTGAGTGATGATACAGTGAGTGGTGACACAGTAAGGATTGAAGAGGAAGCCTATGACATGGTGAGTGATGATACAGTGAGTGGTGACACAGTAAGGATTGATGAGGAAGCCTATGACATGATGGGTGATGATACAGTGAGTGGTGACACAGTAAGGATTGATGAGGAAGCCTATGACATGGTGAGTGATGATACAGTGAGTGGTGACACAGTAAGGATTGAAGAGGAAGCCTATGACATGGTGAGTGATGATACAGTGAGTGCTGACAAGTAAGGATTGATGAGGAAGCCTATGACATGATGTTTGATGATACAGTGAGTGGTGACAAAGTAAGGATTGATGAGGAAGCCTATGACATGGTGAGTGATGATACAGTGAGTGGTGACACAGTAAGGATTGATGAGGAAGCCTATGACATGGTGAGTGATGATACAGTGAGTGCTGACAAGTAAGGATTGATGAGGAAGCCTATGACATGATGAGTGATGATACAGTGAGTGGTGACACAGTAAGGATTGATGAGGAAGCCTATTACATGGTGAGTGATGATACAGTAAGTGCTGACAATTAAGGATTGATGAGGAAGCCTATGACATGATGAGTGATGATACAGTGAGTGGTGACACAGTAAGGATTGATGGGGAAGCCTATGACATGGTGAGTGATGATACGGTGAGTAGTGACACAGAAAGGATTGATGAGGAAGCCTATGACATGGTGAGTGATGATACAGTGAGTGGTGACACAGTAAGGATTGATGGGGAAGCCTATGACATGGTGAGTGATGATCCGGTGAGTGGTGACACAGAAAGGATTGATGAGGAAGCCTATGACATGGTGAGTGATGATACAGTGAGTGGTGACACAGTAAGGATTGATGAGGAAGCCTATGACATGGTGAGTGATGATACAGTGAGTGGGGACACAATAAGGATTGATGAGGAAGCCTATGACATGATGAGTGATGATACAGTGAGTGATGACAGAGTAAGGATTGATGAGGAAGCATGGTGAGAGATGATACAGTGAGTGTTGACACAGTAAGGATTGATGAGGAAGCCTATAACATGGTGAGTGATGATACAGTGAGTGGTGACACAGTAGGAATTGATGAGGAAGCCTATGACATGGTGAGTGATGATACAGTGAGTGGTGACACAGTAAGGATTGAAGAGGAAGCCTATGACATGGTGAGTGATGATACAGTGAGTGGTGACACAGTAAGGATTGATGAGGAAGCCTATAACATGGTGAGTGATGATACAGTGAGTGGTGACACAGTAAGGATTGATGAGGAAGCCTATGACATGGTGGGTGATGATACAGTGAGTGGTGACACAGTTACGATTGATGAGGAAGCCTATGACATGGTGAGTGATGATACAGTGAGTGGTGACACAGTAAGGATTGATGAGGAAGCCTATGACATGGTCAGTGATGATACGGTGAGTGGTGACACAGTAAGGATTGAGAAGGAAGCCTATGACATGGTGAGTGATGATACAGTGAGTGGTGACACAGTAAGGATTGATGAGGAAGCCTATGACATGGTGAGTGATGATACGGTGAGTGGTGACACAGTAAGGATTGATGAGGAAGCCTATGACATGGTGAGTGATGATACAGTGAGTGGTGACACAGTAAGGATTGAAGAGGAAGCCTATGACATGGTGAGTGATGATACAGTGAGTGGTGACACAGTAAGGATTGATGAGGAAGCCTATGACATGGTGAGTGATGATACAGTGAGTGGTGACACAGTAAGGATTGAAGAGGAAGCCTATGACATGGTGAGTGATGATACGGTGAGTGGTGACACAGTAAGGATTGATGAGGAAGCCTATGACATGGTGAGTGATGATACAGTGAGTGGTGACACAGTAAGGATTGAAGAGGAAGCCTATGACATGGTGAGTGATGATACAGTGAGTGGTGACACAGTAAGGATTGATGAGGAAGCATGGTGAGTGATGATACAGTGAGTGGTGACACAGTAAGGATTGATGAGGAAGCCTATAAAATGTTGAGTGATGATACAGTGAGTGGTGACACAGTAGGAATTGATGAGGAAGCCTATGACATGGTGAGTGATGATACAGTGAGTGGTGACACAGTAAGGATTGAAGAGGAAGCCTATGACATGGTGAGTGATGATACAGTGAGTGGTGACACAGTAAGGATTGATGAGGAAGCCTATGACATGATGGGTGATGATACAGTGAGTGGTGACACAGTAAGGATTGATGAGGAAGCCTATGACTTGGTGAGTGATGATACAGTGAGTGGTGACACAGTAAGGATTGAAGAGGAAGCCTATGACATGATGAGTGATGATACAGTGAGTGCTGACAAGTAAGGATTGATGAGGAATCCTATGACATGATGTTTGATGATACAGTGAGTGGTGACACAGTAAGGATTGATGAGGAAGCCAATGACATGGTGAGTGATGATACAGTGAGTGGTGACACAGTAAGGATTGAAGAGGAAGCCTATGACATGGTGAGTGATGATAAAGTGAGTGCTGACAAGTAAGGATTGATGAGGAAGCCTATGACATGATGAGTGATGATACAGTGAGTGGTGACACAGTAAGGATTGATGAGGAAGCCTATGACATGGTGAGTGATGATACAGTAAGTGCTGACAATTAAGGATTGATGAGGAAGCCTATGACATGATGAGTGATGATACAGTGAGTGGTGACACAGTAAGGATTGATGAGGAAGCCTATGACATGGTGAGTGATGATACGGTGAGTCGTGACACCGAAAGGATTGATGAGGAAGCCTATGACATGGTGAGTGATGATACAGTGAGTGGTGTCACAGTAAGGATTGAAGAGGAAGCCTATGACATGGTGAGTGATGATACAGTGAGTGGTGACTCAGTAAGGATTGATGAGGAAGCCTATGACATGATGAGTGATGATACAGTGAGTGATGACACATAAGGATTGATGAGGAAGCCTATGACATGATGAGTGATGATACAGTGAGTGGTGACGCAGGAAGGATTGATGAGGAAGCCTATGACATGATGAGTGATGATACGGTGAGTGGTGACACAGTAAGGATTGATGAGGAAGCCTATGACATGGTGAGTGATGATACGGTGAGTGGTGACAGAGTAAGGATTGATGAGGAAGCATGGTGATTGATGATACAGTGAGTGGTGACACAGTAAAGATTGATGAGGAAGCCTATGACATGGTGAGTGATGATACAGTGAGTGGTGACACAGTAAGGATTGATGAGGAAGCCTATGACATGTTGAGTGATGATACAGTGAGTGGGGACACAATAAGGATTGATGAGGAAGCCTATGACATGATGAGTGATGATACAGTGAGTGATGACAGAGTAAGGATTGATGAGGAAGCATGGTGAGAGATGATACAGTGAGTGTTGACACAGTAAGGATTGATGAGGAAGCCTATAACATGGTGAGTGATGATACAGTGAGTGGTGACACAGTAGGAATTGATGAGGAAGCCTATGACATGGTGAGTGATGATACAGTGAGTGGTGACACAGTAAGGATTGAAGAGGAAGCCTATGACATGGTGAGTGATGATAAAGTGAGTGGTGACACAGTAAGGATTGAAGAGGAAGCCTATGACATGGTGAGTGATCATACAGTGAGTGGTGACACAGTAAGGATTGATGAGGAAGCCTATGACATATTGAGTGATGATACAGTGAGTGGTGACACAGTAAGGATTGATGAGGAAGCCTATGACATGGTGAGTGATGATACAGTGAGTGGTGACACAGTAAGGATTGAAGAGGAAGCCTATGACATGGTGAGTGATGATACAGTGAGTGCTGACAAGTAAGGATTGATGAGGAAGCCTATGACATGATGAGTGATGATACAGTGAGAGGTGACACAGTAAGGATTGATGAGGAAGCCTATGACATGGTGAGTGATGATACAGTGAGTGGTGACACAGTAAGGATTGAAGAGGAAGCCTATGACATGGTGAGTGATGATACAGTGAGTGCTGACAAGTAAGGATTGATTAGGAAGTCTATGACATGATGAGTGATGATACAGTGAGTGGTGACACAGTAAGGATTGATGAGGAAGCCTATGACATGGTGAGTGATGATACGGTGAGTCGTGACACAGAAAGGATTGATGAGGAAGCCTATGACATGGTGAGTGATGATACAGTGAGTGGTGACACAGTAAGGATTGAAGAGGAAGCCTATGACATGGTGAGTGATGATACAGTGAGTGGTGACACAGTAAGGATTGATGAGGAAGCCTATGACATGATGAGTGATGATACAGTGAGTGGTGACACAGTAAGGGATTGATGAGGAAGCCTATGACATGATGAGTGATGATACAGGTGAGTGGTGACACAGTAAGGATTGATGAGGAAGCTATGAATGTGAGTGATGATACAGTGAGTGGTGACAAAGTAAGGATTGATGAGGAAGCCTATGACATGGTGAGTGATGATACAGTGAGTGGTGACACAGTAAGGATTGATGAGGAAGCCTATGACATGGTGAGTGGATGATACGGTGAGTGGTGACACAGTAAGGATTGATGAGGAAGCCTATGACATGGTGAGTGATGATACAGTGAGTGGTGACACAGTAAGGATTGATGAGGAAGCCTATGACATGATGAGTGATGATACAGTGAGTGGTGACACAGTAAGGATTGATGAGGAAGCCTATGACATGGTGAGTGATGATACAGTGAGTGGTGACACAGTAAGGGTTGATGAGGAAGCCTATGACATGATGAGTGATGATACGGTGAGTGGTGACACAGTAAGGATTGATGAGGAAGCCTATGACATGGTGAGTGATGATACAGTGAGTGGTGACACAGTAAGGATTGATGAGGAAGCCTATGACATGGTGAGAGATGATACAGTGAGTGGTGACACAGTAAGGATTGATGAGGAAGCCTATGACATGATGAGTGATGATACAGTGAGTGATGACACAGTAAGGATTGATGAGGAAGCATGGTGAGTGATGATACAGTGAGTGGTGACACAGTAAGGATTGATGAGGAAGCCTATGACATGGTGGGTGATGATACAATGAGTGGTGACACAGTAAGGATTGATGAGGAAGCCTATGACATGGTGAGTGATGATACAGTGAATGGTGACACAGTAAGGATTGATGAGGAAGCCTAAGACATGGTCAGTGATGATACGGTGAGTGGTGACACAGTAAGGATTGATGAGGAAGCCTATGACATGGTGAGTGATGATACAGTGAGTGGTGACACAGTAAGGATTGATGAGGAAGCCTATGACATGGTGAGTGATGATACGGTGAGTGGTGACACAGTAAGGATTGATGAGGAAGCCTATGACATGGTGAGTGATGATACAGTGAGTGGTGACACAGTAAGGATTGAAGAGGAAGCCTATGACATGGTGAGTGATGATACAGTGAGTGGTGACACAGTAAGGATTGATGAGGAAGCCTATGACATGGTGAGTGATGATACAGTGAGTGGTGACACAGTAAGGATTGATGAGGAAGCCTATGACATGGTGAGTGATGATACGGTGAGTGGTGACACAGTAAGGATTGATGAGGAAGCCTATGACATGGTGAGTGATGATACAGTGAGTGGTGACACAGTAAGGATTGAAGAGGAAGCCTATGACATGGTGAGTGATGATACAGTGAGTGGTGACACAGTAAGGATTGATGAGGAAGCCTATGACATGATGAGTGATGATACAGTGAGTGGTGACACAGTAAGGATTGAGGAGGAAGCCTATGACATGGTGAGTGATGGTACAGTGAGTGGTGACACTGTAAGGATTGAAGGGGAAGCCTATGACATGATGAGTGATGATACAGTGAGTGCTGACAAGTAAGGATTGATGAGGAAGCCTATGACATGATGAGTGATGATAAAGTGAGTGGTGACACAGTAAGGATTGATGAGGAAGCATGGTGAGTGATGATACAGTGAGTGGTGACACAGTAAGGATTGATGAGGAAGCCTATAACATGGTGAGTGATGATAAAGTGAGTGGTGACACAGTAGGAATTGATGAGGAAGCCTATGACATGGTGAGTGATGATACAGTGATTGGTGACACAGTAAGGATTGAAGAGGAAGCCTATGACATGGTGAGTGATGATACAGTGAGTGGTGACACAGTAAGGATTGATGAGGAAGCCTATGACATAATGGGTGATGATACAGTGAGTGGTGACACAGTAAGGATTGATGAGGAAGCCTATGACATGGTGAGTGATGATACAGTGAGTGGTGACACAGTAAGGATTGAAGAGGAAGCCTATGACATGGTGAGTGATGATACAGTGAGTGCTGACAAGTAAGGATTGATGAGGAAGCCTATGACATGATGTTTGATGATACAGTGAGTGGTGACACAGTAAGGATTGATGAGGAAGCCTATGACATGGTGAGTGATGATACAGTGAGTGGTGACACAGTAAGGATTGATGAGGAAGCCTATGACATGGTGAGTGATGATACAGTGAGTGCTGACAAGTAAGGATTGATGAGGAAGCCTATGACATGATGAGTGATGATACAGTGAGTGGTGACACAGTAAGGATTGATGAGGAAGCCTATTACATGGTGAGTGATGATACAGTAAGTGCTGACAATTAAGGATTGATGAGGAAGCCTATGACATGATGAGTGATGATACAGTGAGTGGTGACACAGTAAGGATTGATGGGGAAGCCTATGACATGGTGAGTGATGATACGGTGAGTGGTGACACAGAAAGGATTGATGAGGAAGCCTATGACATGGTGAGTGATGATACAGTGAGTGGTGACACAGTAAGGATTGATGGGGAAGCCTATGACATGGTGAGTGATGATCCGGTGAGTGGTGACACAGAAAGGATTGATGAGGAAGCCTATGACATGGTGAGTGATGATACAGTGAGTGGTGACACAGTAAGGATTGATGAGGAAGCCTATGACATGGTGAGTGATGATACAGTGAGTGGGGACACAATAAGGATTGATGCGGAAGCCTATGACATGGTGAGTGATGATACAGTGAGTGATGACAGAGTAAGGATTGATGAGGAAGCATGGTGAGAGATGATACAGTGAGTGTTGACACAGTAAGGATTGATGAGGAAGCCTATAACATGGTGAGTGATAATACAGTGAGTGGTGACACAGTAGGAATTGATGAGGAAGCCTATGACATGGTGAGTGATGATACAGTGAGTGGTGACAGAGTAAGGATTGAAGAGGAAGCCTATGACATGGTGAGTGATGATACAGTGAGTGGTGACACAGTAAGGATTGATGAGGAAGCCTATAACATGGTGAGTGATGATACAGTGAGTGGTGACACAGTAAGGATTGATGAGGAAGCCTATGACATGATGGGTGATGATACAGTGAGTGGTGACACAGTAAGGATTGATGAGGAAGCCTATGACATGCTGAGTGATGATACAGTGTTTGGTGACACAGTAAGGATTGAAGAGGAAGCCTATGACATGGTGAGTGATGATACAGTGAGTGCTGACAAGTAAGGATTGATGAGGAAGCCTATGACATGATGAGTGATGATACAGTGAGTGGTGACACAGTAAGGATTGAAGAGGAAGCCTATGACATGGTGAGTGATGATACAGTGAGTGGTGACACAGTAAGGATTGATGAGGAAGCCTATGACATGATGAGTGATGATACAGTGAGTGGTGACACAGTAAGGATTGATGAGGAAGCCTATGACATGATGAGTGATGATACAGTGAGTGGTGACACAGTAAGGATTGAAGAGGAAGCCTATGACATGGTGAGTGATGATACAGTGAGTGCTGACAAGTAAGGATTGATGAGGAAGCCTATGACATGATGAGTGATGATACAGTGAGTGCTGACAAGTAAGGATTGATGAGGAAGCCTATGACATGGTGAGTGATGATAGAGTGAGTGGTGACACAGTAAGGATTGATGAGGAAGCCTATGACATGGTGAGAGATGATACAGTGAGTGGTGACACAGTAAGGATTGATGAGGAAGCCTATGACATGATGAGTGATGATACAGTGAGTGATGACACAGTAAGGATTGATGAGGAAGCATGGTGAGTGATGATACAGTGAGTGGTGACACAGTAAGGATTGATGAGGAAGCCTATGACATGGTGGGTGATGATACAGTGAGTGGTGACACAGTAAGGATTGATGAGGAAGCCTATGACATGGTGAGTGATGATACAGTGAATGGTGACACAGTAAGGATTGATGAGGAAGCCTAAGACATGGTCAGTGATGATACGGTGAGTGGTGACACAGTAAGGATTGATGAGGAAGCCTATGACATGGTGAGTGATGATACAGTGAGTGGTGACACAGTAAGGATTGATGAGGAAGCCTATGACATGGTGAGTGATGATACGGTGAGTGGTGACACAGTAAGGATTGATGAGGAAGCCTATGACATGGTGAGTGATGATACAGTGAGTGGTGACACAGTAAGGATTGAAGAGGAAGCCTATGACATGGTGAGTGATGATACAGTGAGTGGTGACACAGTAAGGATTGATGAGGAAGCCTATGACATGGTGAGTGATGATACGGTGAGTGGTGACACAGTAAGGATTGATGAGGAAGCCTATGACATGGTGAGTGATGATACAGTGAGTGGTGACACAGTAAGGATTGAAGAGGAAGCCTATGACATGGTGAGTGATGATACAGTGAGTGGTGACACAGTAAGGATTGATGAGGAAGCCTATGACATGATGAGTGATGATACAGTGAGTGGTGACACAGTAAGGATTGAGGAGGAAGCCTATGACATGGTGAGTGATGGTACAGTGAGTGGTGACACTGTAAGGATTGAAGGGGAAGCCTATGACATGATGAGTGATGATACAGTGAGTGCTGACAAGTAAGGATTGATGAGGAAGCCTATGACATGATGAGTGATGATAAAGTGAGTGGTGACACAGTAAGGATTGATGAGGAAGCATGGTGAGTGATGATACAGTGAGTGGTGACACAGTAAGTATTGATGAGGAAGCCTATAACATGGTGAGTGATGATAAAGTGAGTGGTGACACAGTAGGAATTGATGAGGAAGCCTATGACATGGTGAGTGATGATACAGTGAGTGGTGACACAGTAAGGATTGAAGAGGAAGCCTATGACATGGTGAGTGATGATACAGTGAGTGGTGAGACAGTAAGGATTGATGAGGAAGCCTATGACATGATGGGTGATGATACAGTGAGTGGTGACACAGTAAGGATTGATGAGGAAGCCTATGACATGGTGAGTGATGATACAGTGAGTGGTGACACAGTAAGGATTGAAGAGGAAGCCTATGACATGGTGAGTGATGATACAGTGAGTGCTGACAATTAAGGATTGATGAGGAAGCCTATGACATGATGTTTGATGATACAGTGAGTGGTGACACAGTAAGGATTGATGAGGAAGCCTATGACATGGTGAGTGATGATACAGTGAGTGGTGACACAGTAAGGATTGATGAGGAAGCCTATGACATGGTGAGTGATGATACAGTGAGTGCTGACAAGTAAGGATTGATGAGGAAGCCTATGACATGATGAGTGATGATACAGTGAGTGGTGACACAGTAAGGATTGATGAGGAAGCCTATTACATGGTGAGTGATGATACAGTAAGTGCTGACAATTAAGGATTGATGAGGAAGCCTATGACATGATGAGTGATGATACAGTGAGTGGTGACACAGTAAGGATTGATGGGGAAGCCTATGACATGGTGAGTGATGATACGGTGAGTGGTGACACAGAAAGGATTGATGAGGAAGCCTATGACATGGTGAGTGATGATACAGTGAGTGGTGACACAGTAAGGATTGATGGGGAAGCCTATGACATGGTGAGTGATGATCCGGTGAGTGGTGACACAGAAAGGATTGATGAGGAAGCCTATGACATGGTGAGTGATGATACAGTGAGTGGTGACACAGTAAGGATTGATGAGGAAGCCTATGACATGGTGAGTGATGATACAGTGAGTGGGGACACAATAAGGATTGATGAGGAAGCCTATGACATGGTGAGTGATGATACAGTGAGTGATGACAGAGTAAGGATTGATGAGGAAGCATGGTGAGAGATGATACAGTGAGTGTTGACACAGTAAGGATTGATGAGGAAGCCTATAACATGGTGAGTGATAATACAGTGAGTGGTGACACAGTAGGAATTGATGAGGAAGCCTATGACATGGTGAGTGATGATACAGTGAGTGGTGACAGAGTAAGGATTGAAGAGGAAGCCTATGACATGGTGAGTGATGATACAGTGAGTGGTGACACAGTAAGGATTGATGAGGAAGCCTATAACATGGTGAGTGATGATACAGTGAGTGGTGACACAGTAAGGATTGATGAGGAAGCCTATGACATGATGGGTGATGATACAGTGAGTGGTGACACAGTAAGGATTGATGAGGAAGCCTATGACATGCTGAGTGATGATACAGTGTTTGGTGACACAGTAAGGATTGAAGAGGAAGCCTATGACATGGTGAGTGATGATACAGTGAGTGCTGACAAGTAAGGATTGATGAGGAAGCCTATGACATGATGAGTGATGATACAGTGAGTGGTGACACAGTAAGGATTGAAGAGGAAGCCTATGACATGGTGAGTGATGATACAGTGAGTGGTGACACAGTAAGGATTGATGAGGAAGCCTTATGACATGATGAGTGATGATACAGTGAGTGGTGACACAGTAAGGATTGATGAGGAAGCCTATGACATGATGAGTGATGATACAGTGATTGGTGACACAGTAAGGATTGAAGAGGAAGCCTATGACATGGTGAGTGATGATACAGTGAGTGCTGACAAGTAAGGATTGATGAGGAAGCCTATGACATGATGAGTGATGATACAGTGAGTGCTGACAAGTAAGGATTGATGAGGAAGCCTATGACATGGTGAGTGATGATACAGTGAGTGGTGACACCGTAGATTGATGAGGAAGCCTATGACATGTGGTGAGTGAAGATACAGTGAGTGGTGACACAGTAAGGATTGAGAGGAAGCCTATGACATTGTGAGTGATGATACAGTGAGTGGTGACACAGTAAGGATTGAAGAGGAAGCCTATGACATGGTGAGTGATGATACAGTGAGTGGTGACACCGTACGGATTGATGAGGAAGCCTATGACATGATGAGTGATGATACAGGTGAGTGGTGACAGAGTAAGGATTGATGAAGGAAGCCTATGACCATGGTGAGTGATGATACAGTGAGTGGTGACACAGTAGGATTGAAGAGGAAGCCTATGACATTGTGAGGTGATGATACAGTGAGTGGTGACACAGTAAGGATTGATGAGGAAGCCTATGACATGGTGAGTGATGATACAGTGAGTGGTGACACAGTAAGGATTGATGAGGAAGCCTATGACATGGTGAGTGATGATACAGTGAGTGGTGACACAGTAAGGATTGATGAGGAAGCCTATGACATGGATGAGTGATGATACAGTGAGTGGTGACACAGTAAGGATTGATGAGGAAGCCTATGACATGGTGAGTGATGATACAGTGAGTGGTGACACAGTAAGGGTTGATGAGGAAGCCTATGACATGCTGAGTGATGATACGTTGAGTGGTGACACAGTAAGGATTGATGGGGAAGCCTATGACATGGTGAGTGATGATACAGTGAGTGGTGACACAGTAAGGATTGATGAGGAAGCCTATGACATGGTGAGTGATGATACAGTGAGTGGTGACACAGTAAGGATTGATGAGGAAGCCTATGACATGATGAGTGATGATACAGTGAGTGGTGACACAGTAAGGATTGATGAGGAAGCCTATGACATGGTGAGTGATGATACAGTGAGTGGTGACACAGTAAGGATTGATGAGGAAGCCTATGACATGATGAGTGATGATACGTGAGTGGTGACACAGTAAGGATTGATGAGGAAGCCTATGACATGGTGAGTGATGATACAGTGAGTGGTGACACAGTAAGGATTGATGAGGAAGCCTATGACATGGTGAGAGATGATACAGTGAGTGGTGACACAGTAAGGATTGATGAGGAAGCCTATGACATGATGAGTGATGATACAGTGAGTGGTGACACAGTAAGGATTGATGAGGAAGCATGGTGAGTGATGATACAGTGAGTGGTGACACAGTAAGGATTGATGAGGAAGCCTATGACATGGTGGGTGATGATACAGTGAGTGGTGACACAGTAAGGATTGATGAGGAAGCCTATGACATGGTGAGTGATGATACAGTGAATGGTGACACAGTAAGGATTGATGAGGAAGCCTATGACATGGTCAGTGATGATACGGTGAGTGGTGACACAGTAAGGATTGATGAGGAAGCCTATGACATGGTGAGTGATGATACAGTGAGTGGTGACACAGTAAGGATTGATGAGGAAGCCTATGACATGGTGAGTGATGATACGGTGAGTGGTGACACAGTAAGGATTGATGAGGAAGCCTATGACATGGTGAGTGATGATACAGTGAGTGGTGACACAGTAAGGATTGAAGAGGAAGCCTATGACATGGTGAGT
Source organism: Carcharodon carcharias (assembly GCF_017639515.1). NCBI lineage: Eukaryota > Metazoa > Chordata > Chondrichthyes > Lamniformes > Lamnidae > Carcharodon > Carcharodon carcharias. The sequence goes on from NC_054487.1 coordinate 17,295,764, forward strand.
GATGATACAGTGAGTGGTGACACAGTAAGGATTGATGAGGAAGCCTATGACATGGTGAGTGATGATACAGTGAGTGGTGACACAGTAAGGATTGATGAGGAAGCCTATGACATGGTGAGTGATGATACGGTGAGTGGTGACACAGTAAGGATTGATGAGGAAGCCTATGACATGGTGAGTGATGATACAGTGAGTGGTGACACAGTAAGGATTGATGAGGAAGCCTATGACATGGTGAGTGATGATACAGTGAGTGGTGACACAGTAAGGATTGATGAGGAAGCCTATGACATGCTGAGTGATGATACAGTGAGTGGTGACACAGTAAGGATTGATGGGAAGCCTATGACATGGTGAGTGATGATACAGTGAGTGGTGACACAGTAAGGATTGATGAGGAAGCCTATGACATGGTGAGTGATGATACAGTGAGTGGTGACACAGTAAGGATTGATGAGGAAGCCTATGACATGATGAGTGATGATACAGTGAGTGGTGACACAGTAAGGATTGATGAGGAAGCCTATGACATGGTGAGTGATGATACAGTGAGTGGTGACACAGTAAGGGTTGATGAGGAAGCCTATGACATGATGAGTGATGATACGGTGAGTGGTGACACAGTAAGGATTGATGAGGAAGCCTATGACATGGTGAGTGATGATACAGTGAGTGGTGACACAGTAAGGATTGATGAGGAAGCCTATGACATGGTGAGAGATGATACAGTGAGTGGTGACACAGTAAGGATTGATGAGGAAGCCTATGACATGATGAGTGATGATACAGTGAGTGATGACACAGTAAGGATTGATGAGGAAGCATGGTGAGTGATGATACAGTGAGTGGTGACACAGTAAGGATTGATGAGGAAGCCTATGACATGGTGGGTGATGATACAGTGAGTGGTGACACAATAAGGATTGATGAGGAAGCCTATGACATGGTGAGTGATGATACAGTGAATGGTGACACAGTAAGGATTGATGAGGAAGCCTAAGACATGGTCAGTGATGATACGGTGAGTGGTGACACAGTAAGGATTGATGAGGAAGCCTATGACATGGTGAGTGATGATACAGTGAGTGGTGACACAGTAAGGATTGATGAGGAAGCCTATGACATGGTGAGTGATGATACGGTGAGTGGTGACACAGTAAGGATTGATGAGGAAGCCTATGACATGGTGAGTGATGATACAGTGAGTGGTGACACAGTAAGGATTGAAGAGGAAGCCTATGACATGGTGAGTGATGATACAGTGAGTGGTGACACAGTAAGGATTGATGAGGAAGCCTATGACATGGTGAGTGATGATACAGTGAGTGGTGACACAGTAAGGATTGATGAGGAAGCCTATGACATGGTGAGTGATGATACGGTGAGTGGTGACACAGTAAGGATTGATGAGGAAGCCTATGACATGTTGAGTGATGATACAGTGAGTGGTGACACAGTAAGGATTGAAGAGGAAGCCTATGACATGGTGAGTGATGATACAGTGAGTGGTGACACAGTAAGGATTGATGAGGAAGCCTATGACATGATGAGTGATGATACAGTGAGTGGTGACACAGTAAGGATTGAGGAGGAAGCCTATGACATGGTGAGTGATGGTACAGTGAGTGGTGACACTGTAAGGATTGAAGGGGAAGCCTATGACATGATGAGTGATGATACAGTGAGTGCTGACAAGTAAGGATTGATGAGGAAGCCTATGACATGATGAGTGATGATAAAGTGAGTGGTGACACAGTAAGGATTGATGAGGAAGCATGGTGAGTGATGATACAGTGAGTGGTGACACAGTAAGGATTGATGAGGAAGCCTATAACATGGTGAGTGATGATAAAGTGAGTGGTGACACAGTAGGAATTGATGAGGAAGCCTATGACATGGTGAGTGATGATACAGTGAGTGGTGACACAGTAAGGATTGAAGAGGAAGCCTATGACATGGTGAGTGATGATACAGTGAGTGGTGACACAGTAAGGATTGATGAGGAAGCCTATGACATGATGGGTGATGATACAGTGAGTGGTGACACAGTAAGGATTGATGAGGAAGCCTATGACATGGTGAGTGATGATACAGTGAGTGGTGACACAGTAAGGATTGAAGAGGAAGCCTATGACATGTTGAGTGATGATACAGTGAGTGCTGACAAGTAAGGATTGATGAGGAAGCCTATGACATGATGTTTGATGATACAGTGAGTGGTGACACAGTAAGGATTGATGAGGAAGCCTATGACATGGTGAGTGATGATACAGTGAGTGGTGACACAGTAAGGATTGATGAGGAAGCCTATGACATGGTGAGTGATGATACAGTGAGTGCTGACAAGTAAGGATTGATGAGGAAGCCTATGACATGATGAGTGATGATACAGTGAGTGGTGACACAGTAAGGATTGATGAGGAAGCCTATTACATGGTGAGTGATGATACAGTAAGTGCTGACAATTAAGGATTGATGAGGAAGCCTATGACATGATGAGTGATGATACAGTGAGTGGTGACACAGTAAGGATTGATGGGGAAGCCTATGACATGGTGAGTGATGATACGGTGAGTGGTGACACAGAAAGGATTGATGAGGAAGCCTATGACATGGTGAGTGATGATACAGTGAGTGGTGACACAGTAAGGATTCATGGGGAAGCCTATGACATGGTGAGTGATGATCCGGTGAGTGGTGACACAGAAAGGATTGATGAGGAAGCCTATGACATGGTGAGTGATGATACAGTGAGTGGTGACACAGTAAGGATTGATGAGGAAGCCTATGACATGGTGAGTGATGATACAGTGAGTGGGGACACAATAAGGATTGATGAGGAAGCCTATGACATGGTGAGTGATGATACAGTGAGTGATGACAGAGTAAGGATTGATGAGGAAGCATGGTGAGAGATGATACAGTGAGTGTTGACACAGTAAGGATTGATGAGGAAGCCTATAACATGGTGAGTGATAATACAGTGAGTGGTGACACAGTAGGAATTGATGAGGAAGCCTATGACATTGTGAGTGATGATACAGTGAGTGGTGACAGAGTAAGGATTGAAGAGGAAGCCTATGACATGGTGAGTGATGATACAGTGAGTGGTGACACAGTAAGGATTGATGAGGAAGCCTATAACATGGTGAGTGATGATACAGTGAGTGGTGACACAGTAAGGATTGATGAGGAAGCCTATGACATGATGGGTGATGATACAGTGAGTGGTGACACAGTAAGGATTGATGAGGAAGCCTATGACATGCTGAGTGATGATACAGTGTTTGGTGACACAGTAAGGATTGAAGAGGAAGCCTATGACATGGTGAGTGATGATACAGTGAGTGCTGACAAGTAAGGATTGATGAGGAAGCCTATGACATGATGAGTGATGATACAGTGAGTGGTGACACAGTAAGGATTGAAGAGGAAGCCTATGACATGGTGAGTGATGATACAGTGAGTGGTGACACAGTAAGGATTGATGAGGAAGCCTATGACATGATGAGTGATGATACAGTGAGTGGTGACACAGTAAGGATTGATGAGGAAGCCTATGACATGATGAGTGATGATACAGTGAGTGGTGACACAGTAAGGATTGAAGAGGAAGCCTATGACATGGTGAGTGATGATACAGTGAGTGCTGACAAGTAAGGATTGATGAGGAAGCCTATGACATGATGAGTGATGATACAGTGAGTGCTGACAAGTAAGGATTGATGAGGAAGCCTATGACATGGTGAGTGATGATACAGTGAGTGGTGACACAGTAAGGATTGATGAGGAAGCCTATGACATGGTGAGAGATGATACAGTGAGTGGTGACACAGTAAGGATTGATGAGGAAGCCTATGACATGATGAGTGATGATACAGTGAGTGATGACACAGTAAGGATTGATGAGGAAGCATGGTGAGTGATGATACAGTGAGTGGTGACACAGTAAGGATTGATGAGGAAGCCTATGACATGGTGGGTGATGATACAGTGAGTGGTGACACAGTAAGGATTGATGAGGAAGCCTATGACATGGTGAGTGATGATACAGTGAATGGTGACACAGTAAGGATTGATGAGGAAGCCTAAGACATGGTCAGTGATGATACGGTGAGTGGTGACACAGTAAGGATTGATGAGGAAGCCTATGACATGGTGAGTGATGATACAGTGAGTGGTGACACAGTAAGGATTGATGAGGAAGCCTATGACATGGTGAGTGATGATACGGTGAGTGGTGACACAGTAAGGATTGATGAGGAAGCCTATGACATGGTGAGTGATGATACAGTGAGTGGTGACACAGTAAGGATTGAAGAGGAAGCCTATCACATGGTGAGTGATGATACAGTGAGTGGTGACACAGTAAGGATTGATGAGGAAGCCTATGACATGGTGAGTGATGATACAGTGAGTGGTGACACAGTAAGGATTGATGAGGAAGCCTATGACATGGTGAGTGATGATACGGTGAGTGGTGACACAGTAAGGATTGATGAGGAAGCCTATGACATGGTGAGTGATGATACAGTGAGTGGTGACACAGTAAGGATTGAAGAGGAAGCCTATGACATGGTGAGTGATGATACAGTGAGTGGTGACACAGTAAGGATTGATGAGGAAGCCTATGACATGATGAGTGATGATACAGTGAGTGGTGACACAGTAAGGATTGAGGAGGAAGCCTATGACATGGTGAGTGATGGTACAGTGAGTGGTGACACTGTAAGGATTGAAGGGGAAGCCTATGACATGATGAGTGATGATACAGTGAGTGCTGACAAGTAAGGATTGATGAGGAAGCCTATGACATGATGAGTGATGATAAAGTGAGTGGTGACACAGTAAGGATTGATGAGGAAGCATGGTGAGTGATGATACAGTGAGTGGTGACACAGTAAGGATTGATGAGGAAGCCTATAACATGGTGAGTGATGATAAAGTGAGTGGTGACACAGTAGGAATTGATGAGGAAGCCTATGACATGGTGAGTGATGATACAGTGAGTGGTGACACAGTAAGGATTTAAGAGGAAGCCTATGACATGGTGAGTGATGATACAGTGAGTGGTGACACAGTAAGGATTGATGAGGAAGCCTATGACATGATGGGTGATGATACAGTGAGTGGTGACACAGTAAGGATTGATGAGGAAGCCTATGACATGGTGAGTGATGATACAGTGAGTGGTGACACAGTAAGGATTGAAGAGGAAGCCTATGACATGGTGAGTGATGATACAGTGAGTGCTGACAAGTAAGGATTGATGAGGAAGCCTATGACATGATGTTTGATGATACAGTGAGTGGTGACACAGTAAGGATTGATGAGGAAGCCTATGACATGGTGAGTGATGATACAGTGAGTGGTGACACAGTAAGGATTGATGAGGAAGCCTATGACATGGTGAGTGATGATACAGTGAGTGCTGACAAGTAAGGATTGATGAGGAAGCCTATGACATGATGAGTGATGATACAGTGAGTGGTGACACAGTAAGGATTGATGAGGAAGCCTATTACATGGTGAGTGATGATACAGTAAGTGCTGACAATTAAGGATTGATGAGGAAGCCTATGACATGATGAGTGATGATACAGTGAGTGGTGACACAGTAAGGATTGATGGGGAAGCCTATGACATGGTGAGTGATGATACGGTGAGTGGTGACACAGAAAGGATTGATGAGGAAGCCTATGACATGGTGAGTGATGATACAGTGAGTGGTGACACAGTAAGGATTGATGGGGAAGCCTATGACATGGTGAGTGATGATCCGGTGAGTGGTGACACAGAAAGGATTGATGAGGAAGCCTATGACATGGTGAGTGATGATACAGTGAGTGGTGACACAGTAAGGATTGATGAGGAAGCCTATGACATGGTGAGTGATGATACATTGAGTGGGGACACAATAAGGATTGATGAGGAAGCCTATGACATTGTGAGTGATGATACAGTGAGTGATGACAGAGTAAGGATTGATGAGGAAGCATGGTGAGAGATGATACAGTGAGTGTTGACACAGTAAGGATTGATGAGGAAGCCTATAACATGGTGAGTGATAATACAGTGAGTGGTGACACAGTAGGAATTGATGAGGAAGCCTATGACATGGTGAGTGATGATACAGTGAGTGGTGACAGAGTAAGGATTGAAGAGGAAGCCTATGACATGGTGAGTGATGATACAGTGAGTGGTGACACAGTAAGGATTGATGAGGAAGCCTATAACATGGTGAGTGATGATACAGTGAGTGGTGACACAGTAAGGATTGATGAGGAAGCCTATGACATGATGGGTGATGATACAGTGAGTGGTGACACAGTAAGGATTGATGAGGAAGCCTATGACATGCTGAGTGATGATACAGTGTTTGGTGACACAGTAAGGATTGAAGAGGAAGCCTATGACATGGTGAGTGATGATACAGTGAGTGCTGACAAGTAAGGATTGATGAGGAAGCCTATGACATGATGAGTGATGATACAGTGAGTGGTGACACAGTAAGGATTGAAGAGGAAGCCTATGACATGGTGAGTGATGATACAGTGAGTGGTGACACAGTAAGGATTGATGAGGAAGCCTATGACATGATGAGTGATGATACAGTGAGTGGTGACACAGTAAGGATTGATGAGGAAGCCTATGACATGATGAGTGATGATACAGTGAGTGGTGACACAGTAAGGATTGAAGAGGAAGCCTATGACATGGTGAGTGATGATACAGTGAGTGCTGACAAGTAAGGATTGATGAGGAAGCCTATGACATGATGAGTGATGATACAGTGAGTGCTGACAAGTAAGGATTGATGAGGAAGCCTATGACATGGTGAGTGATGATACAGTGAGTGGTGACACAGTAAGGATTGATGAGGAAGCCTATGACATGGTGAGTGATGATACAGTGAGTGGTGACACAGTAAGGATTGATGAGGAAGCCTATGACATTTTGAGTGATGATACAGTGAGTGGTGACACAGTAAGGATTGAAGAGGAAGCCTATGACATGGTTAGTGATGATACAGTGAGTGGTGACACAGTAAGGATTGATGAGGAAGCCTATGACATGATGAGTGATGATACGGTGAGTGGTGACAGAGTAAGGATTGATGAGGAAGCCTATGACATGGTGAGTGATGATACGGTGAGTGGTGACACAGTAAGGATTGATGAGGAAGCATGGTGATTGATGATACAGTGAGTGGTGACACAGTAAAGATTGATGGGGAAGCCTATGACATGGTGAGTGATGATACAGTGAGTGGTGACTCAGTAAGGATTGATGGGGAAGCCTATGACATGGTGAGTGATGATACGGTGAGTGGTGACACAGTAAGGATTGATGAGGAAGCTTATGACATGGTGAGTGATGATACAGTGAGTGGTGACACAGTAAGGATTGATGAGGAAGCCTATGACATGGTGAGTGATGATACAGTGAGTGGTGACACAGTAAGGGTTGATGAGGAAGCCTATGACATGCTGAGTGATGATACGTTGAGTGGTGACACAGTAAGGATTGATGGGGAAGCCTATGACATGGTGAGTGATGATACAGTGAGTGGTGACACAGTAAGGATTGATGAGGAAGCCTATGACATGGTGAGTGATGATACAGTGAGTGGTGACACATTAAGGATTGATGAGGAAGCCTATGACATGCTGAGTGATGATACGGTGAGTGGTGACACAGTAAGGATTGATGAGGAAGCCTATGACATGGTGAGTGATGATACAGTGAGTGGTGACACAGTAAGGATTGAAGAGGAAGCCTATGACATGGTGAGTTTTGATACAGTGAGTGGTGACACAGTAAGGATTGATGAGGAAGCCTATGACATGATGAGTGATGATACAGTGAGTGGTGACACAGTAAGGATTGATGAGGAAGCCTATGACATGGTGAGTGATGATACAGTGAGTGGTGACACAGTAAGGATTGAAGAGGAAGCCTATGACATGGTAAGTGATGATACAGTGAGTGCTGACATGTAAGGATTGATGAGGAAGCCTATGACATTGTGAGTGATGATACGGTGAGTGGTGACACAGTAAGGATTGATGAGGAAGCATGGTGAGTGATGATACAGTGAGTGGTTTCACAGTAAGGATTGATGAGGAAGCCTATGACATGGTGAGTGATGATACAGTGAGTGGTGACACAGTAAGGATTGATGAGGAAGCCTATGACATGGTGAGTGATGATACAGTGAGTGATGACACAGTAAGGATTGATGAGGAAGCCTATGACATGGTGAGTGATGATACAGTGAGTGGTGACACAGTAAGGATTGATGGGGAAGCCTATGACATGGTGAGTGATGATACAGTGAGTGGTGACACAGTAAGGATTGATGAGGAAGCCTATGACATGATTAGTGATGATACAGTGAGTGGTGACACAGTAAGGATTGATGAGGAAGCCTATGACATGATGAGTGATGATACAGTGAGTGGTGACACAGTAAGGATTGATGAGGAAGCCTATGACATGGTGAGTGATGATACAGTGAGTGGTGAATCAGTGAATGACATGACAAGTTAATCTGCCTTGTTCTTTTTTGCAACTTTTGACATATCTGTTGTCCATTTCCAGCATTTTCTATTTTATATGCAGAGGGATCCATTGATGATTGGAAATTCTAACAGAGAACAGAGACACAAAAATAGGAGTGCTCGCAGATTGTTCCGGGTGTCATACCAATAATATCACACGAGAAACACTAGAAACCATCATAATATACAAGCTGCACTTACCTAGTGTTTTTACCAGAGTAAAACATCCCAAAGTCCTTCACTAGAGAATTATAAAGGCATTAAATAGAAGCAGGAGCAGGTTATTTTGTCCTGTTCGTCCATTCCATATTAACATGGCTGATCTGACTCCACTTTCTCGCCTACCCCACACACCCCTTGACTCCCTTGTAGGCAAAAATCCATCTAACAAATCCTTGAATATATTCAATGACTCCACCGGTCTCCAGGGTAGTGAATTATAAACATTAATGACCTTCTGAGAGAAGAAACTCCTTCTCATCTCCATCTTAAATGGGAGGCCCCTTATTTTGAAACAGTGCCCCCTAATTCTAGATGCCCCCACGAGAGGAAACATCCTCTCAGCCTCTGTTTCATCAAACAAAATATGGCACTGAGGAGCTATTAGGGCATTGTCCAAAAGCTTGGTCATAGAGATGGGTTTTTAAGGTCTGTCTTAAAAGGGGAAAGACAGGTTGAGATGAAGAGGTTTAGGGAGGGAACTCCGGAGTTTAGGACCCAGGTAGTTGAATGCACAGCTGCCAATGATATCAGGAATTCTCAAGGTGGCAGGATTGGAGGAACACAAATATCTTGGAGCAGGGTTGCTCAAAGTACTGAGTCACATATGGCCCAGAGTTCAGCCTGATGAAAATTTTTATCCAGCCTGCCAACCAGCGCTCAAAATAAATAGGACTGTAAGTGACAGATTCTGTAACGAGACGTCCCTCCAATAACAGGTTATTTTTCTCCTGCCCCCTAGTGAGCTTACCAGCAGCAAACGTGGGAGAGCAATGGTTTGTGATTGGAGGAGGAGCATCAGTGGGAGGGTAAGTGGTGGCACCAAGCCTGAGGCCTGAGCAGTGGAGTGGCAGCGGTGAGAGAGGCTATGGGGTGAGAGAGGCTGTGAGGGAGCCGCTGTCTGCTGTCAATATTCCATATTTCTGAGGAGGGAGGCTCATCAAGCAGATCCCTTGAGAGGTTTACGGGTCAAAGTATACCCTCAGAGCGCCACTGACGTCAAAAAGTCCGATGATGGGGCACTGGAAGGACATGTAATGGGCAGCATCCTCACCATATTTGTCTTTGACCTCCTCATCCCTGAACAACATGGAAGGGAACGCAGGTGATGGGCTCTGTCAGTGAACTGAAATCAGTTTCACTGTCTGGGATGGGGTCATGGGGCTGTGCCAATCACTGCCATCCTGAGTGTTTTAGAGAGAGAATGCAATGGAAATTGGAGGGTTATTCCCAGGCTCCACTTGAGCATCCCCTGGAAGTGGCCTCAGAGCAACACTATCTGTGGATTTGGTTGGAATGGGGAACTCTGGTGGGGATGGAAAACAATCTGAAAGAGTGGTTATGGAGCACGAGGAATAAGTCAGAGAATGGAAGGTGAATGCCAGGTATGCAGTTGGAGGGGGTCACAGGAGGGGAGAAGAACAAACTCATCAAGCTATGTAAAAAACAGAGAGCTGTTATAATAGACTTGGGGTACTGGACAGGTTTCCTGTTAGAAACAGTAAACTCTATTTACAGAGCTCCTGATGGAGCTACATGCTTGCACCAAGACCAAGGCTAGAAAAACTCCACCCCTAAGATTACCCGCGCTTAGGGCTGATTCATCTGCACAGTCACATGATCCCCAAAACAGTATGAAAGGTTTAATTTACAATTACTACATACCACCCCTTTTAATTATGTTTACCTTTCTTATTTACAAAAAATATCTTAACCCATATCACATACAAATATATACAGTTCATGCAATTATAGATTTAGTCTTTGAGGTGGTTTTCTGATTCGGGTAGAACGACGTAACTCTATGACTTTAGATTTTTCCACTGGATCGACTTGATCAGGAACTGCAGCATCAGGGCCATCCTTAGACAATGGCAGTTAAGAATTATTTACTTCGACAGAGACACCAGGTATGACTATTCTTTGTCGATCTGTCACCTCAGGGATCAAAGGCTGGGCTTCAATTTCAGGTGGAGTAACTGGTTGTTGGAGTGTCTCTCTACTCAATAGAGCATCCACGTGTTTCCCAACAATCCATTTTTCTACTTCCACTTGATATGATAAAGGTCCTTTTCTGAGAAGATTGACCAGGAACCCATCTCAGTCCAGTTGCAAAATTTCACACAACAAGCACACTCTCCACTTCACTGTGAACATCATGATTCACTTTCTGACTACTCCGGTCCTTCTGCACCTTCCCCTCTAGGTTAGGGAATTCTAGACTCAATCTTGTACGAAGGCAGCAGAAGGAACGTGTTGAACCCTGTCAAGAAAATATAATAACTTTCATAATGTTAATGGAATTTATTGTACAATAGGGTAATAGTGGGGTCTGTGTCTATGGGCAGAAATTAGCCCATGTTGGGCGGGCTCGGTAGAGGCGGGTGAGGGTGGTCAGGAAGCTGACCGCCGCCCACAATCAGGGCCGGACTGCGATTTCACGCTGACGGGCCAATTGCGGCTCCCCCAGCGTGAAACGCGAGCGGCAGCGCTGAGCACTGCCTGTGCTGGGTAGGGGAGGAGGGCGAGTGGGCTGAGCGTGACCTACGTGCATGCTGGTGAGTGAGTGGAGCAGAGTCTCCCTGAGGCATGGCGCTGCCTCAGGCAGGTGAAGCATTTTTTAAAAAAGTAAATAAGGAAAATAAAAACGTAATAAAACATGTCCCCATATGTGGCTCTGTCACATGAGCAGGGACATCTTATTAATTAAATTTTAAACATTTATTTTATTTTTATTTGCTTTTGGAAACCCCATCTCGCCCGTGGGATGAGGTGTCCAAAATAATTTCGCCTGCCCGTTAACCGTTAGGTTGGACAGGCAGCGACAAATTTAAGTTAATTGATTATTTAACGGTCTTAACAGGCCTTTTAATTGTTGGCGGGCACGCTGCTGACTCTGGCGCACACCCGCCGACCAAAATATCACACGATTGCACGCTCGTCCGACATTAACATGTGTCATTTCACGCTCAAGCGGGTCGGACGTGCGTCAGCCCACTGAGCTAAAAGGCTTGCCCTATGGGTCTGTGTGTGTGCGTGTGTGTATGTGTGTGTTTGTGTTTGTGTGTGTGCGTGTGTGTATGTGTGTGTTTGTGTTTGTGTGTGTGCGTGTGTATGTGTGTGTTTGTGTTTGTGTGTGTGCGTGTGTGTATGTGTGTGTTTGTGTTTGTGTGTGTGCGTGTGTGTATGTGTGTGTTTGTGTTTGTGTGTGTGCGTGCATGCATGTGTGTGTTTGTGTTTGTTTGTGTGCGTGCATGCATGTGTGTGTTTGTGTTTGTGTGTGTATGTATGTGCATGTATGTAAGTGTTTGTGTGTGTGTGTTTGTGTGTGTGCGTGAGTGTGCATGCATGCATGTGTGTTTGTGTGTGTGTGTGTTTGTGTGTATGCATGTGTGTGTGTGTGTTTGTGTGTATGCATGTGTGTGTTTGTGTGTGTGTGTGTTTGTGTGTATGCATGTGTGTGTTTGTGTTTGTGTGTGTGCCTGAGTGTGCATGCATGCATGTGTGTTTGTGTGTGTATGTTTGTGTGTGTGTGTGTGTTTGTGTGTGTGTGTGTTTGCTTGTGTGTGTGTGTGCGTGTGTGTGTGAGTGCATGCATGTGTGTGTTTGTGTTTGTGTATGTGTTTGTGTGTGTGTTTGTGTGTGTGTGTGTTTGTGTCTGTGTGTGTTTGTGTGTGTGTGTGTTTGTGTGTGTGTGTTTGCTTGTGTGTGTGTGTTTGTGTGTGTGCGTGCATGCATGTGTGTGTTTGTGTGTGCGTGTTTGTGTGTGTGAGTGCATGCATGTGTGTGTGTGTTTGTGTGTGTGAGTGCATGCATGTGTGTGTTTGTGTGTGTGTTTGTGTTTGTGTGTGTGTGTGTGTGTTTGTGTGTGTGTGTGTGTGTTTGCGTGTGTGTGTGTTTGTGTGTGTGCATGCATGTGTGTGTTTGTGTGTGTGTGTTTGTGTGTGTGAGTGCATGCATGTGTGTGTTTGTGTGTGTATTTGTGTGTGTGATTGCATGCATGTGTGTGTTTGTGTGTGTGTGTTTGTGTGTGTGTGTTTGTGTGTGTTTGTGTGTGTGTGTGTTTGTGTGTGTTTGTGTGTGTGTGTGTTTGTGTGTGTGCGTGTGTGTGTGTATGTTTGTGTGTGTGTGTGTGTGTGTGTGTGCGTGTGTGCGTGAGACTTAATTACAGACAGCTGGCCGGGGTGCCTTGCAGTGAGATGAGAAGCTGGGTTTGGAAAGCTAAATAGGTAAACATGGGTGAAGTTTTATAACGGGAGGTGTAAAGGGAATATTTGCAGATTTTAAATAAACCAGACTAGCTTGAATTCAAACGAGCGGGTGAAATGTTACACCTAGTAACATTTAAGTTAAGAAACAATGGGCAGAATTTTGCCCTTGGCGTGCGGGCTTGGAGGGAATCATGCAGGAGTAGTCGGGAAGCCAACCGCCACCCGCAATCGGCAAGGCGCCGCGATTTCACGCTGGTGAGCCAATTAAGGCCCGCCCAGCGTGAAAGACGGCTGGGAAAGCTCCGAGAAGGGGCAGGTGGGGGAGGGGGCATGATGTCCGCCGGGTCCAATGGCGGCCTGGTGACTGACTCAAAAGTGGGCCAGGCATCCCGTGGAATGCCGCCACGGAAGAGGAGGTGGATTCCAGTGCAGTTAGACACAGCGAGCCGGATAGAAGGTCAGCCGAGCATTCGGCCCCGTGTTCCTCCCGTGAGTGCCTTGCAGCCCTCCTGGAGGAGGTGACAGCCGGGAGAGAAACCCTTCTCCCCAGAGACAGGAGGAGGAGGCCCCCGCGCCTCAACCAGAAAGGCCTGGGAGGAGGTGGCATCCAGGGTGAGCAGCCACGATGTGGTGAGGTGCACATGGGGCACAGGCCTCTGAAAAAGTAATTGAATTAAATTTTCCACTGCCCGTCCAACCTTACAGTTGGCGGGAAGGCGAAAAGGACAAGCGGCCTTTGCATTTTTTTAGGAACGCGCATCCACGGGCAGGACGAGGCTTCCAACAGTAAATAAAAATAAAATAACAAATCTTAACATTGAATCAATAACAGGTCCCTGCTCATGTGACAGTCACACGAGGGGACATGTTTTATAACATTTTAGAAATCTTTATTCTTAACATTTAAACGCTTCATCTCGCTGTGAGGTAGCTCTGTGCCTCAGGGAGCTGTTCCTGTGTGCGTGGGCCAACTTGCGCTCTCGCCCTGCTCTCCCCCCCCCCCAACACAGCCAGCACTGAGCTCTGCCATGCCCGTATCACACTGGGCAGGCCTTAACTGGCCCAGCGGTGTGAAATCGCGGTCTGGCCATGATCGTGGGTGGTGGGCCGCGGACAGCTTCCTGACCAAGCCCACCCGACAAGGGAAAAATCTTCCCCAATCCACGCACCTCGAATATACAGTATACAAATTACAAAACTGTTGCAACTGTTGTTTCAAGTTTCCCTTTGGGATTTGAGAGGTTTGGCATCGACCATTTGCTGGGCCATAACAAACCTGTGGTTTGCCTGAGGAGTCATGCGATAGTTGAAAATAAATCTTGCAATTTGTGTTTCTAACATTCCTTCGGATGGTTTCTTCATGCCTGTTTTAAAAAGTTTGTAATGCTCTTTCTGCTAACCCATTGGATGAGGGATAATCCGGTGCTGTTCTGACACGTTTAATCCCGTTTAGATTACCGAACATCTGGAACTCCGTACGAGTGTAGCAGTACCGTTAACTGAAACAATAACTTCTGGTAGGCTATGTACATTAGAGCAGCTTTTCAGTAGTTGCACCTGACGTAGGTGATCTCACTTCATACACAACCATCCACTTAGAAGGCATGTTGATGATCACTAAAAACATGGTAACTAAAAAGGGACCCACACAGTCTATATGTAGTCAGACCCAGAGTTGACCAGGCCACTCCCATGGATGCAGTGGAGCTGAACTGGACAGCTTCTGCTGTTGCTGACACTGGAGACGGTGTTTCACTATTTTTTCTATATCACTGTCTATGCCTGGCCACCGGATATAACTTTGTGTGATACGCACTATGGAGCTCTCTCAATAGTGGTTCTCTTTCTTGCAAGGGGATGGCAACTCTTGCTCCCCACACCAAGATACTGTCTTGACAACTTAACTCATATTTATGGGCGTAGAATGGTTTTAATTCTTCAGAGACTTGAGCATTTGACCATCTCTGCATTACCTGTTCTCGGGCTCTCGGGGCAGAAGTTTGCCCTTGTCGGGCAGGCTCGGCCAGGGGGGGTGAGTAGGTGCAGTCTGAGTGCCAACTGACAATGATGCCAGAGCTGACCAAGGGAGTGATCCCTGGCTACTTGGACTCAGTGCCTTGTGACTCAAGGACCACGACCTGGATGTGCCCTGGCAGATGTTCCTCAGGTGGGGTTGACCAGGCTGCAATGCAGCTGCAGGTAGAGAGTGGACTAATCAATGCCCCTCTGCCCTTTCAGGAGAAGATATCCCATAAAAATATGGAGAGGTCGCGAAATGGTGGAGGACCCCCAAACCTCCTGATCCTCTCCAGATACAATCCAGGGGCCTTGGAGCTCAAGAAGCGCCATGTACCTTGGTCAACTGGCCACGGAGAAGCTGGGGTGTCAGGTGAAGGTAAGAATGCAGTACACAGAGATTAGAGTTTCGGATAGTGCAAACACTCTTGTGCAGTCTAATCATTGATGGGACACTCCAGACTGGATTCCTCATTGCCCATTGAAAGACGATGGCACCATGATACACATCTCCATTGTCTTATCAGGGTGACTGGCATGTGCAGTGACAGTGCGATGACTTTAACTAATGACATGTTATTCTTCTCCCTCAGATTTGCCACCAAGCAGCCAATGTCAGGACCCAGACGCTACTCCTGACCAGAGGGCCACCATCCTCCAGAAGCACCTGCGTCACACCCACTCTCTGAACCAGGCACCATTGCAGATACCAGCACCTCGGTGGGCATCTCAGTGCACATTGGTGAGGGCACTTCACACTTGCTTGAGTTTCAGGCTAAGGCAGAGAGTGCCCAGGGCTCCGGTGGTCAGAGTACTGCTGGGGACCAGAATGATGCTCAGTCAGTGGCTGATGATGAGCCTCTGGAGTCGTCCCTGAGGCAGCAGATGCTGGATATCCAGCGAGGTGTGCGGAGGATCTGGTGGAGATACATGAGGGTGTGTGTGCCATGGCCTCCATTTATCAGATGGGTGCCTGGCTAAGTTCCCAGAGAAGGTGGCTGTTACACCCTTGTACCCAGAGATGGGAGGAGGAGGCCACTGCACCTCACAAAGAGGGTATGGGAGGGGTTGGCAGCCCGGCTGAGCAGCCACAACGTGGTGAGGCACAGCTGGGTGCAGTGCTGGAACTGGTTTAATGACCTGCTGCCCTCAGGAAGGGTGAGTATTGTGTTGGTGTGGGTCAGTGTGATGGAGTGTTTTGGGCTGGCCATCCCCCATTGGAGCTCAGGGGTGTTAGAGTCTGAGTGCACTGAGCGCTCAGCCTCCTCCATTGAGAGAGTGGCGAATATCATGGAGAGGCAGCTCCAGGGGCAGAATCAGGGGTTCCTGGGGTTGCGCTCGGACCTGCAAACCCTCACACAGGCAATGTCCTCAGGTGGTCAGTGCCAGTGTGGGAGATGGATGAGGCACCCAGTATCCCAGCTAGGTGTCCATCCATCATTGGAGAGGAGGGAGGTCCAGAGCGACCTCACATTGGCGCACAAGCTGCCTGTCATCTCTGGGGCTCCTCTCAGGGTGCTCTGGATGACAGCAGCAGCTTCTCCGCTCCGCTGCCAGTGACCTTGGCAGCTGATGAGATTGCAGCGACTGGGGAGATGCCAGCTGTGGCACTGGCTGCTCTCTCCCAGGAGGGGCCAGCACAGGCTCCATGGCCAGAGGACGATTGCCAAGGTCGTCAAGGCCAACAAGACAGCAGAGTCAGCAGCTGTCTCCAATGCTGCTGTCAGCGAGGAGGGGAGCACCTAGACATAACACCCTTAAACGTAAAAGGGGAACTGGTCATGGGTGATCTTTTATTCTCCCATTTTTTTTCCTTTTGTTAAAGGTGTGATCATCATCATCTGATATTGTTCTGTTCATAATCTGTGAGTGCCAACATTATATTACACTTCCTTTTGTGTTACAGGTCTGAGTATGCTTCATTTGTTCTGTAGGTGCAGGTTACACCAGTCTGTAATGCTGGATGTGGATGGCCTGAAACTATTGCACAGGCACTGAGTGTATCTTGGGGGCAAAGGAAAGGGTCATTTCTGAGACCCAGGATGGAGGCTGCAGCCCTGGCATGAGGTGGTAGTTCTTATTTGGCAGCCTAGCTGAAGGAGCGTTGGATCAAGGCATCCCCGGTGTCCCTGCCTTTCTGGAGGTTACTGAGGTCTGGCTCCACACGCTCAGCATTCTCCTCACTGTGTTCCGCTTCTGACTCACTGCTGGATTCATCCTCTGGGGCTTGTGCAACTGTGTCAAGATCCTCTTCCTCCAGTGGGTCCCCCGTTGCCAGTGCAAGATTGTGGAGAGTGCAACATGCAACTACTATCACTGACACCCGCTCTGGGGGGTATTGCAGTGCTCCCCCTGGACAGTCCAGGCATCTCGACAAGACCGATGGCTCTCTCCACCACAGCCCTTGTGGTGCCCTGGCTCCTATTGTACCGCTGCTCAGCTTCTGTTCTTGGATGGTGGAGAGGCATCGTGAGCCACCTTCTGAGGGGATAGCCCTTGTCACCCAGCAGCCATCCATCCAGCCAGGCTGGAGCACTGAAGAGCCCCGGCACCTGGGAGTGTCTGAGGATGTAGGTGTCGTGGGAGCTGCCTGGGTACCTTGCACAGACTTGTAGAATCAACATCCTGTGGTCACACACTATCTGCACGTTCATGGAGTGGAAGTCCTTCCTGTTGATGAAGGTA
This sequence comes from Carcharodon carcharias, assembly GCF_017639515.1. Lineage (NCBI taxonomy): Eukaryota > Metazoa > Chordata > Chondrichthyes > Lamniformes > Lamnidae > Carcharodon > Carcharodon carcharias. The sequence continues at coordinate 17,313,459 of NC_054487.1, forward strand.
CCGGGCTCACCTGCTGGTGCCTTGATGGCCACATGTGTACAGTCTATAGCACCATGGACACGGGGGAAGCCAGCAATGGCCGTGAAGCCTCTGGCTCGGGTCAGCCTGGCTGGCATCCTCTGTGCAGAAATGGAGGAAAGGCAATATCCATCTGAACAGAGCATCAGTCACCAGCTTGACACAAGTGTGGACAGCTGATTAGGGAAACTCCACAAAGATCACCCACTGACCCCTGGATAGAGCCGGAGGCATAGTGGTTGAGGGCCACTGTGACCTTCAGCGAGACTGGCACGGGGTGTCCTTCCACACAGTCGGAGCTGATCTCAGGCCCAATCATCTGACAGATAGAGGTCACTGTCACTGAGCCTCCTTCGGCACTGCACCTCAGACATATTGAGGTAGCTGCTTTGCTGCCTGTAAACCAGGATAGTGGCATCTTCTGAGGCCCTTTCTGCTATGGACTTCCTGCTGGCCTTGTGCCCTTTGTGCCTGTGTCTCTCCTCCCATAGGTCCCTGCCCTGGAAGCTGCATTGGGACACCTGGCCTCCTCTCCCTTCTGCCCCTCTCTTCTTCCTCAGAGGAGGTGCCTCCAGCAGAGACCACAGTCCCCATTCCCAGGGTAAGGGAAGGCTGTCTGATACCTGGAAGGGTCCACATGGTCAAAATCCTCCGGGAGCCTGGCAGACAGCAATCAGTCCCAAAATGATGCGTGGAAATGCTAAGAATGAAACCCCGAACAGAGATGAAGCTGTCAAGTACCAATAAGCAACCAGCTGCAAACTATCTCCAAAACTCCTCACTACTCACATTGACAATGCCGCTGACCCTTTCTATCCTGCCTGTGAATGAGGTTGTGGGTTGTCTGCCTGACTGTTTTGCATGTGTGACGAGCAAAATATCACACAGGCAACATTAAATCACCATCAGTTGGGTTGTCAAGGGACTTAACTGGCCTCTCAATTAATGGTGGGTGTGCCAGTCAAGCGAAATATCAGCAAGTGTGCGATGATGTCGGGACGCTTGCCCAACATCATCACGTGTCATTTTATGTTCGTTTGGGTCAGGCAGGTGCCCACCCGACAAGCAGAAAACTCTGTCCCTGATAAAATTGGATCCCGGTTTGTCCAATTCTTTATCAGTATCGCACAGGCCAGTGAGGAGTCCAGGAAATTCAACACAAGTACAACTTCTTGAGGTACTGGAGCATGTGTTGTGCTATCTAGCAAAGAAACATAACTGAGGGCATCTGCATTTGCTATATGCACACCCGGACGGTGCATATGACGACAAAAAGCCCATCTTTGAATTCTATCAGAGGCTATCGGTGGGATTGCTTTATCTTTACTAAACAAACCCAACTGTGGCCTGTGATCTGACGCTATGGTGAAGTGTCAATCATGCAAATATTGATGGAACTTCTTTACGCCAAATATGATGAAAAAACCATCGTTTTCAATTTGTGTGTAACCTTTCTCAGCTGCTTTTATGTTTTTGGTTATTAGATTCGCTTTGTCCGGCGAACTCTAGCTGCCCCCTTGATATTAACACATTAGTTGGTGTTTGAAACAATACAGTCAGAGAGACCAATTAACTGAACAAACACTGGTGGTTTATTGGAAATAAGAACAGAGCACTATCACCACGTGTGCTTCTTCAAACACCTCCTAGACTTTAGTTACCCAAGGAGCTTGCGCTGTGTACCGATTGGTCAATACAGTCACGTGATCAACTAACTATATTCTCTTAAAGGTACACAGCGCTCTACTTTACCACAGCTGCAGAGAGGGTTCTAGATACATATCATTAATTGAGAGGCCAGTTAAGTCCCTTGACAACCCAATTGATGGTGATTTAACGTTGCCTGTGTGATATTTTGCTCGTCATACAGGTAAAATGGTCAGGCGGACAGCCCACAATTTGTGAAACCTCATTCACGGGCAGGATGAAAAGGGTCTGCAGCATTGCCAATATGAGTAGTGAGGAGATCCAATTGGTCAGATCCATCCTCCATATTGTGTGACAATACCGCTCCTACTCCATAGGGACTTGTATCATAAGTGAGTATTAATTCCTTAGACAAGTCATAGTGCACTAGCAGACACGACGAGTGTAAAAGCTTCTTGAATTTATGAATATTGTTCTGCCTTCCAGAACCATCTATGATTCTTCAATAATAAGTGCAAAGGGGTTTACACTGTTTATAGATTCAGAAGCAACTATAATAATTTACCATACCCAAAAAAGACTTGAACTCAGTAGCGTTGGTAGGAGAGGGCACCTCCTTGATTGCCCTGACTTTACCCTCTAACGGATGTAACCCTTGGCATCCACTCGATGACACAAATAGGTGACTTCAGTCACTTGGGAAGAGCACCTCTCTTTTTTCAATTGTACACCAGCCTCCAAAAATCTCTTCAAGCCTCTTCCAGGTTGGCCAAATGTTTGGCTTCCATGGATCATGTGATCAGGACGTCATCCAGGTACAGTATAACTCGGGAGAGTCCTTGTAGTAGGCTTCCCATGGTTCTTTGGAAAATCACACAGGTAAATGACACACCGAAGGGTGGGGGCATGTATATTGGTACAGGCCGTTGTGTGTGTTTACAGTGACATACCTTCTTGAAGTATTGTCCAGCTCTAGTTGTTGCTATGACTGGCTCATATCCAGTTTAGCGTAGGATCTTCCTCCTGCAAGTTTAGTGCACAGATCTTCAATCCCTGGGATTGGGTAATTGTCCAATTTAGCAGCCTTGTTCACAGTTAATTTGTAATTTCCACAGATGCGAATGGTTTGATCGGATTTCACCACAGGGGCTATGGGTGCTGCCCATTCTGAACATTGAACTGGTTGGATTATTCCTAACTTCTCCAAGCAGCACAATTCCACAGCCACTTCTCCTTTAGGATGGAAGGCACAGGTCTTGCCTTAAAAAACTGGGCTCTTGCTTCAGAATCCACATAATTTTTTAATCTCCCCCAACTCATCTCGGAACACTCAGTCATAATTTTTTAACAGTTCAGGAATTCCTCCTGTTCGGACTTGAACATTTCTGACCAGTTGAGTTTAAATTCTTTCGACCAATCACAGCCCAGAAGGCTAGGTCCTTCACCTGTCAGAACAATTACAGGCAGCTGGGCTGTCTGTTGCCTGTCAGATACAGGTACAGAGGCGATGCCTTTCACCTATATTGCCTCTCCAGTGAACGTTTTTTGCTGAGCTGTGGTTTTCTCTAGACTCAATGGCTGGGGACCTTCACTGAGGAATTTAAAGATGTGCTCTCTCACCACTGTGGTCAATGCTCCTGTGTCAACCTCCATAACTAGAGGCTTCCCATTTACTTGAAGGGTAATGGTGATTGGTTCAGTTTTCCTGGCCTTAAGATTGTGTAGTGAATAGATATCAGTATCAGCAGCTTCTGGTTCATCTATATTGTGCACTTGATTCAGTTTGGCCTGCTGTCTGAATGGCTGTCTTGTCCTGCGTTATTTTACAACATGCTCTTTTTTGTGACAGTAGTGGCATTCTGCCTCTTTAATCTGCAGGTTTACAGTTCATGATTACCCCCACATTGATAATTTAATTTCTGAATTACTGGTTGAGCTGCTTCCAGTATCTTGCTTTGTTTTTTGAGCAGAAGGGACTGTGTCCCGCTTCACGGTAGCCTCCCTGGTCTTCGTGCCATGTCCGGCAGTATGTTCCCGCCCTAGCTGCAGAATGGCATCGTGTTACACACTCTGCAAAGCCTGCGAGTCCTTCTCAGCACTCTCCATTGCTAGCGTTATCTCCATGGCGCGCTTCAGGTCTCCGTTACTGTAGTAATCTGATGTGTTATATACCTTTAAGAAGAATGTTGGAATGGAAGACCACATGATCTTAGTATCCAATAGCAGAGTAGTGCAGGCTACCCTAGTAGTCAGTAGTTAGAGTCTGTAATGTAGAGACAGGGTTTGAATTGTAAGCACACAAGTGTAGCTGCTAAGTTCCTTTGTGTATAAATAGAATGTGTTCTACATAATAACTGTCTGTTGATTTACTCTGTCTTTGGTACCATCTCGGTCATCTGAAACAAGCATGCAACCTGGATCCATTAGTCTAACTAAACTAAGGACCAGGATCCAACAATTACCTTCTGCAAGTAAACAGCGCTGAACGGTGTCATGATGTATGCTGCAAACAAAAATGATCTCGTAACATGTCACTTAGAGTATCTCCGAAGTCACAGTGCTCCGTTAACTGTTTTAACTTTGTGATGTATGTTGTGAATAAATCACTGGGGGCCCTTAGTCCAGAGTTGAGCTTGAATCTTTATATGATCACCAGAGGTTTAAGCTGAAAATGTGCCTTCACAAGGTTGACTAACTCGGTGAACGATCTGGAATTAGGCACATTGGGGCTGTCAGACTATGGATTAGGTTATATGTTTTGCTCCCACAGACACTTAGGAGAATTGCTTCCTGCTTCTCTTCCGCCGTTATTTTATTCACCACAAAGTAGAAACCTAGGCGCTCTATGTACTGACTCCAGTTCTCAATGGATGAGTTGTATGAATCAATTCTGCTGAAGAGTGGGATTACTGATGAGCATACTTCTCTTCCCTTAAGAATCGAAATACTCACATTCATGAGTTGAGGTGCAGCGTTGGAGCTATTTATTCTTCTTGGCAAGTGTATTAACTTGGAGTCCCGGACAGGTTCCTTGTTAGAAACAGTAAACTTTATTTACAGAGCTCCTGATGAAGCTACATGCTTGTACCAAGACCAAGGCTAGAAAAACTCCACTTCTAAGATTACCTGCACTTAGGGCTGATTCGTCTGCACAGTCAAGTGATCCCCATAACAGTATGAAAGGTTTAACTTACAATTACTACAACTGTATAGCTTACTTGTGACTTTGCTAGTTAAACGATCTCCTTCAATTGCAAATCAAGCATTTAATTCAGTAGTCTCGACTGTATTATCTCCCTACATAACATCTTGGGGTCGGTAGCTGCTCTGATGAATTGCAGTTTAACAAATGTTCAGTGGGAGCAGATTATTCTGATTTATAGAGTACTATTGAATGACACCGGCAGCAATTGATTGGTTACTGTAGGATGTTGATAAATAACTGCAGAGATTTCAATAGAACACGGCTTGATGGGTTATTTTGTCTGGAGGGGGTTGGGGGTTTGGTGGGGGGTTGGGGTGGAATCTAGAATGGGGCAGGGTATGACTTTAAAATTAGACCGAGGTTATTAAGCAATGAAATCAGGAAGCACTGTTTTCACACAGGATAGTAGAAACCTGGAACTCACTCCCTCAATAGTTTCTGGGTGCTGGGACAATCGAAGCCTTCAAGGCTGAGATTGTTATTTTTTTTGATTAGGGAAGGCCATCGTGGGATATGAATTAAAGGCGGGCGAAGGAAGCTGTGGTAGAGATTAACTAAGATCTAATAGAATGATAGGTCAGGGTTGAGGGGTTGAATGGCCGACTGGTGTTCCTATAGATATTGATTACTTGTGCAAGCAAAACAATGCACGATATCTCACTAAATCAGTGTTCAGCATCGTGACAAGAATGCAAGCTAATAAATTAGTCTTCTCATTCGAAGCTTGTTCATAAAACTGCGCTCACTAGCCCCGTGAGTGAGGAAAAATGGAAATGTGGCTCCTACCCATAAAGGTTGGATATGCCCTGTCTTGGAAGGCTGGAAGAGATTAAAGAGATTGGGAGGGGGAAGGTCATGGGGGCAACTGACAAGCAGGAGTGTGAATTTTAAAATTGACTTGCTTAACCCGGGGCCAGTATAAATCAGAGAGCAGAGGAGTGCAGAGGGTGAATGGGACACGTGTAAACTCAGACAAGGTAGAATGTGAGAAGCTGTCCAGGGGGACACTGGAACAGTCAAGCCTGGAGGTAACAGAGGATAGATGAAGGATTTAGCAGAAGTTTTGCTGAGGCAGGGGTGGACTTGGGCAATGCACTGGAGGTGGAAATAGGGTTAGGGTTTGGGTTAGCCTTAGTAATGATGCAGATATGTGGTCAGAAACCCATCTCAGGGCCAAACACAACATTAAGATTTTGGACAGACTAATTCAGTCTCAGGCAGCTGCCAGAGGAGGGATGGAAGCAGTGACTGGGGTGAACTGAAGACAATGGCTATTTGATCTTCCCAATATTTAACCGGAGGCCATTTCTGCTCTTCCAAAACTGTATTTTGGCCAAATTCTCTGACAATTTAGAGACATTGTTCACTCCGAAGCTTTGGCTGAGAATTAATCCCTAATAGGAACATAGAAATATAGACTAGGCCATTCGGCCCTTCAGGCCTGCTCCTCCATTCATTATGATCATGGCCGATCATCCAACTCAATAGCCTGCTCCCACTTTCTCCCCATATCCTTTGATCCCTTTCGCCCCAAGAGCTATACCTAACTCCTTGAAAACATACAATGCTTTGGCCTCAACTACTTTCTGTGGTAGCGAATTCCACAGGCTCACCACTCTCTGGGTGAAGAAATTTCTCCTCATCTCAGTCCTAAATGGTCTACCCCATATTCTCAGACTGTGACCCCTGGCTCTGGACTCCCCCACCATCGGGAACATCCTTCCTGCATCTACCCTGTCTAGTCCTGTTAGAATTTTATAGGTTTCTATGAGATCCCCCCTCATCCTTCTGAACTCCAGCGAATATAATCCTAATCGTAATCTGTCCTCAAATGTCAGTCCTGCTATCCCAGGAATCAGTCAGGTAAATCTTCGCTACACTCCCTCTATAGCAAGTACATCCTTCCTCAGATAAGGAGACCAAAACTGCACACAGTGTTCCAGGTGTGGTCTCAATAAGGCTCTGTACAATTGCAGCAAGACATCCCTGTTCCTGTACTCGAATCCGCTGGCTATGAAGGCCAACATACCATTTGCCTTCTTTACCGCCTGCTGCACCTGCATGCTTACCTTCAATGACTGGTGTACGAGGACTCCCAGGTCTCATTGCACATTCCCCTCTCTCACTTTATAGCCATTCAGACAATAATCTGCCTTCCTGTTTTGCTACCAAAACGGATAACCTCACATTTATCCACATGATACTGCATCTGCCATGTATTTGCCCACTCACTCAGTTTGTCCAAATCAACTGAAGCATCTCTGCATCCTCCTCACAGCTCACCCTCCCACCCAGCTTTGTGTCATCTGCAAATTTGGAGATATTACATTTAGTTCCCTCATCTAAATCATTAACATATATTGTGAATAGCTGGGATCCCAGTACCGATCCCTGCGGTAAACCACTAGTCACTGCCTCCCATTCAGAAAAAGACCCGTTTATTCCTACTCTTTGTTTCCTGTCTGCCAACCAGTTTTCTATCCATCTCAATACACTACCCCCAATCCCATGTGCTTTAATTTTACACACCAATCTCTTATGTGGGACTTTGTCGAAAGCTTTCTGAAAGTCCAAATAAATCACATCCATTGGCTCCCCTTCATTAACTCTACAAGTTACATTCTCAAAAAATTCCAGTAGATTTGTCAAGCATGATTTCCCTTTCGTAAATCCATGCTGACTCTGTCCGATTCTGCCACTGTTTTCCATGTGCTCAGCTATTAAATCTTTTATAATGGACTCTAGAGTTTTCCCCACTACTGATGTCAGGCTGACTGGTGCATAATTCCCTGTTTTCTCTCTGCCTCCCTTTTTAAATAGTGGGGTTACATTAGCTACCCTCCAATCGGTAGGAACTGTTCCAGAGTCTATAGAATCTTGGAAGAAGCAAACAGTAGGTTTGAAGTGTCAGAGGCCTGCTGGGTGGGCATGCAAGACTGGATAAGGTAGCAAACAATTTGGCTGCGGAGTGAGATTTTATGCACTGTAAGTGCTGCTGCCAACTGGAAAGGCATCAGGAACGGCTGCACATTCGGCCCACACTGCAGCTGCCAGCACATCTGTAACTGTTCCAGACACCTTCCCAGTCAGCAGGGGGGCAGAAGCATTGGTGCAACTTTGTTTTAAGAAGTTGCTTTAAAAACTCTGAAGGCCCACAAAGAGCTGCTGAAACTATCCTGTACAAAGTTGGACTGAGACTGGCAGAAGGTAAAAGTTTGAGGAGTTCTGGTGCAGTGAGCTGTCACTAGGCTTTGCAATCTAGGCACTTACACAGCCTGACTAGCTCAGCTGATAGTTAAAGGGACTCTTAATCCCAGTGTCATGGGCTCCTGATTTTGGCTGATGGTTTTTATTTAATATTTTATTTCATAAATTGTACTCTATTAATCGAGCAAGAAACTTTTGGACAAGGTAGTTTGGGCACAATTCTTTGGCAGATTTGGTTTGTTTAATTATTAAATATTACAGCTGACACATTGATTTAGCATTTAGAGAACCCATTATTATGGCTAGCACTGCTGCTACTTTCTCATTGGCATTTTCCCCTCTTACTCGGTCATGGATTTGCTATCCTGATCTTCATTTTCAGACTTACGTTTATGATGGAGCATGCAACGCTGTAGGTGCAACACTGTAATTCCTATCACTGCTTTACTTCTGTACAAGTGCAGAAAGTGCTCCCCCTACTGCTGCAGCACAAATAAATGCGCCATATTTTATAACATAGGCAGGTTGCCCACCCTCCAGGATTGGCCTGGAGTCTCCAGGAATTGAAGGTCAATCTCCAGGACACTGCTGTGTGCAACCCTGGAGAAAAATCATCGGGACGTTAAAAAATTTAGTTTTCAGTTTCGTTTTATTTGAACAATTCTCCTCACCAGATATAAAAATATTGAAAATGAGGATAAAGAAGGTTCTTTGGCTGACAATCAAACATCATCCAATTGGGTTGTGAGTCTTTTTGCTTTCCAATTGGGGTAGGAAGGCAGTGCCTCACAGGGATGGATGTGTGGCCGACTAATGGCTGGAGCGTGGGGGCAAGTCATGTCATGAAACCTCCAGGAATACATTCACACACAGTTAGCAACCCTGTAGATTTGATGTTTTCTCAAAATCACAATCTCCTTGTGTTGATTTACCTACAGTTCCTTATAAACTCATGGATTAACTGCAATACCAGATGCATATGACAAGAAAGCTGGCTTACCAACCATCCTGTGCTCAGGAGGAATGTCACACAGGGTCCTGCCTGCCTGAACTTCAGCATTCCTCCTGCACGTGTTGTATGCTAGCTCTCTGAGCCTATATTCTGTTGCAAGACAATGCAAGGCAATGCCATGAAGCAGAGTAAATATGACCTTTCATAGTCATAGTAAAACCATTGCCTCAATGGTGTAATAGAGCTCTTCCTCCTCCATTGCAAATGCTAGGATAGTTCTGCCATTAAATTGCTTTGGCTTGGTCTCATTTTTCAATGAGAATGTACAGGAAGATCCCATGGTTATTTGGCAAGTGGTGGGGAAAGAATAGAAAATGGTTGTCAAAGAGAACAAGACCAATACTTTACTCTTTCAGAATTGTCATCAGCAACCCCATGAAGTCGCATGGAATCAGGTCAAACATGGGCAAGGAAACCTCCTGCTGATTACCACGTACCAACCTCCCTCAGCTGGTGAATCAGTGCTCCTCCATGTTGAACACCACTTGGAGGAAGTGGAAAGGGTGCAGAATATACGCTGGGTGGGGGGCTTCAATGTCCATCACCAAGAGTGGCTCGGTAGCACCACTACTGACCAAGTTCGTTCAGTCCTAAATTACATAGCTGCTAGACTCGAACTGTGGCAGGTGGTGAAGGAACCAACAAGATGGAAAAACATACTTGACCTCATCCTCACCAACCTGCCAGCCGCAAAGACATCAGTATCAGTAGGAGTGACCACCGCACAGTCATTGTGGGGACGAAGTCTCACCTTCACATTGAGGACACCTTCCATCGTGTTGTGTGGCACTACCACTGTGCTAAATGGGATAGATTTCGAACAGATCTAGCAACTCAAGACTGGGCCTCCATGAGTCATTGTGGGCCATCAGCAGCAGCAGAATTGTACTCAACCACAATCTGTAACCTCGCGGCCCGGCATATCCCCCACTTTTCCATTAACACCAAGCCAGGGGATCAACCCTGGTTCAACGAAGAGTGCAGGAAGACATGCCAGGAGCAGCACCAGGCATACCTAAAAATGAGGTGTCAACCTGGTGAAGCTATAACACAGGACTACTTGTGTGCCAAACAGCATAAACAGCAAGTGATAGACAGGGCTAAGCGATCCCACAACCAGCGGATCAGATCTAAGCTCTGCAGTCCTGCCACATGCAGTCATGAATGGTGGTAGACAATTAAACAACTCACTGGAGGAGGGGGAGGCTCCACAAATATCCCCGTCCGCAGCGATGGAGGAGCCCAGCACATCAGTGCGAAAGGTAAGACTGAAGCATTTGCTATAATCTTCAGCCAGAAATGCCGAGTGGATAATCCATCTCAGCCTCCTCCGGAGGTCCCCAGCATCACAGATGCTAGCCTTCAGCCAATTTGATTCACTCCAAGTGATATCAAGAAACGGCTGAAGGCACTGGATACAGCAAAGTCTTTGGGCCCTGACAATATTCCGGGAACAGTACTGAAGACTTGTGCTCCAGAACTAGCTGAGTCCCTAGCCTACCTGTTCCAGTACAGCTGCAAAATTGTCATCTACCCGGCTATGTGGAAAATTGCCCAGGTATGTCCTGTACACAAAAAGCAGGACAAATCCAACCTGGTCAATTACCGCCCCATCAATCTACTTTCTATCATCAGTAAAGTAATGGAAGGGGTCAACAACAGTGCTATCAAGCGGCACTTGCTTAGCAATAACTTGCTCACTGAAGCTCAGTTTGGGTTCCACCAGGGCCACTCAGCTCCTGACCACATTACAGCCTTCGTTCACACATGGATAAAGGAACTGAACTCACGAGGTGGGGTGAGAGCGACTGCCCTTGACATCAAGGCCGCAGTTGACCGAGTGTGGTGTCAAGGACCCCTAGCAAAACTGGAGTCAATGGGAATCAGGGGGAAAACTCTCTGCTGGTTGGAGTCATACTTAGCACAAAGGAAGATGGTTGTGGTTGTTGGCGGTCAGTCATCTCAGCTCCAGGACATCACAGCAGGAGTTCCTCAGGACAGTGTCCTGGGCCCAACCATCTTCAGCTGCTTCATCAGTGACCTTCCTTCCATCATAAGGTCAGAAGTGGGGATGTTCACTGATGATTGCACAATTTTTAGCACCATTTGCACTCCTCAGGTACTGAAGCAGTCCATGTTCAAATGCAGCAAGACCTGGACAATCCAGGCTTGGGCTGACAAGTGGCAAGTAACATTCGAACCACACAAGTGTCAGGCAATGACCATCTCCAACAAGAGAGAATCCAGCCATTCCCCCCTTAATGTTCAATGACATTACCATCAATGAATCCCCCACTATCAACATCCTGGGGGTTACCATTGACCAGAAACTGGACTAGCCATATAAATACTGTGGGTACAAGAACAGGTCAGAGGCTAAGAATCCTGCAACGAATAACTCACCTCTTGACTCCCTAAAGTCTGTCCATCATCCACAAGGCACAAGTCAGGAGTGTGATGGAATATTCTCCACTTGCCTGGATGAGTGCAGCTCCAGCACTCAAGAAGCTTGACACCGTCCAGGACAAAGCAACCTGCTTGATGCGCACCCCATCTACAAACATTCACTCCTTCCACCACCAACGCACAGTAGCAGCAGTGTGTACCGCCTATAAGATACACTGCAGGAATTCACGAAGGCTCCTTCGAGAGCACCTTCCAAACCCATGACCACCATCTAGAAGGGCAAGGGCAGCAGACATATGGGAACACCACCACCTGGAAGTTCCCCTCCAAGTCACTCACCATACTGACTTGGAAATATATCGCTGTTCCTTCATTGTCGCTGGGTCAAAGTCCTGGAACTCCCTCCCTAACAGCACTGTGGGTGTACCTACACCACATGGACTGCAGCAGCTCAAGAAGACAGCTCATCAGCACCTTCTCAAGGGCAACTAGGGATGGGCAATAAATACTGGCCCAGCCAGAGAAGCCCACATCCTGTGAATGAAAATTAGAAAATCCTGCCTCAAAAAACTCACTCTGTGCTCTGCAATAATGCCCTGGTCTTCTCCAATTGGACATTGAAGGTGATGTAGCTTTCCAGCTCAGTGCCCACCTCACTCTACATTCTCTGTTCGATTCACTTCTGAATAATTTCAGCCTTTCTCACAATGTCAAGATTCACTGGGCTGCAGTCATAAACTAGTTCTCTGTGACTTAAGATCCTAGTACATCATCTGCCTTTGTCCTTCTCAACCCACCACAGGGTTTAACATGGTCAACAACACCACCCTCATCTATCGTCCTTCCTCCACTCTCCACTACTGTGAGCTGGCCCTTGAATGGCTCCACTTCACTCCTATCTCTCCAAACAGAGCCAGTACATCCACGGCAGAGGGTTCTCTTCCCATCATCTTCTGCAGCATTCCCTCAAATTTCTATTCTGGGCTCTGTCCTCAATGACAGGTGACCCATTGATGATACCATTTACTGTTACAAGGTCAAATAACACCCAGCTCTACCTCCTCACCTGCTCTCTCAATTATTATGATCACCTCCGTGCTTGTCAGAATTCCTATCTCACTTCCAGGGACAGATGAGTCATAACTTTCATCAACCGATTGCTAGGAAAACAAAAGCTATCATTCTCTGCGCCTACCACAAACTCCATCCCCTTCCCATTGTCATTGTTCACATGCTCAGACTGAACAAAGGTGTGCCATACCTCCATGAACCTCCATTTTGCACCATAATTACTCTCAGTCACTATCTCACTCTGTCTGCCATTGAAGCTTTCATCAATGATTTTTGCAACCTCCAGGTTTGTTTATTCCGATGCTTTGCTTTCCTTACTGATGTCCCATCCTCCAGCCTCTGCAAGCACCACCTTGTCCAACCCTCTGCCATCCGTATCCTGTTCTATAGCAAGCTCACTTAACTCCACAGCCCTGCACTGGCTCCCCATTCCCTTGCTGCATTTAAAATGCTCCCCCTCCATTCTCCCCACAGCCCAATCATCCATTCTCCCACTCCATTCTGACAGGTGATTCAGTCTCTGGCCTTTTGCATATTCCCTAACCCTAAAGTTGCCGACTACTGGTGATGGAACCTTCAGCCACTTCAGCCTGAGACTTCTCCAAGAACTCCCGAGAACTCTTCAACTTTACTTTTCCTTTGAAAACCCACTCAAACTCACCTTTTAAATCAAACTTCAAACCACGCCGCTCAAACTTCTCATTTGATGTCTATGTTCATGGTTAAGCACTTAGGATTTTTGTTTTTTTGCTTTAAAGAGGTTATATAAATGCAAGCTGCTACTGTTTGAAAGGAACAAGAAAGTAGAGAGTAAAAGAATACATTAATATCATTTGGGCCACCGCCTGTGGATCATCTGACAGATGTACTTCACTGTTTTTAACAATCTTTATCATTTAGGCCTGAGGCTTTGTCTACGTTATCTGCCTCATGACTGAATATTTCACAGCCTGGATTTGTCTAAAGCTATCTGACAGCTCTGCAGGGAGTCCCAAACTGTCAATTGTAATTCTGTGGCGCTGGCAATATTCAGGACAGATTAACAAAACACAATCGTTTTTCTTCTACCGTATAAGAGTTAGAGTAGCTAGAAACATTTTTGCCTAATTATTAAGTGCAGCCTGGAAATCAATTTACAAAAGCATTATTGATTGTAACTCTAGCAGCTTGTTCCTTTGCCTGAACTCTCACTGGGGTTAGGTTTCCAGTCTTTACAAACTAGAGTGCAGGCTAAGTTGCATTTGCATGTTTCTGATCCATTCAGCGCAGGCACTCAATATCACTTGAAACATCTTTTCTACATTGCCCATTATACAGTAGGTACAAAAGAAACTAAATGCACATAATCTGCAAATCCTAGAGAGCAAGTGTAAGCAGGAGTAATAATGCCTTTTGAACAGTTCAAACCATAAAAGCATAGAAACATAGGAATAGGGGGAGGCCATTCAGCCTCTCAAGCCTTTTCCATCATTCAGTTGGATCACAACTGACCTACATGTCAATTTTACTTTCACCTCTCACTCCATATCTTGGTAAATAATCTGCTCCTGGAAGTTCCAGTTGTTCCCCCAGCACCCGCAGCCTTTTGAGTTACAGATTTCCACTGCGCTTTTGTGTGGAAAAGAGCTTCCTGATCTCACTGATAAACAGCCCATCTCGAATTTTAGGATTATGTCCCCTCAATCAGGAGGAAATCATTTCTCTGCATCCAACCTATTGAATCCATCTTCAGCATCTTAATTAGATCACCCGCAATCTCTTAAATTCACAGGAATACCAGCCAGGTCTGTGCCGCCCGTAGTCATAATTTAACCATCTCAGAACCAGGAACAGCCTGGTGTCTTTGTACCGCATCCCCTCCAAGACCAGTTTATTCTTCCAGAGGTGTGGTGCCCATCATTGAATGCGGTGTTGCAGGATGAGTACGCCCAAGTCTCTTTATAACAGAAGCTTCTGCTTCAAATACGTTCGAAAGTGTTGTTGAGCAGGAGCTATTCCCTAATGCGTTTGGCTCCTAATACATGTGCACACTTCGTTTTGCAGGCCACCATTCGTAATATCTGACTGGTGACACTTTCTCAGCGGTTGAACAAGGTCCATATGGTTTATTTATGAGAAACGTTCTCATGGTCAAGAAAACTGGTACCGTCAGAGACAAAGCGTACACTGCTGTTGGATAAGATGTAGGAACAGCGTGAACCATACATTCCCTTGAACCTGTCCTCCACCAGTCAATGAGCTCATGCTGATCTAATCTTTACCTCAGATCCACTTTCCTGCCCCTTCTCCATAATCCTCCATTCCCTTGTAGATCCTAAATCTGTCCGTCCCAGCCTTGAATACATTCAACAGCCCAGCTTCCACTGCTCTCTGGGGAAGAGAATCTAAAGATTCACAGATGAGAAACTCCTCTGTAACTCTGCCTGAAATGGGTGGCCTCTCATGCTGGATTCCCCCTGAGGGAAGCATCATCTCAGCCTCCACCCTGTCAAGCGCCTTCAGAATCAGATGAGAATTAGGTGAAAAAGTAGATTTGAACTTGAGAATCAGCCATGATCTTACTGAACGGAGAACAAGGTAGGTGGGCAATATGACCAAGTCCTGCTCCTATTTCTTATCTTGTATGTTCTTATGCTCTTAGGTGAAGGAGGTGGAAAGGAGCAGAGGTGTTTTGTATCTGCAGACACACAGTCAAAAGGCAGTGGGGCAGATGGCCACAGAGATGAATACCAGGACTCAAATCCCAAGGACCTGGATGCAGTGTCACAAGAAGTTCAATGATCTTAAGTTCAGTGAATACATCTTCAAATATCATATCTCACCGAGTGCACCAGGAGCATCACGCTGTTGTTATGGGCAGGGGAAGAGAGATAAACAGACTCTCCCCCACTTCCCTTCCCTTATTGTGTATAATCAGTATGGCTTTGGAAAGGGAGGCGTGTGAGTATGTAGTCAATTTGAATAACAGCAGCATGCTTTTGTGGGTTTCAATAAAGAGAATTGTTATTCACCCCAAAAGTCTAAACTCTATGCCAATCTTACCCACACAGCAAACAATGATACATTTAAAGAGTATTGTATACTTTTACAAGTGTAAACCAAAAGAACATCTCAGAGTTCACATTTGGCTCTTTGTAGAAGAACAGTCATTGTAGGCCTGGTAAATAAGAAGTCTTTTCCACTCTTTGAGTTGTAATTTAGCTGGGTTCAAATAGCTGGAGTTGGATATCAGGATTTTTTTGAAGAACTCCCCGAAAGAGATAGCTTTCCAGCAGATCATCAAGTTGGCTCCTTCTGGCTTCCTTGCCAGGGGGTCAAGTTTTGAACTGGTGGACTTTGAGAGAAAATGACCAATATTGGTATTGTTATCTGGAATTGTTTAGCTGAAAGCTACTGCTATACAGTGGAGATAGTGATGATTTTTTCACACTTACTCAGGATGAATTGGTTTCTTCCCAGCTCTCATTGTTAGGGTTCCAACTCGGTAGCATGGAATCTGGAATTGTGTTTTGCGTTAATCCCCAAACAATAACAAGTGTAAATTCCACACAAAGTATTTGTCTTGGTATGACCTTTCCAGGGGAAGGCCCCATTCAAGGTGATTCAATTAGGAACTTTCCAGAATCTTCAGGTAGTCTGTATTGAAGTTGCAAAGGTCACCTGACCATTAGCAGCCATCCCAGCTTCCTTGTGAGTGTCCATTTTAAAATTAATAAACAACATTTCCAGGACTTCCACATGATGCTTGATGTTATGAATAGGATATGCCTTCGCTGGGCATGACACAGTGCTCAATCACACACCTCCAGCACTGATCTACCAATGCTTTCTATCAATAAGGATTCATACCTAACATGCACAATGCTACACCTCACCTCACACACTTAACAAACCTCACACCCACATCTCACAGGTTGCAGACTCTGCCACCTAGTCAACCAAGATAGTCACAATAGCCAAACACATTGCACAACACTCACTTACACACTTGCCTCTCATATGCAGGACGAAGTAGTGCACAACCAGAGGCAAAGGAGCTAACTGTAGAGATAGAAGTGTACCTGCATGTTCTAACCCCCATGAAGGAGATGGCACTGGCTAGTGTTAGAATGCCCATTGCTGAGGTCATGCTGAAACTTTTGAAGATGTTGATATTTTCTTACCTAATCCTCCTTCTCACATTCCACTGCCCCTTATCACATAATCTCTTCTGGTTTACAAACTGCAGGTGATGTGTGCAGGCACCTCTTATTTTCCCAAACCCTTCCTTCAACACAACCTTACCTTCTACCTTTGTCCTTTCAGATACCCAAGAGATGTAACCTGGGCAGACAAGTGAAGAGATACCAAGAAGAGATTGATGATGAAGACACAGCATTGACACTTGATTTCACATTTTGACACTGCAACTACCTTAGAGGATAGTTGGAAGGGAGATTTGCATGTGGTGAGATGCTGGCATGAGTGAGCTGAAGCCAGGGCATGGAGCAAGGATAGCATTGGTGCCAGCTTGTTGATGGCCAGATTGTCCAACAATCTTTCTTTTGCTCATTCATGGGATGTGAGGCATCATTTCTAAAGCTAATATTTATTGCCCATCCCTAATTGCCCTTGAGAAGGTGGTGGTGTGCTGTCTTCTTGAACCGCTGCAGTCCATGTGGTGTAGGTACACCCACAGTGCTGTTAGGGAGGGAGGTCCAGGATTTTGACCCAGTGACAGTGAAGGAACGTCGATATATTTCCAAGTCAGGATGGTGAGTGGTTTAGAAGGAAACTTCCGGGTGGTGGTGTTCCCATGCCCTTGTCCTTCTAGATGGTAGGGGTCACAGGTTCGGAAGGTGTTTCCAAAACAGCCTTGCAAATTGTTGCTGTGCATTTTGTAGACAGTACACAGTGGCGGCAGCTGGTTAGCAGCCTCTAAGCCAGCAAACGTCCTTCAGCGCCTGCCATACCACTCCCTGTAGACTCACAACTTGAAACAACTATTTGTAGAATCGAAGCAACAGCGAGAAGAAATCAGTCATCAACTAACCGGTAAATATTTGATGATCCTTTCAAAGAGAGGTGGTGGGGGCTGGGGATCCTTCCCACTGCTGAATTTTTGTTCATTCTTGCGAGGTTAAGAGAAAACACTGACTGAAGCATTGAGTTACAAAATGTCCCTGCTGCTAAATCAGCATCGCACACTGATTGACATCATGATTTACTTGTGTGTACTTCTGGCAGATGTTAACCACACACATGCTAATGTCTGCATCTATATAACATCTGGCCTGATTCACCCCACAGGTGTGTGCAACACAGGCAACATTTTGGAGTTCTAGGGGCACTCGTAGCACCCAACAAATAAGCACTAACAAGCCAAATTTCATGCACAATGCCTTCACCTCTTTATTTTTCCTCTTCATCTGTTTTATTTCAGTTACTATGGCTTCAATATGACCTAATCTGCCAACCCTTTGAAGTTCTGGATCATGATTAGTAAAGACACTCCAACAATAATTCATTGAACTTCCACTGCGAGTTCACCAGCAACTTAGTGGCCAAAATCATATAACTATGAAGAGGACTCTAAAATATCCTAATTGCTTATGGTTAGAATGAAATCTGGAATTATCTAATTGTGGCAGATTAGTTTGCAGATGGTGCAAAACCAGTGTTTAGGAGTGGTACCGGAGGGTACACACAGCCCAGGAGCTGCACTCTGACAGGACAGGAAGGTTGAAACTGAGGGAGGCATACATAAAAAGTTGGTGCTAAGCACATGGACAAAGTGAGGTGTCAATGAAGGTGACATTGCTTCAGAATTGTAGATAAAATAAAAGTGTGGTTTTGTGAAGATTCCCAACATCATGACCCCCATCCCTCAAGAGTAAATCATCGATCCCTCTTGCAACTGAAAGGAATAGTTTCTCTGCATCTATTCTATCGAATTCCTTTATTGTTTTAAACACTTTGGTTAGATCACCCAACAATCATCTATACTTAAGAGAATGCAAGCTAAATTTTGTGCTGTCAAATTTTATAATTTAACCCTTTACAGCTGAAGCACACATTCCTCCCTTCCCCCCACCCCACCCTGCCACA
The DNA here is from genome assembly GCF_017639515.1 of Carcharodon carcharias. Lineage (NCBI taxonomy): Eukaryota > Metazoa > Chordata > Chondrichthyes > Lamniformes > Lamnidae > Carcharodon > Carcharodon carcharias. The sequence continues at coordinate 17,332,112 of NC_054487.1, forward strand.
TCCCCAATTTGTATTCTAATCCTTTGATATATATTGAACATTCTATATGCTGTTTTGATTGCTTTTGTACCCCTATGTACTAGCTTTTTAGTGATCTGTGCACATGAATACTCACAGCTCCTAGTCTTTCACTTCTAAAGCAATATTCTGATTTATGTTCACCAGATTCAAAGTGGATAGCATCGCACTTACCCTACAGGGAAATGTGCTTGATAGTACTCATGTGGATATTACTGTGATAAAAGCAGATCTTACACTATGTGTCAAAGAAAGATTTTTTACATTTTTCCCCTATTTGACTCCGGTTAAACAGCAGCAATGAGTTTTAGCTCTGACAGCAGTTAAGATGGAATCTATCTTTCTTTACTAGACTACAAGATGGAGCCTGGGGCTTGGTTGTCTTTAGAAGGAAGGCAATTTTCTTTAGATTGGCTAGAATGTGGAAGCGCTGTTTGAGGTGCTAATCTGAGCATAACTTGGTTGCAGTCCTCATAAATATGTGAGGCTTGCAGCAGTTATTATTTTCTCCTCATTAAGTGACTCTGCATTGTGTGTTGGACTTGATGGATTGGCATCTCTTTACTCAGAGTCCTTTTGGGCTACGAAATAAAATGCAGACAATTCACGTACCTTGAGTTCGGACTCCAATTTATCCCAGCTTAATTCAATTTGATACCAGAATGAATACACACTCCCCCATCAGCAAGTTTGTGGATAATATGCTTTCCAAAAAATATACTTTTAAATTATTATGGGCTGCTGCTACATTATAGTTTTAGAGGTATATACACCATCAGTAACCTGCTGCGCTTTACTGCTCCTGTGTGATTATCTTATTTGTAAATACATCTGATTATTAGCTTTAGTCTGAATGTAACAGTCTGACAGCATGATATTTACTGACTTTTGTAGAGGTGGTAGTATGTGATTTGCATCCTAGATGAGCTCTGGTGCATTATACCATGGCTAATGGATTATTGTCAGCCCTGTAGCTCTCTATACCAGTCACAAAGAGGCTCAGTTTGCCCATGGAACCTTTGCCACTGGGAGAATGCCCTAATCATAACAATTACACAAATTAAGTGCACGACAAAACAAAACTTAATTTATTCATTAAAAAAAAACATTGTTTGTACTTGTAATGAGAGGAGCTCAAGTCAGAATTTACGTGATATGGCATTTCCACTGGCTACATTCTGTTAGTCAGTGACTAATGAGGTGTTAAACTGACCCATTTGGATTGGCATTTATAGAGGTGTTAATGGCACACAGTAATTTACTGTTAAGCGTGCTGTGTGTAGCTGGTGCTACACAATTACATCTAAAAAATGCTTCTCATTGTCGTATATCAATGCAATGAAGTTCAGTAGCAAGTCTTTAGTTTAAGTCTGGGATAATCACTATGTCATTCCTGATCAATTGGCATACCCAAAGGAGAAAAAAAATAATTTGCATCTATATTGCAGCTTTCACAGTCTCAGGACAGCCTTGACTTTACACCCAATGAAGCACTTCTGAAGTGTAATGTTGGAATCGGGGCAGCCAATTTGCACACAGCAAGCTCCCACAAAGAGCAATGTGATAATGTGATATCTGTTTACAGTGATGTTGAATGAGTGATAAATATCAGCCAGTGCATCAGGAGGAACTCTCCTGCTCTTCTTCAAATAGTGCCATGGGATCTTTCACATCCACCTGAGAGGGCAGAAGGGACTCAGTTCAATATCTCATCTGAAAGACCGCATTCTCTCTTTAGAGACTCTTCTGTGCTGTAAGGGTGCAGTCAAACACCAGAAACACCACATGGCTTCACTCAGGGATTTAAAAGCCTGATTCATCTTGCTCTGAGAACATGGGAAGTGTACCTTTTTGGGAGTTTTAGAAATGGTTCCGGAATTTTCCTAGCAGCCGGAAGATAGGCTTTGCTGTAAATCACAGGATGCTCGTTAAGTATCACACTCATAAGGTGGAATTTTCTGTCCCCACCCACTGCCAGGGTCACCCGGTCCTGCGGAAAGTCAGTGGGCTTCTGGCTGCCCCACTGCATCCCCTGTGATGGATCCTGACACACCGGGGCTGGAAAATCCCAGTCGGAGGGACACACTGAGGACTACCTAACAGGAACTGAGTGAAGTGGCAGGGGTACCATGCCCAATGCCTTTGTGCAGCATCTCAGGCAGTTTCAACCCAGTGTCGTTTCACCAAGAGCAAGTGGCAGCGCAAGAAATGTTCACATCCATCCCCATAACAAAGAGTTTCTTAATCCATCAGTGTCCCCCATGTGGAGCATCAGCCATTCAGGCTGTTGGGGACTGCATGGAGAGTCACTACTGAGTGCATTTGGGTGTGAGCCCTCAGGGTTTGTCTGCTGATCGGCGAGTGGTCAGACCCAGCGCCAAGTACAAGTGACATGGCAGGCCGGTCCCTTCATGACGTTTCCCTCATTCCCGATGACAGATTAAATAAGGGTCCTCAGATGTCCACCGACAGGCGGCTGAACTGGGCTCCCCTTGGACCTACAATCACAATTCAGCCTGCTGCAGATCCTCCAGGAACATGTAGTGCCATCCCTGCTTCTCCTTCCTTATCAGGGATTTCTTTTGGAAGGTCTTCCTGTGGAGCAGAATTATGCATCGTGCATAAAACCAGGGGGATACTTGATAGCCTGGAAGCATTCTGGGATAATCGCACCAGTGATTACAAATTGTCCACATCATCAGGAAGGATAAAAGAAGATAGAATTAGAGGATTCAGTGCTAGCTGACGGTGATGAAACATACCATGCTCGAAGATAGATGTTTGAGAGAATCCTCACTTATGAAGAGAATGGTCATCTTCATCTTTCTGAGTGCAGTGCAGTCCAGTCAAGCTCATAGTTTTAAGAGAGTGGGCTTTTTAAAGATACAATTTTTAATTTTTCTCTTTCTGTCCGTGTTTTTAAAAAGAACTGTGGGACACTCTCTATAGACAATGGAAAACTGCCCAGACTGTGACAATTCACACAATCTCGCATTCTACCAAGTAAGATGAAATAGATATTCAACTCCCTGGGGTGTGTGAAGGACCTTCCCCCCCACCCCACCCCCACCATTGGCTTCAGGCCATCCTGAGACTTTTCAAATGTTTCTGAGACAGGACATCCACATGCAATTACCTGTTCTGAAACAATAACTGCAGCAGACATGAATTGATAGAATTTCTCTGGAATATACAGCAAGGATTTTTAAGACCTGTTAACTCTTTACAATCTGAAAGCATAAATAGTGAGACTCCTGCAGAATTAGCAAAGCACATCCTCTCTCAATTTCCACAAAACCCTTTTAGGTCAAACTTGGAGTGGGGGAATAGGGGAGTCATTTCACCGCTCCACATGTGGTCGTAACAGTAGGCATCTAAACCATTAAAGTTGAGGGAACTGTATTGTAATAATATGGTGAGAATTATATTAAGAATTCTACGGCTTAAATTAAAAAGTAAAGATTGTTGGGCGAAAATGGAATTTGCTTGAGACTCGTTACTCCACTCAGTTTATCAAGAGACAGGGGAAATGGATATGCTTGCACCCTGAAAGGGTATATCGTAGGGCTCCTCCAGGTTGACGAGACACAACAATATGATCCGTTTAAGCTTGTCATGATGTGTTCTATCAGAAAACCAATTCTGAATTGGAAATTGGTGCAGCATCTCTCTTCTCTGCAGATGTGGAGCTCAGTGGGCAGGGGCCATCTGTCCTTCTTTCCTCCAGAAACCAGATCATAGCTCTCGCCCATAAAAGAGCTGAGATACTGGAGTCTCTGAAGCTGACTGCATCGTGAAGTGACCCGGAAAGTTTTACATTGACCAGCTGTGGTAGCCAGTGTCATTGGTCACAAGGTGCCACAATAGTGAGAGAGTGGAAACCATTAACAATGTAAAAAAAGTTCAGGGAATGAGAGTTGGGGCCTAGGTGAAAACATGGGTGTGGGTGTTAACCCTTGTTGTCTTTGGGAGACAGCAACATGGTTAAACTACGAAGACCCTTCAATATATTTTCTCTTGTGTTGACATGCCAAATGAGCTACACTGTGAAAAAGAGTGTCAATAGACCTGACAGGTTCAGCAACAGGCTACAAGGTGGGTGATGTTGGTCATTTTCCCACTTGGAAGGACCCTGATGCAAAAAATAGGGGGTCCTGGGGCCTGAGGAAGTCTAGCTATAGCACAGCACAAAGTTGCTCCAATGATTCTTTTGTGAAGGAAATCCTTAGGAAACCAGCTCCTCAGTTTATCTTCCAAGCAATGGTGGGAGTTGTAGATTAAAGTGAAGGGCTAATAACAAATGTGTGGCAAGGTTCTTTGGTACAGTTTGGTAAGGTATGCTTCCCCCAAGTCTCTTTGCTCCTGCTCCTGTTCAGTTTTCATTCCAAGTGTGTGCAAGGAAATCTCTGTAGGAATACCCAGGATCAAGGTAAGAAAGTCTAATTTCAGCCAGACAGTGTTCAACGGATGCTTGTAGAAGCCTTTCAATGCTGTCACCAAAAAAAGCATCCGGAGTGACTCCAGGATTCCTTGAATATTGAGGTATTCCTTCAGCAGTGTATTGGGATACACAGAAGCAGTATAAACAGTCACTTTGCTGAGGTCCACTGTCATTCACTCAACCTTTATTCAGACCCCGAGTCAAGTTAGGTACAGCGCCAGTGGAAATGACCAATCCCCTGACAGATGCCCAGTCATTTCCACACGATTGCCACTTTGGAAATATTATGCTTCTTCCGCCTGCTGTTGCATCCAATGGAATTTTTGATGCTGTGCAAAAGAGACTTACCTGGAGCCTGTCTGAATCCCACCCTGCTTTCCAATCATGCCTTTTTAGAAATCACTCTTTGTCGTGTGATTTCAGTCATGCAAATTCTGGGGCAGGGGAATTTCTGGAGTAAAGGAGACCAAATTCATAAGTCACAATGGCACTGGAAATGTTTGGAGCAATGCTCATTAAGTGAGCCACGCATTCTGTTCAATTATTTCTTCCACTGCAGCATTTTATTTATATATGATCATCCAATATCTCCTGATGTGTTACTAAACCTTTCAAATGAAGATTGCTTTTTGTGTTGTGATTCTGACTTGACAGCAATCTCTCTGTGTCACCCAGGGTGGAACTCTGGGATGGGGAAGTTGCTTGGTGTGCGTTGCTATGCTTGCTGAATATACTATCTTTTGCTACGCTCGCTGGTGAAAGTCACCGGTGATGAACAGCTACTTGACTTCCTTTCCACATCCCAGCTTCAGAGTTGGTGGTCAAAGAGGGTTTATTCAATTCATTAACCTTTAGGAATTATTCAAAGCATTAATCTTTTTGAATCTTTTGATTCCAGCTTTGGGATTAACTCAGGGAATTGGGCTGTACAGGCTCTGGTGTGGAGGGGAACAGAGGGGGGTGGAGTCAGCAGAGGATCAAGAAAGGCAGCAGGTATCTAGGGAATTCAGAGAGGCAGTAGAGTCTCACCACAACTGGAAGATCAAAGATCAGATGGATATTCTACAGTCGTTCTGACTGACTCCTTGAAAGGTTCTTGCAGTCAAACTAGTCTCCAGTGAGGAACAAATTTTATATTCTGCCATTAATAAAATAATAACTGCTTTCATAGTCATATGAATACAAATTTGATTATTTTTCTGTTGGTGAAATTCCCATGTTCTAGTTTCATCGTCTTGAGTTTGTGAGCCTATCTTTACCCCAGTTTACTTCCTAATGGTCCTAAAGGTACTGACTCTCACTGGGGTATCTACCTTCAATAGATGCCACCACATTTTGTACCTCACTCAAATGACCACCACTCTCTATAACTGAGCCCGAGCTAAGAGCATTAACATCTAGAAGGGGGATCACAGCCCAGACCGACTTTTCCTTACCCAGCATTCACAATTGACAGGGGTCACTAGATGATGATCAGGAGCAGGATCAATTGACCTAGAGGCCCCCAGATGTTGCCCAAGTTGACATTCACTAACTCCGGATAGACAAGAGATCAAACCTAGGATCTTGCAGGCTGTCGGACTCAGTTTTTAACCAGCCAAGTTATTAGGACAGCTTGAATGCGTAATGAGGATACCACTTCCCATGATATTTGAGAAGCCAACTGAGAATGTAGAAGGCAAAATGGATATGGGCACCACTGCCCAGAGTAATATCAAAGTCCAGCTCCACTGTCCAGAGTGGCATCAAAGTCCAGTTCCTCTGCCCGGAATAGCATCAAAGTCCAGTTCCACTGTCCAGAGTGGCATCAAAGTCCAGTTCCACTGCCCAGAGTGGCATCAAAGTCCAACTCCACTGCCCAGAGTGGCATCAAAGTCCAGTTCCTCTGCCCGGAATAGCATCAAAGTCCAGTTCCACTGTCCAGAGTGGCATCAAAGTCCAACTCCACTGCCCAGAGTGGCATCAAAGTCCAGCTCCACTGCTAGACAAACAAAATGCATCAGGCTGAGCAAACTCCCAGTGAATCCACTGAAGAAAGTGTTGGGAGAGGACTGGTTGTGAGCTGAGCTACACATTAGTCACCTTGCTTTTAGCAAGATGAGAGATCTAAAGGCCTCTCTGCCTCAATGCTTTGACAAGGGAAACAATCAAAAGAAAAGAAAGTCCCTGCAGTGCTCAGTAAAGATTGGACTACATATGGTGGATAATGCAAAGAAAAATCTGCCAGGAGACTAGATAAGCACAACTTCAAACTGAACACAGACAACGCTGTCTTTTCTTCTCACCTTTAATAAAGCTCAACAATATCTGTCAGCTTTAAACCAAGGGCAGAATCATCCCAGATTTGTACTAAGTGTGAGAGTGGGCGGGTGAAACCATGTTTTACCCATCGGCTGAAATGGTGGCTTTTCACACTGCGTTATCCCAAACCCCACCGCATTGATTATGTATTCCTGGGATACATGCCGTATCAATGGCCGGCGGGCTCTGATCCGCTTGTCATGCCATCACCTCACCATTTCATCACGCCTGGCACCATATTTAAAGTACAGCCGCACTCAGGGCTTCCAGCCCAGGGCTGCAGCAAAGAAGACACGGCCCCGAAAGGCGAGAAAACTGCAGCCCTCAAGAGCCTTTTGGACGCTGTGGAGGTCACTGTGATGTCCTCTAACCCCACTATGACTGCAAGAGGGACAGCTACATTACCAACCCAGCTTGGCAGGCGATGGCAGTGGTGGTCAGTGCCAATGCTGCACAGAAGAGGTTGGATACCCAATGCAGAAAGAGGATGAATGATCTCATCTGTGCTGCCAGGGTAAGGCAACCATCACATCACTCTAAACTCAAACACTCACAATCCCATCACACATTCACTGGCATCTCACTCACTGCCAGCTCAATGGAAACCACCACTCTCTCACACACACCCTCATCTCCATCCGGCCTCATCTCCTCTGGAGGCTGCCTCCCCAGCCCTCACCAAGTTGAGGCCACTTGCACAGATCAACATGTGCCCCACACACACACACCCTGGGATACCCCCCTTCCCCAGTACAGCCCCCACCCTGCAGCCTCTTCCCTTCCCTGAGGCCACTTCTCTCCCTTCCCCAAGTAAGCCCTAATCCTGCAGCCATTGAAAAGCCACCCATATGTGGCTGATCTGGTAACTTGAGACCAACCTGCGAGTCCCTCTAAAAGTGATGTGATGCTGTCTGTGAAGCCTGGCGCTGATAACTGTGAGTGCTGCACGAAGCCAGGTAGATAAATAAACCTTAAAGTCCCGAGAGAAGTGCAGCCTGCCAGGTGCACACCTTATATAGGCTGTTGTGAGACACGTTGGCATGTGTTCCTGCCAATGCAGGTGGATGATCACGTGGTGGGGGGTGAGTCCGGTGGGCTGCCCTTTTAATGATCTGCTGATGTATTACATGAGGTTCCTGATGCCCGGTGGCAGGAAACACCACCTGCCATTGGCGGGCACAGCAGACAATCATAAACTGGCTTCACAACGTTGTGAAACCAATTTTCAGCCTTCTCGCCATATTGCCCACTCACGCCACTGAACATGTCCGACCCCGGCACAAGGAACATCCAGGCCCAAACATTCTTTGCACTTTAAATGAGCTGAAGGGCTGACTTAGCCAAGGCATCACTCGTATTGCCTCTCTCTCTCCCACCACCCACATCCCCTGCCCTGACCCCGACACTGCTCCATTTACCTTCCCCCAGCTTCACTATCCATCCGACGCCAAGCTTGGGCTGCCAACTCTGGTGGGATGTATTCTGGGAGGTTTCCTCAGATGGTCACCTGACCTCAATCACTCACTTCCCCCACCCCCCCACCCTCTACCCCCCCGACCCCGCACACACACCCGCCTTTGTTCACCTGCCATGTCTATCCTCGCCATGCACCTTCTTCCCACAGCCAATTGGAAAACAAATAGACTCGGAGTTTGTCAATTGGGTCATTCTTGATTTTCAGTCAACCAGTCTTTTAACTCCAAGGGCAGAATTTTCTGTTGTGAGGGGGAGGGAGAGCAGGTGTGGGCACAGGTGATCGCGGGCCCAATTGGCACCTGCGATCGGGTCTATGCCGCCATTTTACATGGGCGGTCCAAGACCACCTGGTCCAATGGCGACCCAGCTGTCTGTTTAAAGCAAGGCCTGACAGCCTCCTGTAGGCTACTCACAACGGATACTTTGAGGTCACATCACAGGGGGTCGGCTGAGCAGGGTACTCTGGAGGGAAGGGCACAGGAGCAGGGCCAGGCTGCAGGGTCTGGTACAGGAGCAGGGCCAGGCTGCAGGGTCTGTCACAGGAGCAGGGCCAGGCTGCAGGGTCTGTCACAGGAGCAGGGCAGGCTGCAGGGTCTGCCCCAGGAGCAGGGCAGGCTGCAGGGTCTGTCACAGGAGCAGGGCCAGGCTGCAGGGTCTGCCCCAGGAGCAGGGCCAGGCTGCAGGGTCTGTCACAGGAGCAGGCCAGGCTGCTTCAAACAGGAGGCCCTGGAGACTCAGGTCAACTGGTGTCGGTGAGGCTGGAGTGGAACGGCCAGGTATTTGAGGTCAACAGTGAGATCTGCAATGTCCTCCCAACACCCATAGCGCTGATAATTGTTAAGTTTGTTATTGTTGCCACATTGTCTGGTCACAGACTGATAGAGTCAGGGGTGTGGATCAGAGAAAAAGGCCCTTCGGGTCAAACACGTTCCTAAATCTCCGAATCCCATTTCCCCGCACTATCCCCATGGTCTTGTATGCCATGGCATCGCAATTGCACATCCAAATACTTGTTACATGTTAAGGAGGGTTTCTGTGTCCACCACCCTTTCAGGCAGTGCGTCCCACATTACTGTGTGCAAAAGTTCCTCATCAACTCACCTGTCAGCCTCATGCCCCTTACCATAAATCAATGCCACCAGGTTACTCATCCCTCCGCAAAGGGGAAAAGTTCCTTTCTGTCGACCCTATCTATACCCCCCATAATGTTATAAAGCTCAATAATGTCACCCCTCAATCTCCTCTGCTCCAGGGGAAATAACCCCAGTGTCATCATAAGTCAAACTCTCAACGATCTCTGCACGCTCTCCACTCCAATCACATCCCTCCCGTGAAGCACATTTCACAACTGCACACAGAACTATAGCTGTGGCCTAGGCAGCGTTTTCTGCACTTGCATCATTACCTCCCTGCTCCTATAACCTAGGCCTCGCCTAATAAAGGCAAGTATGGCATTTATCTTCTTAAACGCCTTATGTACCTGTTCCGCTACCTTAAGGGACCTGTCGACATGCCCAGCAAAGTCCCTCTTATCCTCCTTAATTCCCACAGTCCTACTATTCCTTGTGTATTCCTATACCTTGTTTGTCTTGCCCAAGTGCATCACCTCACACTTATCCACATAACATTCCATTTGGCATTCCTTAGGCCATCTGACCAGCTCGTCTGTATCCGCCTGTAATGTTAGGGTCTCCTCCTGACTATTTGCCACCCCACCAATGATTCTGTCCATAGGCTCTGAAAGGTTGAGTGCACAATGAGCCAGGGGAAAGGGATGAAGTGTGTTACTGTGTGGACGCTATCTGATCCACTGTCCTTGTTGTTCATTTTAGCATCATCAGAGCCTGTCCACCAGGAACAATTCCAGATGCTCCCTGTCACACCTGAGGTCCCTCAAGTGTCACCTCGTCACACCATTTCTGTGAGGCTGGCACCAGCGCAGATACTAGCACCTTGTTGGGCATTGCAACATCGGCTAGTGGAGAGGGCAATTCACAATCGCTGGAGGAGATGGCACGGACAGAGAGTGCCAATGGTGCCAGCAGTCGGAGGACTGCAAGGGACCAGGCACATGCTGAGTGGGGGCCTGATGATGTGCCTCTGGAGTCGTCCGCGATGCAGCAGCTGCAGGAAATGTGGCCAGGTGTGAGGGAGCATCTGGGGGAGATACATGAGACTATGTTGGCTTGGTGTCCGTGGTGGAGGAATCTGATGCAATGAGCCTCATGGCAGAGCATCATGCTTCCTCCATGGAGGGAGTGGCGACTCTCGTGGAGAGGGGCGTCCAGGAGAACAAGCAGCTTCTCCTGGGGTTACGCTTGGACCTGCAAGCCCTCACAGCACCAGAGGCCACAGCTGGTCATTGCCAATGTGGGAGATGGTGTGGGTTTCAAGTTTCCCAGCTCGTTGTCCATCCATCGATGGTGAACAGGGAGGTCCGGGGTGACCTCACATTGGCAGAGCTGCCTGTTATATCTGCAGGCACCTCTCAGGGCGCTCCGGGTGAGGGCAACAGCTGCTCCGCCCCTCTCCCAGTGACTGTAGCATCCAGTGAGGCTGCGACGACCGGGGAGATGCAACTGTGGAACTGGCAGCCCCTTCCCAGGCGGGGCCAGCACAGGCTCCACGGGCCAGAGGACGACCACCAAGGTCATTGAGGCCAACAGGACAGCAGAGTCAGCAGCTGTCTCAGAGGCCACTCCGAGTGATGGGGCAGCACCAAGACATAGCACCCGGAAATGTAAACATAAGGCACCTTAGGTACGCTATGGGTTTCTCACTAGTGCTTTTGTGTTGGGCCGAGATGAGGTCCTTATAATTGATTTTTGCTTGCTCACTGTATTGGTTTGCAATTGGGAAAACACCTGATGTTAAAATTAAAATTGAAATGTGTTACCATGGCTGAGGGTGGCTCCTTTGTTCTGCATTTGTATGTTTAAGAAAAATGTCATGAGTGTTTGCTTCAACATTCAAATTTATGTCCAAGGCCCTTAGTTCCTGCTGATGACCTGGCAGATTTAGCACTGAGGTGTCGAGCGTAGAAACGCCAGGCAAGGCTGGTCCTCCTGATCCATTTGTGTGGAGCTAGTTGAAGGTTCATTGGATCATAGCCTCCTGGGTGTCCCTGCCTCCTTGGTGTAGTCCCGGGTCAGCGTTTAGCCCCTCAGCACCTCCCTGTGCTTCCTCATCCTCAGAATCAGTGCTGGACTCATCATGTGCAGCCGCAGCCACTGCATTGACGTCTTCATCATCCACTGTGTCCCCCCCTTTCCAGTGCCAGATTGTGGAGAGTGCAGTGTGTAACCACTATCACCGAGACACAATCTGGGGGGTACTGGAGTGCACCCCCTGAACGGTCCAGGCATCGGAAGCGCATCTTGAGAAGGCTGATGGTTCTCTCCACCACAGCCCTTGTGGAGCCGTGGCTCCTATTGTACCGCTGCTCAGCTTCTGTTCTTGGATAGCGGAGAGGTGTCATGAGCCACCTTCTGAGGGGATAGCCCTTGTCACCCAGCAGCCATCCATCCAGCCGGGCTGGAGCACTGAACAGCCCCGGCACCTGGGAGTGTCTGAGGATGTAGGCGTCGTGGGAGCTGCCTGGGTACCTTGCACAGACTTGTAGAATCAGCATCCTGTGATCACACACTATCTGCACGTTCATGGAGTGGAAGCCCTTCCTGTTGATGAAGGCACCGGGCTCACCTGCTGGCACCTTGATGGCCACATGTGTACAGTCTATAGCACCCTGGACACTGGGGAAGCCAGCAATGGCCCCAAAGTTTCTGGCTCACTGTGTCTGGCTGGCCTCTTCCCAGCGGACGTGGATGAAGGTCAGTACCCGTCTGAACAGAGCGTCTGTGACCTGCTTGACGTGTGGACAGCTGATTGGGAGACACCGCAAAGATCACCCACCGAGCCCTGGATGGAGCCAGAGGCATAGAAGTTGGGGGCAGCTGTGACCTTCAGAGCCACTGGCATGGGGTGCCCACCCACACAGTTGGGGGAGATCTCAGGGCCAATCACCTGACAGATATAGTTGACTGTCTCCCTTGAAAGTCGGAGCCTCCTTTGGCACTGCACCTCAGACATATTGAGGTAACTGCTTTGCTGCCTGTAAACCCTGGCAGCAGGATAGTGGCATCTTCTGCGGCCACTTCCACCTTGGACAACCTCTTGGCCCTGCGCCCCTTGTGCCTATACTCTCAAAAGTGGCTTTCCTGGAGGCTGAATATGCACTCCTGGCCTCCTCCTCATTCTAGTCCTCCCCAGAGGAGCTGCCTCCAGTGGACATGTCAGCCCCCATAGCCAGGCTAAAGGGAGACATCCGGAAAGCTGCAGGCCCGATGAAGATTACTGACTGCAGAGTGCTGAGCTGAAGGTTAAAAATACACAGAAAGCTGCTGGAATTCATTCTGAACTGCTACAGATCACACAGGCAAGTTTAAAAAACTTTCTCCAATAAATACCCAACCTCACTGAGCCTCTTATCCTGCCCGTGAATGAGGTTCAATAGAAAAGCCTCTTACCCGCGTTGCGCCCGTGCGCCGACCCGAAGATCGCACAAGTGCCCAAAAATCGCCATCAATTGAAGACTAAGGGTCCTTAACTGGCCGGTTAATTAATGGCAGGAGCGCATCGGACTTCATCGCGCGCCCGCCCAACGAAATACCGCGATGGCACCCGGTGAGGTCGGGACACTCGCCCGACATCACCGCGCATCATTTTACACGCGAATGTGCGGAACCCACTGTCCACACGTCAAACTGAAAATTCTGCCCCATCGCACAGAGTCATAGAGGCACAGGAGGAGGCCATTCGGCCCATCGAGTCTTTGCCAGCTCTCAGTAAATCAATCCAGCCAGTCCCATTCTCCTGGTTATCTCGGTGACCCTACAAGGTTATTTCTTCCACCACCCTCATAGGCAGAGACTTCCAGGTCATTACCCTTTGCTGCTTTAAATAGCTCTTCCTTACATTCCCCCTGCATCCCTTGCCCAAAACCTTAAATCTGTGTCACCTAGTCCTTGCACCATTATCTAATGGGAACATTTTTCCTTTGTCTGTCTTATCAAAATCTGTCAAAACCTTGTGCCCCTCTATCAAATCTCCACTTGATCTCATTTGCTCCAAGAAGAACTCCTGCCTCTCTAACCTAACCTTGTAGCTAAAATCCTTCATCCCTGGAGCCGTTCTGCTAAATAAGACCATAAGACGTAGGAGCAGAAGTAGGCCATTCGGCCCATCAAGTCTGCAGCGCCATTCAATGAGATCATTGCTGATCTGATAATCCTCAACCCCACTTTCCTGCTTTTTCCCCATAACTCTTGATTCCCTTACTGATTCAAAATCTATTGATCTCAGCCTTGAATATATTTAACGACCCAGCCTCTCCAGCCCTCTGCAGTAAAGATTTCCACAGATTGACTACCCTCTGAGAGAAGAAATTCCTCCTCACCTCTGTCTTAAATGGGCGAATGAAATTCTGGCATGCTATGATCACTTTTCCCTAGAGGATCCTTTAAGATGAGATCATTTATTAATCCCATATCATTATACAAAACCAAATCCAAAATAGCCTGCTTCCTGGTTGTTTCCACGACATATTGCTCCAACAATCTCTGATACACTCCGTGAACTCTCCCTCGAGGCCACTCTTGTCAATTTGCCTATCCTTCTGAAACACTGAGTACCCTTGGATATTCAACTCCCAAACCTGTTCTCCCTGTAACCACGTCTCAGTAATCGCCACCAAATCATACCTATTTATCTCTATTTGTGCTGTTAACTCATTAGTTTTATTCCGAATGCTACACGCATTCAGATACAAAGCCTTTAAGTTTGCCCTATTGTCAATTTTCCCTACTCTGATATGATTGTTTGGTGCAATATGGCGTTCACACACTCTGTCCCTTCCTTTCAATTTTTAGTAACAATCAGCCTTGTCACTAACCTGCACTCTTACCTTCTCCTTAAATTTTGATTTTTTATATTTCCATGCAACTGAACCCTCCCTCCATCTATTTAGTTTAAAACCCCATCAACAACCCTAGTTGTGTGATTCGCCAGGACACTGGTCCCAGCATGATTCAAGTGGAGTCCGTCCGAACGGAATAGCTCTCTCTTTCCCCAATACTGGTGCCAATGTCCCATGAATTCAAACCCATTTCTCCCACACCAATCTTTGAGCCACACTTTTACCTCTTTAATCTTTTTGACCCTGTACCAATTAGCTCGTGGCTCAGGTAGCAATCCGGAGATTATTACCTTTTTGGATCTGCTTTTTAATTTAGCCCCTAGCTGCTCATATTCCCTCAGCAAAACCTCTTTCCTCATTCTACCTATATCATTGGTACCTACATGGACCTTTCCCCTCTCACTCCAATTTCCTCTGCAGCCCAGATGAGATATCCTTAACCCTGGCACCAGGTAGGCAACACAGCCTTTGGGACTCTCGACCCTGGCTACAGAGAACAGTATCTATTCCCCTAACTATACTATCCCCGATTGCAATGACATTTTTCTTTTGAATGGCTCCCTGTACCACGGTGCTATGGTCAGTTTTCCCATCCTCCCTATTGTCCCCGCTCTCATCCACACAGGGAGCAAGAATCTCGAACCTGTTGGATAAGGGCAAGGGCTGACGTTCCTGCAGTGCTACTTCCTGGATCCCTCTACCTGCCTCATTCATAGTCACACCCTCCCGTCCCTGACCACTGGCCGAATTTAAGGTAGTTAATCTAAAGCGTGTGACTGTCTCCTGAAACACAGCATCCAGGTAACTCTCCCCCTCCCTGATGTGTCGCAGTGTCTGAAGCTCAGACTCCAGCTCATCAACTCTGAGCTGGAGTTCCTCGAGCAACCAACATTTGCTGCAGATGTGGTCACTGGGAACCACAACGGGGTCCACCAGCTCCCACATCATGCAGCTACAACACATCACCTGGCCCTGCATCTCTATTTTATTTAATTAGTTTTTCAATTTGTTTTTAAATTTCCTACTGGTCTTTAGTTTATCAATCTGTAAAATATTTTTCCTATTTACCTTTAATCTGAAAGCAAGTTAGAATTGAGATTCAAAATACACTTTTTAAAATCAATTGGGACTCGCTGTCTCTGCTGTGTTGAAGCTGAAGTGTTAGGCCTCTGATCCTGGGCCCCAGTGGTCACCTTTAATCTGAAATCAATTTAGAATAGGTAGTTCAAACTAGCAGTTACTTACCAACCAATGAACTTACAGTTTTCCTGTGATGTCACTCTATTTTTTTTTCACTTGGCGACAGTGACTGCAGAGGACACTCTTCCCAGGCTGCTTCACGGCGATGGTGACTGCAGAGGACACTCTTCCCAGGCTGCTTCACGGCGACGGTGACTGCAGAGGACACTCTTCCCAGGCTGCTTCACGGCAACAGTGACTGCAAAGGACACTCTTCCCAGGCTGCTTCACAGCGATGGTGACTACAGAGGACACTCTTCCCAGGCTGCTTCACAGCGATGGTGACTGCAGAGGACACTCTTCCCAGCGAAATAAATGCTTTTGGAGTGTTGTTCCTGTTGTAATGTAGGTGCCAATTGTGCACAGCAATATCCCACAAACAGCTATGGTCGGATAATCTGTTTTGGTGATATTGATTGAGGAAAAAAGATTTATCAGACAACTGAGGAGAATTTTCTTTCTCTTTTTTGAATGATGCTATGAGCACCCAAATTAATAGATGGGGCCTTGGGTAATCTCTGATCTGAAATATGGTATATCTGACAGTGCAGCACTCCCTCAGCACTGTACTGCAGCGTCAGCCTACATTACAAGCTCACGTCTCTGATGTCGGACTTGAATCCATGGTTTAAGGGCAGGAATAAGTGTGAGAAATGAGTGTCTTTTAAATATTTTTGGGAAATATTATGTTATCCTGTGAAAAAGGCTGTGTGTGTGTGTGTGTGTGTGTGTGTGTGTGCGTGTGTGTGTGATTTAATTAAGCTGGGCAAAGATTAACAGGGGACAGGCTGTCTGGGGGGTTTAAACATGAAAAGGATAGAGGTGCTGGTAACTAGGTTTGTATTTGCATTTTTAGAAAAGTGGAGAGTTTGCTTGAATTTCAAAGAGATGTCAGAAACATGTTTGCATTTTACGGGGATTGCATAGGTAAACAGAAGTGGGGATATTATATTTCACCTGAGATGAAAGGGGGGAAGAAAGGTATTTTAGAGTTTCTCTGGAAAGCTTAGGGGAGCTGGAGCTGTTTGAGCTGCTCAGCCTTGAGCTGGAGCTGTGAGATGTAGCTATTGAGATGTGGCTCTGGGCTGGGAGAAGATGCCATTCAGTCAAGCCAGAAAAGCTTTGGGTTGTAAGAAGGAGTTTTACTCTTAAGTTTGGATTTTCATAGCTGAGTGGTAGAGAGTTACAGGTTATGTGGTATGCCTTTATTGAAATCACAGGAGTTTTCTTTGGGTAATATTACTGGATTTTTATAGTTAAACATCCATAATGGAACGTCACATGGAAAGTGTTTATTTATGGGTCTGACCAAGTAGAGAATCTTTTTTGGGGCAATGTTTTGTAAGACTAAGTTTAATTGTGTAATTGTAATCTCATGCGCTTAAGTTTTATTTTATTCTTGTTAAGAAAGCTTTTACTTTCAATTTTTTAAATCCCAAAAGTGTTACTGGACCTCTTACTGCTGAGACATATCAATATGTCTTCTCATTTTCAGAATACAATAAAAAATGGTATGGCCCGTAAGTCAAGTTTCCCTCTGTGATTTGGTTTGCCCAGCAATTGACATTGGCTGTGGTCATAACAATGAGCCACATATAATATTTGTACTGGTGTTTCTTATTTGCTGGCCTGCACTATTCGACTTGATTTGGAAGTTGTTTGTTCATGGGATGCGAGCATTGTTCATGAGGCCGGCATTTAGCCAGCAGTTTGGAAAGGGCAGTCCTCAGATGTGTTGCCTGGTTGTTGGATAAATCCCCAATTAGGACACTAAGATCTGCCAGTTTGTCAGCAACTTGAGGTCAATGCAGATTAATTGGTATCTGGATTTATGGCCTGAGTTTCCCACTTTTCACTTTCTACTTTCTCCCACAGTTTGCATCCCATTAAAGAGAGCTGGTGGGAAATTGTGATCTGGAAAAGATAGGGGAGAAACATTCAGACCCATTAGTGGCCCCAAAGACAACGTTTTTTCACTCCTATAAAATGCATTATAGTGGTTCACAGGTGGGCTTGGATGTGGGGGGGTGGGCATGGTGGTGAGGGGGGGCATGGTGGTGAGGGGGGGGCATGGTGATGAGGTAGAAGCTATGGCTTGCGGGAAGCACGCATGCCAGTGCCTTGTGTTGTATTCTTCTATTTATCGCATACATATCAATCAAACCAAAATGACCAATAAAACAATAATGTTGTTTCTTTATTACAAGAAAAGGCTATATCCATATAATGAAAACTGGGAGGCTATTGTATATACGTCTGACCATTGGACTGCTGCTGTATTCTGAGCCTATACATCACATCCTATTTTGTAGTGGGTAGTGATGGATAGCAGTTTAAGATACTCTCCCTTAAAGATACATGTACATCGTGTCAAAGTTAAGTGGTGTGGTTTGGGGGTCTGAGTTGGGGATGGGGAGCTCCATGCACCCTCATAGCATCTGGTGGTGGGGGAGCACGCCTGCACCTCTAGACCCACAAGGAAAATGACCACTCCCACATTAGCTTTCTAGCCTGGTGGAGAAAAACACATGGGTGATCCAAAGTAGGCCGTGGGTTAAGATTGCATTTGGGGAGGGGATTGCGAGAATTAAAACTCCCCACCTAACTATCATCTACAGCAACTAGAACAGGCTAAGGTTTCCAGTGCTACACGATTCCAGGATTCATGATTTGTTACAATTCAGCAGAGCAGAGACAGACAGTACTGCAAATTGTTATTTTTGGTGAAGAAAGAGACACGCTGTCAAAGTTTTTTCATCTAGCACTCATCAGGACAGGCAAAGAATGCCAGATTTCAAAGGGAGCAGCAAATTACACTGCATGAGAAAAGGATGCTGATTGGTTGGCAAGTCGGCTCTGCTTGGTCAAGGCATTGCCAGGCAAGGACCTAGTTAATGCTCCATGGCAACATCTTGACCAATCAGAGTCAACTTGCCAACTAATCAGCAGCCTTTTCTCATGCAGGATAAATTGTAGCTCCCTTTGAGATTTGGTATTCTTGCAAAACTGTCCTGATGAGCTCAAGATGAAAAGCTTCAGCAGCATCTCTTTTTTCAGCAATTATCAAGTTCTGTACTAACAGGTGACAAAGTGTTTTTCATTTGATAGATGGTGTAAACTGAGTTTTTTAATGGTTTGAAGGGGTTCATTCCAAGAACTCCAGGCTAGCCCACAACAGCTCTGGCCTGCAGTCTATTCGAAGCTGAGTGACTAAGGAGATGAAGGAAATTTGCTGTGTCCGGAGATATCTGAAGGTGAGATAGCACCAGTAAGATGACTGTCAGCGTGAGAGAAAAGCAGCTGACATTTTGTGGTGTGGTTCAGATCATTTGCTCCTTAGCTGCACCAGGTAACAGTGGGGTGCAGCAGCAGAAATGAACAGTCACCAGCAAATTACCTTCTCTTAAATGCCTCAATTGAAAAAGGATAACACCAGAAATTAGATGAGGAAGGACAGAGAGTGTGAAGGGAGGAATTGCTCTTTGAAGCTGGTGAGGGGTGTAGGTGTTCCAAGTTAGTCTCTGTGCTGTATAAGCTGAGGATGTGCTGGGAAAGTGTTAGGTGGTGAAGGACTTGGGCTAGGAGTGTTGGGATAGGGGTAGAAATGGAGCTTTGTGGTGAATAAAGTCTTTGGAAAGAAATAAAAAGGAAGAAGAGTCTTGGAGGAATGGGTAGAGAAGACTGGTACTGGGTAACAATGTGAGTGACTGGTTAGGTTGGGGTACTTGAGATAGGAGAGGAGTGGACCACCAGATGGGGTGGGAAATGCAAATTAACAGTCAATTAATAGCCAGGATGTCACATTGCAATGTCAGCTGAGGATTAGTTGGTAACATGCTCGCCTTCACTGTTGGAGGAGGATGCTGTTGTCCTGCTAAGGCATTAAGCCAAGGTCCCATCTGACTGCTCGGGTGAATGTGAAATAACCCATGTCACCACTTTGTAGAAGAGTAAGGGAGTTATCTTCAGTGTCCTGGCCAATATTTATCATGCAATCAACACCACAAAACACAGATTATCTGGTCATTATCACTTTGCTGTTTGTGGGAGCTTTCTGTGTGCAAATTGGCTGCCATGTTTCTTATGTTACAACAGTGACTACACTTTAAAAGTACATTGGCTCTAAATCACTTTGAGATGTTCAGTGAAAAGCACCATATGAAAGCAAGTCTTTCTTTTCTTTTTAGGATGCTGAGTGAGGATGAGGCCTCACAATGGAAACATTTTCTAGTCTATAGAGCTAAGAGAGTATGAAGGAAAATTTTTATTTGGGATTGATCATTTTATTTTTCTCATGGGTTTTGTATGTGTTTCATTTAGTTCTCAATTGCTTCAATCTCAGTTTTCTCGTTCGAACTGTTTACCTGTGATATCTTATTAGTTTATGAACATCTATAAATTTTCATACGCACCAATCAGATGGAAGAAATTAGTGCATAACCAATTAGCTGCATGTGCAACATAAAGTTTACTTGAGTTTTAATCAAGATTTAATGTGATAAGGAGGCAGAAGACACAGATTTGAGGTGATTGGCAAAAAAGCCAGAGATGAGATGAAATTGTTGTTTGTGCTTTAAATTGTACATGGGTTGCAGTGCCTGAAAGAATAATGAAAATTGAGTCAATAATAACTACAAAAGGAAAATTTGATATATGATTTGTAGTGTTCATTGGTTCGGTTGCTATGTATCTGTTTACTTTGCTCTGAGTCCACATCCAGGTTTAACCAATCAAGCACAGTGAGCGGAGATTAGTCACCAGATTCACATAATTAAACACAGAACAACTAAAGCATTTGAACACTTCATGCTTGGAGGGATAAAAATTACAGGGCTATGGAGGAAGAACAGAGAAGATGGATGAGCAGGAGAGCTCTTTCAAAGAGGCCTAATGTGCTGAAAGGCTTTCTTCATTGTTGGGAAATTCTTTCAATCTATTATCCTCTGAGGGTGACAGTGATGCACAGGGTATGTATGCCGGATAGAAACATTATTTTTCTATGGACGTAGACAGAGAGTGAAGTCTTAATATTGCAAACTTCAATATGTTCCACAAAATGATTTCTCAAAGATTTGAGCAGATCCTGGTCCCAAGAATAGTAGTGTACTGAACTATATTTATATTTCAAAGTGACCCACTCATTTACTCCTGACCATTTGCCACAGTTAGGGTGGTCACTGATGGAGCTCAAGAATACTGGACACCAGACCAGCTGAAAACCTAACTGTCCAGTATATAACTAAATGATTGGCCACCCAGATTCTGCAGATCATCACCATAGAGTGTGCCTTCACTCAGGACGCCGTTACTCTGCTAGTCAGGCACCAGGGGTGGGGCCAGGACTGGAATGGCAGTTGACAAGAACAAACTCATCAATATAGGTGGACTACAATGCATTTCAGGGCCAAGTTCTCCGTGGACAATGGATGAGCAAGTTCAGTGTGCCAGGCCAGCCAAGAAAGGGTGAGCCCAGGCCCTGTTGGTGCCTGTCTGTGGCACAGCGGCCAGTGTGAAGAACAGGGGGTGGAACTGTTCAGGGCAGCATTGTTAGTGACCCCAAAATAAAAATACTGTCAGAAAGGTGGACAGGGAATAGAGCAGCTGAAAACCGGACTGATTGGTATAAAACAGGATGAATGGCCACCCTAGACAGTCTCCAATTCAGCTAGCTTCCATATTCCAAAAAGCTGCACATGGTGCTATCAAGTTGAAAACTGACCGTCACATGGTGGCATTTCTGAATTTTTTTTTTGCTTAGGTGGATCTTGATGTCTGGATACAATTTATGCCAACATTCGGTTTAGTTAAATTTTGCTCCCAAGTGGTTAAATTTTCTAAACAAAGTGTTAGGCAATGAGGGCGAGAAGCAAGGTAAATGTCTATCCAGATTGGTCGAGGCAAAGAGAATTGGTTTAATAGCCCACTGACCATCTACACCTGGTCTTGTTGGGATGACCCTGTTCATTTGAGCTAACCCGGAGGTAATTACAGGGAAACCATGGAGAAAAGTATCTATTTTCATTTAGCAGCCTTGCTGGCTGAACCCAGATAAGGGCAATGGTATAAGTCAAACTGCTCAACCTCCTAGCCAGACCTCATTAGAGCCTTGGTCCAAACGTGGACAAAAGAGCTGAAATCTAGAGTTGAGGTGAGAGTGATGGCATCAAGGCAGCATTTGACCAAGTGTAGCATCAAGGAACCCTAGAAAATTGGAGGGGGAAAACTCTCCGCTGGTTGGAGTCATACCTAGCATAAAGAAAGATGGTTGTGGTTGTTAGAGATCAATCATCTCAGTTCCAGGACATTACTGAAGGAGTTCCTCAGGGTAGTGTCCTCAGCCCAAACATCTTCAGCTGCTACATCAATGACCTTTGCTCCATCTTAAGCTCAGAAGTGGGGATGTTTGCTGATGTTTGCACAATGTTTAACACCATTCACGGCTTCACAGATACTCAAGCAGTCCATGGACACATGCAACAAGACCAAGACAACATTCAGGTTTGGCTGATAAGTGACAAGTAACATACAAGTGCCAGGCAATGACCATCTTCAAGATGAGAGAATCTAACTATCTCCCCTTTATGTTAAATGGCATTACCATCACTGAATACCCCACCATCAACATCTTGAGGGTTACTATTGACCATAAAATTAACTGGACCAGCCATATAAACGCTTTGGCTACAAGATCAGGTCAGAGGCTGGAAATCCTGTGGTGAGTAACTCCTGACTCCCCTAAGTCTGTCCACCATCTACAAGGCACAGGTCAGGAGTGTGATGGAATGGTCCCTGCTTGCTGGATAAGAGCTCCCACAACACTCAAGAATCTTGACACCATCCAGGACAAAGCAGACCACTTGATTGGCACCCCATCCACCACTGTAAATATTCATTCCCCCACCACTGACACACAGTGACAGTGGTATATATTATCTACAAGATGCATTGCAGCAACTTGCAAAGCCTCCTTCAATAGCACTTTCAAAATCAATGGCCACCGCCATCTAGAAGGACAAGGGCAGCAGACACATGGGAACACCAACACCTGGAAGTTCCCCTCCAAGCCACTCACCAGCCTGACTTGGAAATATATTGTTGTTCCTTCACTGTCACTGGGTCAAAATCCTGGAACCCCCTCCCTAACAGCACGGTGGTGTACCTACGCCACAGGGGCTGCAGTGGTTGAAGAAGGCAGCTCAACACCACCTTCAAAAAGGCATTTAGGGATGGGCAACAAATGCTGACCTTGGCAGTGACACTGACATCTCATGAATCAGTAAAAAACTGATAGGAAATAAAAGAAGAGAGTAAACACATGGCTATGAATCAATTATAGGATAATTTTCTCAAGAAGAAAGCGGATCAGCCCAGAGCAAGCCTAAGTCAGATTCAAAAATAATGAGAATTAGTTGACTAAAAAGGCCAAAATCATAGAAGTTACAACACAGAAGGAGTCCATTCAGCCTGCCCTGTCCATGACAGCTATCAGTAAGAGCAACTCAGCCAGCTCCACTCCATAGCCGTTTCCTGTGGTCCTGCTACTTTATTTTTCCTAATCTCCCACTAATTCTCTTTTCAAGGCCTTGATTGAATCTGCCTCCACCACACTCTCAGGCAGTGCTTTCCAATCATTCACAGTGTGACAAAGATTTGCCTCATGTCACAGTTTGTTCTTTTGCCAGTCGCTTTATATTGGTGACCTCTGGTTCTCAACCCTTCTCCAATGCTCTGCCTAAGCCCCTCACCACTCTGAATACCTTGGTCAAATCATCTCTCAACCTGGATTTTGTTTCTTACAGGACATGGTCTCGAACCAAGACTACAACCATTTTTCTATTTGTTCACTTACCAAGTGCAAAATACGCCAGCTTGATGAGCTTTCATTAGCCACACCCTGTCAGTTTTGCTTTTTGGGAGGTTGGAGAAGAGACATGCAAGTTTTATTAGCTCATAAAGGAGTGTCACTGTTACTGCCCTGGGCTATGTTATTATATGACAAGATATTGGCTGTAAAAGTGCCAGGTAAACAAGACATTGTAATATTTTCCTTCTGTTAATAACCCTACCATATTTCTTATGTGCTTTGGGGGTGTAAATATGATAATTGGGGTAAGAGCCAGAGTGTCTGCAAGAGTCTAAAGACAACAGTAATAAGTGGTTTGATATGTTAATGAACCAAGAGGAATTTCAATCAGAGTTTTACATAAAACAATAACAGGAGTGCTTTTGAATTAAGTTGTTTTAGTTCAAAGGGGAACATATGCAGGTTGTAAAAAATATGTAAGTAAATCAGGTAAAAACCTAAGAGCTAAAGAAGCATCTAATCAGTTCTGGGTAGAAAGCATTTCTGAAGAGACTGGTTGAGGCAATAGAAAGATCAAAGGGAAGGAACAAATTTAAGGAAATACTGAAGCCTATGTGAGGGGGTAGCTCCTTAGATCTGCCAGAAGACAGCAGGGTAGCTGGTCAGAACTCCCAGAAGACTGGGTTAACAAGGCCAGGCCTGGAGAACCAGGTGCTGTCAGCCTCAGAGGACATCCCAAGGGAAAAAAGGCACTGTGTGGTAAAAATTACTGGAATTCTATCTGAACAGAAAAGGAGGCAGTTAGCTCTGAGGGTAGTTAAGTTAAGATCTTGTGAAACCGTTTTAAAGCATTGTTTACTGTGTGAAGCCATTCCTATGTTGGAGTGTAATTGTGGGTTTTTTTCTTTATTCTTTTAATAAATGTTTACTCTACTATAAAAGCATCACAAGTAGTCTGAGACATCATTTCCTGATTTCAGAACCTCTCCTCATACTATACAAATTGAAAACCGTTTTGGCAGCTGTTTCAAGTTTCCCCCTGGGATTTGGGCAGCTCAGAATTTACCATTAGCCATGTCATAACTAAAGTAAGCTCCTAATCATTTGGCTGGTGATCAGCTTATGAGAGAATATCCGGACTAGACCCATCATGTGTAGCACGGTAGGGTTAAAAGTTCTGACAGCACCCTTGGAGCCACTGGGAGGATTAAAGGATAAGTCTGCCGTCCTTTTCCTGACTCCAGTCGAAATGTTTTACAGTCAGCACAACATCAGTAATCAGCAACTTAGTATCTCTGCTGCTCAGTTTGTCTAATTGAAGTTGGTAAGGTCCGGTAACATGGGAGATGTCAGATCTCAGCTCCCTCAATAGTGGCGAAGCCGGGGGATTAGTCAGAGACCTTTATCGATGGTCCCTGTCCGAAGGTCACAGTGCTCAACCTTGCAGTAATTTATCCATGCTGCCTTTTCATCTGCATGATTCTCCTGTGAGAATTATGTTCTCTTTTTGCCCAGTCCTTGAAGAGGACGCTCTAAGGCTCAATCAGTGAATGGAGGTATTCTTTGTGGTAATGGCACTTTTTTTCCAGTAATTGGACTAATTCTTTACCTCCTGCAGAAATACATCAGGTATCCTTACTTTAAGCATCCTTTAAGAAATTGCTGTAAATTCCCTGCAGCCATAAGTTTCCAGCAGGGAACTCAATCCAGGCCAGATGCTGGCATTTAATGTATAATTAGGCCAATTCCTATAGCATTGTAATTGATCCTGCAGCCTGTAGTTCTCAATTGCTCTGTGTTTGATTATTTGAGTCTGTTTACTATTAATGCTCACTGTGCTTGATTAGTCAAGGCTGGGTGTGCAGAGAAAAGTAAGCAAAGCTGTGGAAGTCACTGGAAGCTAGAGCTGTAAGCATGGAGCAGACATTTTAAAGCATTGTGAATAAAACCTGTTACACACATAGGATGAAATGTTGTTCTGCTCACAGGAGCGGGAAGCAAGACAGGTGGGAGAACTTAAATGAGCGGGAGGCCAAAAAATCAGCTTCCCGATGTTGGGATGAACTTTTGCAATTAAGTTCATGGAAGCTTGAAGGCGTGTGGAGCTACCGGACGGCAAGTGTGCATGCATGCACCTTCATGTTATGCATGCACATTAAAAAGTCAGCTCACCATAATTAAGTTCCCTTCCCAATTAAGTTATCAACGAGTGAGCAATACGCGCCTTCAGATTCGCAAATCCATTTAAGTGGCATACAGCAGGCGAGGTAGTCAATTTGCTGGAGTTTGAGTGAGTAGCCACTCTCTTTTTCCTCTTTGGAGAGCATTGTTCAACAAGGCAATGATCGGGTGTTGGCAGTCCAAGGGTTGAGCTGAGGGTACAAGGCAGTGGAGGGAATAGTCACAATGAGGGGGAGGGAGTAATGGAATGCGGTAGGGTGGTAGTTCAAGGCCATGGTCTGGTAGCAGATGGTCTCATGGGGGGTCACGGAAATGGACAAAACAGGTGGCACAGATAGTGTGAGGTGTCAGGGTCAGCATGGGGGCAGTAACGGGTGTTGGCTCAGAGGGGAACGAAGGCATGTGCAGGGTGATGATTACAGCCTCAAGAGTAACAGGGATGGAGGGAGGGTCAAGGGCGACAGAGGGGAGAGGAATGGTTACCTTGAGTGGGTCAAGTGTAATGGGGTGAAGTTGGTGGGTGACAGGGGAAGGGTGGAATGTGGTGGAGCATGTCTGGAAAGCTATGTGCACCATTTTCTCAAGGCTCTTCTCCACAACACAATTGCTCAGTATGTTTGAATCCTCAAAGTGGGAGAAGGGTCTTTTTGGGTGGGTGGAGTTAAAGGTGAGCACAATTGGCTGACTAAAGGAACACGTAATAATCATGAGTTACCTGGATGAGAACCACCCTCAGGTATGTTCTTCTCTCTATGGTGAAGCCCCCATAGCTGTATGTTTACTCCCTGACTCATGGGTCTCATAACATCGAGACCCCAGCCAGGCCTGGAGCTGTAGTAAAGCCTGCACTGATGGGAAACTCAAGTTCACCAATGCGGTTTGGAACAACAATGTGCCAGTTTAGAATCTCGAGGGCCCCGGGTAGATGGTCATGGCTGATAATGGGGCGTGTGGTACATCTATGATGGCAAGGCAAGGGTGTCTTGAGAGTGATGTTGGGAAGCCCAATAATATTTTAAGAAAGGCGCACAAAAATAGCTTTCATTACCCCAGTTAATGCTGCAGTCTCCACATACATGGATGTATGAACAAGAGGAGAACTCATCTGTGGTCTTCATGCTGGTGGGTTTGGGGGAGGCCTGGGGTACACTGATGCTAGGTACAGTGCTTCCCATTGGCTGAAATGTTCAGGGCCAGAGAGGCAGCTTCAAAGAAAATGCTGACTGGGTGTATCTCTGTAATTTGTTCACAGATCACCTCAGGCCTACATGATGCTGTCCCTAGGCAACACTGCACTTCTACCAGCTATGGTCCAGCTGAGGAGGAAGTGTTGGGGTATCGACTTCCTGTCTGCCCCGATCTCAAGATTCACCATGCTCCTTGCGTATCAAATGAGCTAACCAGTGCGAGATCACATGGAGCCAGCTGTCCCGTCCCTGAGCAGAAATCACTCTCACTTCCGGTCCCTTTTCCCAACTTATACTCCAGACCAGAAGATTCCACCCATAGAAACTAATGTCATATCTGCATAGATCTGAGATATAAAAGATACAACGCTGCTCATACCCGAGGACAGTTCCATCCAGAAACTGGATCTTTCCCCCCCACCTTTGAATTTCCATATTTAACATCAATTTGGAGCCATCCTTCATCCCAAATAGTTTTCATAAGTCAAGTTACCCAGAGCCACACTAATATTGACTTTTCAACAAATGAATCAGGTTTCACAGCCAATGCACTTGAGATTGTTATTTTGCCAAATTACTGGTTTAATTAGATTGTGGTCTTGTTCTGTGGTTTCAGTCAGATTCCTGTAATGAGCCCCTGCCATTTGTCAGCACATTTTGGATCAGGCCATGTGTTTCCAAGGACAGGCACAATAAATTCTAATTCAATCCAAGCAGAAAAGAAGCAACTAACCTCAACAACACTTGAACCATGGATCTTCTCCAAAAGCTAATCTGAAAAACATTTGCTAAATATCATTCCATTGAGATGTAGCACAATGAGCTCTCTGCTGTCTTGGTTAGTATCTTTGTCTGTCAAAGTGTAACCTACATATTCCATTGTGGCAATAGAATCTGAACCTTTTTTTGTCTCCTTTCCACTATATTCACAAGACCGCATACTTTCACCTGCATCCACAACCTCCACCTCATTGCCGATGAAATTCTGGGTCATGCCTTCCTCAATTTGAGGCTTCATTGGTCCTTCTCTAATCATCACCCGGCTCATTCAAAACCCTGAAGCCTGCTTCACGTCCACACAAAGTCCCACATTTCCATCTAGTCCGGGCACCACAGGCAGTTTTAAGAATCCATTCTCGAGTTATGGAGACTGGTAACCAAGGCTGCATTTATCGCCCGTTGCTCATTCGTTCCTCTGTTGGTGTCATCTTCTTCTCAAGTATCTCCACCTGTGTCTGTCTTATACTCCCCTTACATATTCCACATAGGTCAACTGCATCCAATCCTTTCTATCTGTCATCCGGTTTCTCCTCTGCTTCCTCTCTTATATCTTCCATTGATCTTCCTCTCTGTCTCTGTTCTACCACCTGCTCAAACAATGTGACCAAAGTATTGTATCTTTCTCTCTTTGATATTGTGCACTAATTTCCTCCTTTCTCCAGCTATTTCCAGCACTTTCTCATTAGTCTTTCTGCCTGTGTAAGATTTGCGGATCATCCTCCTACATGTCCAGATCTTGGATGTGTTCAGCATATCAATAGTCTCTTTGTTGATCAGGTCTCCAAGGCATATAACATAGACAACAAAATGTAACACCTCAGCGTTCTTCCCCTAAGATTCAGGTGCCCATTGCTAGCTGCTCTGAGAAGATAGTGGTGTGCCTTGTTGTCGGCCTGCTAGTAGTGGACTAATACAACCAAATGGCAGTTAACCGTCAGTTAGCGTAGGTCTGGAGTTACACAGCAGGTAAGGGTGGAGGATTTCCTTCCCTGTTGGGTATTACTGAATAAGTTATGTTTTTAAGCTGCATGGTCACTTTCCCTGAGATCAGTTTTTTTATTTCCAAATTTGTTAGAATCGATTTTGAATTTGCAAACTGCCATGGTAGTGGGAGTATGTGCAGTGACCTGAATTCAGATTATTGTGTTGTTGGGTTGGAGCAGTTTCAATAAATCCTCGAGGACTGCTGGCTGCAAAACGTTCTAATTTGATTGAAACACAGGGCAACTTCTCCGCCCCTTCATGGGGGGGGATGTGTAGCAGTGGGCGCAGGCGGGTAGGTTCCCAATCGGCGCCCCCGATTGGGGGGAAGCACCGCCATTTTACATGGGCGGTCCAGTTAAGGCCCACCCAGTGTGACTTTGAGAAACCTGGTCACCAAACTGAATCCAGTGGCCTGGCTCTGCACATGTTAATACCTGAATGACTTTGATGTCAGTGTTGCAAGATCTTAAGTTTCAATGCTTTCGGGATTACCATTCTATCGTCGTATACTAATAAATCATTGGTCACTGTCAGATATGCTCTCTGCTCAAAATATGGTGTCAAGGTATATATGTGGCATATATGTGGTATATATGTGGGCCATCCTCTAATGCAAAATTCTCCAATCTGCTTACGTTCTGCATCTGATTTCTGAGTCTCTCTGATTTCACTCAATCTTTGTGTAGTTGCTGTTAATGTATGGACTGTCATTATAGCAAATTCCTCGACTTCTTCCACAAGTTCAAGATTGCATCTTTCTGGATTCTCTGTTGTGATGTGTGATAATGCTGTGCTCTGTTGTTTCCCTTGAACATTACCAAATGGATATCAAACCTCATCAATCTTAATTTAAAACTGAACTCTTGTTGTCATCACTGTAAGCACTTTTGATTTCAATAGTGTGACTAAAAGTTTACGGTCCATTTTTATCATAATGTGAAGACCTAATACATTTCCAGCAGATTTCTTGCATACCCACATAACTGCTAATGCTTCCTTTTCAATTACTGCAAATCCCTTCCCTGAATCTGTTAATGAATGTAATGTGTAATAGACTGGCCAGTGTTTTCCATCCTTTTGTACCTGAAAAGGATCAGCTTCCAATTCTGTAGAGGATGTGTCCCATAAGTAAGTTCAGATCATAATGTGTTAATACCTCTGATGACATGATCTCCTTGATATTTCTCGAATGATTTCTGATGTGCCTCTTCCCAACACCATTCATCGTCTTGGTGTAAAATTGGTTTGTTGAGCTCTATTAAGTCCTTTTTTTTCAAAACGTTGCTACTTAATCACCATTCCCATGAACCTTTGTAACTCCATGATGCTCCTTGGAGCTAGGAATTATTTTATGACTCTGGTATCAGTGGATCAACCTTTATTCCCGATGCGCTCACTATGTGACCTGATTGTTAGTTGTGAAAACTCACAATAACTGTTGAGTGTCAATCCTGCCTCTTGTACCCTCCTCAGCACTGCTCTCACTCTCAAGTCATGCCCAACTTGAGTGGACCCATATATCAATACGTCACCCATGTGGCAAACAACTTCATGTGAGCTCTCTAAAAGGTTTGACATTGTTCTTTGAAAGATCTTTGGTGCTGATGTTATTCCAAAGGGTAACCTCTTAAAACAGAACATTCCAAATAGTGTTATGGATGATGTGAGAAGCTTAGACTCCCCTTCTAGTAGTATGGATGTTGAACCTTTCTGGAGGTATATAAGCGATTGGTTTCACCTCTGGGCTTCGTGTTATATGATACTCTGTAAACAACTTCGGGAATTCTGCTCTGAAGTCTCCTGATGGGCCTTCACCATTCTTTATTTCTTATATTCTATGAATTAGATTCAATCCTATACATGCCTTTCTACTTAACAGTGAATAACACTGATCTTGAATTACATACAGCACTTCTGTAATTACTTTCTCTCTGAGCTTTAAAGTGAATATTAGTTCTCCCAGCACTTCCAGCTCTGGTCCTCCTGTAGGATAGTGGAAGAACTCTCTTGTTTAAACGTGGTTCAGCATCTGAAAGAACCTAAACTGCTGCTCCAGGATCTAGTTTAAAGTGTGTCTTGTGACCTTCTAGCAGGTTCTCATCACTCCAATAGTTTTTCCTTGATTCATGAATCTCTTCTAAGAAGAAGGGGATCTCAATGTCTTATGAATCTTATACTTCATGGAGTCTGTTTCCATTTGAAACTTTCTCTTTTTGCAAGTTCTGCCCATTTTTTCTACTGCAACATGGCTGCCTGAAAATACCCCACCTTTTTACACCAATGACATTGCACATCTTTTGGCAGGACAATTCCCATGCCCTTGTCTTTCTCTACTGCACCAGCTAGTCAGGGCTGCCACCATTAATTGCCTTTCATGCCGCACATCTCTCCTTCTCTCTATTTTCCCTTTTTTTATGTCTGACAAATTCAACTGTACCTGTTACTTTGGGATTCGGGCTGTCTCTCTCTCTTGCCCCTGACTACTGATCAGTTTTGCCTCCTGATCGTGACTTGTCTACTTAATTGAATTGCCTTCACAGGCATCAAGTCATCTCAGTGCTGCAAATTATTTGATAATGCATCATCCACTATTCGAAAAGCTGTAATGTTCCTCTTTCAGATTACCATACTCACAGCCTTCTACTAATCCATTCTAATCCGTATAAATGAATTGCTGCTTTCCCCATTTGTCTGGGTATACTTATTGAATTTTGCACGCTCCACGGTGGTGTTCTTGTGGAGATTGAAATACGTCCCCATTGCATCAATAACTTGGGCATATACAGCTTTATCCTAATCAATCCCCTGGGTAACTAAAATGTCATCTACATACTCGGCCATTACATACAAAAGTGTGAGAGAGGGAAGGGAGAATGTCAGTAATTGTGCTATACTGTTCTTGGGTGATATGCTTGCCATAGCTGAGTAGCCAAGGGTGTAAGAAGGCAGTGAAGTGAGAGATGGGTGTGAGGATGCATCTGGAGGATAGGCATGAGTCCTGGGTGCCGCAATTGCTGATGGATGAGTGATGGGGTATGGTCATTGAGCAGTGTGAGATTTGGTGGTGTGGGGGGGTTGAGTGGGAGGGGGTGTGGGCACAGGATCTGTGAAGTGAAGATGCAGCGACATTGACCACTTGCGTGAGGTCATTGAACTTCTTCCAGCCAGGTTCTATGGGGGCGAGACTGGGAGTTGATCTCCCCTTTCCACCTGCTCCATTTGGAAGGTGTTCATTGAGGCTTCCATGGCTTGCCGGTGAACCTTAGCAGCTCTCCCTCTATTCACCTCCATGACTAAAGCTCCCAAGACCGCATCATTGAACAGCGGAGTCCTCTGTCCGTCCCGGTCCTCTATTGTACTTTTCTCCAAATGCAGCTCCGACAGTTAGTAGCAACCTTTCATTCAGCACAGCTTCCCCTTTAAGAGGGACAGACTGCCTTGAAGAGCTGGAACATGTGATAGACTCACACGTTGTTAGGACCCCAGTTGTGCATGCTGCCAGCCAGTGTTGCGGGCTATCTAAAATTTGCATACTGTCGGCTTCAAGGGAGACAGATTTGGGCAGACCATGAATTGTGACCCACACATCTGGAAATGGACCGAGTGAAACTTTTCCTCCACTTTAGTGGGATATTGCACAGATTTAGCAAACGTGACTTGTAGTCCCTTCAGTTTGGAATGTTGAAGGGTGGCTTCACTGCAGTGTTTAAAATAATTAAGTGTTTTGATAAGGCAAAACCAGCTCAACTATTTCCTCTGGTGTAGCACTTTAGTACAAGTGGGAATCACAGTAAACCATTTATTTCACACAATGACTAGTCGTGATCTAGCCTGTGGATGCTGAGGCCAATTGAATTTTCAAAACGGAGGATGATGGATACGTCTCAGGTAAGGGTATAAACGTAGGAGGGGCAAAGTCAAGTTAAAAGGAGCTGAGGTCCAAGTGCACTGTGATGAAAATATAATAACTTATGTAATATTTTCTGGTTTGTGGTGAAGTAGGATTAGGGGTGAGATTATAGTTGGGCCGGTCTGTGCGATTTAATTATGTTTGGAGTCATGTAGACTGCAAGCTTGAAATCATCAAAAGAAGCCAGGTGTAGAAATGCCCTTTGAATGCCAATGAGTAAACGTGGGGCGGAATTTCATGTCCCGCGGGCAGGCACACGCCCAACCTGATCGGGTGTAAAATAGCGGGCGATGACGTTGGGATGGGCATCCTGACGCCTTGGCGCACTAGCGTGACTTTCCGGTCGGTGGGCACGCATGCGAGTCGGTAGCGTGCCAGCCGACAATTGAAAGGCCTTTTAAGGCCATTAAAGTTTCAATGACGGGGGACTTTTCACTGCCTGTTGCAGTTGGCAGGCAGGGGAATCAGGCAAGCAGCCTGTGGATTTCTGAGGAAACCTCATCGAAGGGTGGAAGGAGGCTTCCGATATTAATTTTAAAAAAAATTAAAATGCTTGGGCAGAATTTTTATTACCTAAATGTTTAGGGGAGCGAGTCTGATGCGTGGACATTTTTTTCCGCATTTTTACATCCTTATTTGATGGTTTCAAATTCTTCAGCTCCCTGAGGCAGCTCTCTGCCTTCAGAGAGTGTTCGTTGTGCGCTTCCCCGGTGCCCGCGCTGACTTCAGCGCCCACCCTCCTCCCGCCCCCACCCCAGCAGCACTGAACGGTTCACTGTGGCTTTCACGCTGGCTGGACGTTAGTTGGCCAGCTGGCATGAAATCACGGTCAGGGGCCGATCGCGGGTGGGTGGGTCGTTTACCAGCTCCTCCCTGGTCTGCCCACTGTGCCCGCCCAACAACCTAAAAATCCTGCCCATGGATGCTGGCTTCGCATGTAAGGTGTGAAGGGAATTTGCGTTTTTAGATAAATGAAGGGGTTGTTAGAATTTCAAAGGCATGTTAGTCTGTCTACAACTGCCCAGATAAGCAAGGCTAAGGAGTGTGTTTATTTTTCCCAAAGGTTACTGAGAATATTGGCTACATGAAAGTTTGTATATCATGCGGATGATACAGTTTCAAAGACATATGGAACAATAGAATTTACATATTAAAGAGAGATAAACACATATAAAGTAGAATGAAAGGCTATGTGAAGAGAAGGCCATGTAAGATCTAACAGGAGTGTGTGAAACAGCCTTCAAGAAGCCTCCAGCCATTTGTGCATAAATCTGCTATGGAAAGCAACTGAAGTTGGGGAAGCCATTTGGAATTCCACTGTCAAGTGAGTATTGTGTTAACTTGCTGGTTCTGTTTAAATCTAAAAGCTATTTTGGACTGTTGCCTTAAAGGAGAAGTGTAACTGAGAGTCAGGTTAATTAGGAATTTTAGGAGTTGCTATAGTAATAAGTAATTTGTAGTCTTATGTATGTGTTTGAAATCTTTTATTTTGCTAATAAATATTTTAATCTATTTTTTTTAATCTGTAAAGGTCTTGGTGGACTCATTACTTCTGAATTCAGTGCACACATATCTTAATAAATACAAATTGCAAAACCATTGTGATAACTTGAACAAGTTTCCCTTGTGGATTTGGTCTGTCTGGCCCACATAATCTTCCACTTCATAACAGCATCATGATCTAAAGAGACAGGCTCACATTTAACTTCTTTTTAGACAATCCTCAGGATTGAGGATGACTCTGGTTCGATGGGTTCTGAGATAGCTGATAAGTCCAAAGTGCAATCTGCAGACTCTGTCACATGCAGGGCAGTGGTGCATGTAGGGTTAGGTAGCTGGGTAGTTTAGAGGTTTTTGTGCTCCCTCCGATGCCTCAACTTTGCCTCTGTATGTCATAGAGTCATAGAGGTGTACAGCACAGAAAAAGGCCCCTCGGCCCATTGAGTCTGCTCTGGTCAAACAGGTACCTAACTATTCTAATCACATTTTCCAGCACTAGGCCCAAAGCCTTGTATGCCATGGCATCGCAAGTGCACATCCAAATACTTCTTAAATGTTATAAGGGATTCTGCCTCTACGTATGTTTCCAACAAAGTCTCTCGATGTGTTCAGTGCCTTCCCAAATCACCTTTCTCCATTTTGGTCGGTAACAAGCCAGGGACTCCCATAAGTCTGCGGAGATGTTTAACCTCTTCAAGGATGCTTTGAGGACATCCGAGGGTTTCTGCAGTCTTCCTGGGAACCTCCTACTGCAGCCATGTTCTGAGTAGAGCAGTTGCTTCAGGAGTCTGGTGTCAGGTATACGATTGACGTGCCCTGTCCAGCAGAGCTGGTTTTGAATGATTCACGCCTCAATGTTGGGCATGTTGCCTTGTGAGAGGACGCTGCTGTTGGGCTGCCTTTCTTGTCACCTTATTTAGAGGATCTTGCAAGGGCACATCTGGTGTACCCCTCCAGTGCTTTGGAGTACCTGCTATAGGTTGTTCACTGAAGCATATAGGAATGTAGCTATCATTGCTGCCTAGTGAGCCATGAACTTAGTCTCGGGTTTGGGATCCTGGTCTCCAGATGATTAAATTTTCCTGCATTCAGGAATTTGTCACCACCTTCCACCTACCCCACAATGAACCTCATAATTCTTGTGATGCTCACCAATGGAACCATCACAAACCCTATCTCGGAGAAGACTGGGGTCAAACAAGGCTGCCTCATGGCACCAACTCCTTCCTCCATTTTCCTCACCGCAATACGACACCTCACCTCCAGCAAACTACTCAAAGGCTTGGAGATAATTTACAGACTGGATTGGAAGCTGTTCAACCGTACACTGCTTTCAATCCAAAACCATTTCAACCTGTCATTGAGCTTCAAATAATGCTTTTATGGGGGTTTGTTTAGAAACTGAACTCCAGGTCATTGTTGATTCCTTCTCCAAAGAAAATGGGCCTTTCAATAAACTGTTACAACTGGATGAGGATTGATGTCAGGACTCACTTTCTTTCCCATTCCTTAATTGATTATAACAGGGCTATATTGTGATTTATAAGGATGATGGGTTCCATTCAGTGCCTGCTGTACCCAACCGTTTATATGCTGATTACAAAGAGCTCAGTCCAACAAGGCTTTCTTGAGCTTAAACACAAAGGGGTTAACTTATATGGAGCTTAATGCCCACCTATGTAAATATATATAGATATTTAAAAAGGTAAACCCATGTCTCAACCTTCGCCTTACACACACACACAAACACATGCACGCACACAAGCACAGTACGAACACACACACACACACACACATGCACGCACACAGATGCCACACACACACACACAAACACAAACCACACACACAAACATACACACAGGCACCACACACACACACACACACACACACACACACACACACACAGGCACCACACACACACACAGACACCACACACACAGGCACCACACACACACACACACACACACACACATACAGACACCACACACAAACATGCGCACACACACATACACACACACAAACTACACATGCACACACACAGGCACCACACACACACAGACACACAAACCACACATGCACACACACAGACACCACACACACAGACACCACACACAAACATGCAAACACACCGCACACACACAGACACTACACACACAGACACCACACACACAGACACCACGCACGCACACACATGCACACACACACAGACACTGCACACACAGATGCCACACACCCACACATACAGACACTGCGCACACACACACACACACACACACACATAGACACCACACACACAGACACCATGCATACACACACACAGACACTGTGCACACGCACACACACACACAGACACCACGCACACAGACGCCACACACACACATACACACACACACACACACACACACATACACACAGGCACTGCACACACACACATCCACATACACACACCACGCACACAGACAATGCACACACCAACAAACAGACACCATATACACACACACAGAAACCACACATGCACACACACAGACACCACACACAAACATGCACACACACACACAGACAACACCCACACAGACAACACCCACACAGACACCACGCACACACGTACACACGCACACCGCACATACACACGAACACCATGCATACACACACACACACACACCCACACACACACATCAAATTAACTTTTTATGATTCCTTCATCCATGGCTGAGGCAGTGTTTTTAACAGTGGTCCTGAATTTTCCCCTGGAAACGCTGCTTTGGGACATTGAAATGTCCTCCAGAACTTCCAGGCCTGTTGACCACAGTTTGACGTTTTCAGGCAAAGTTCCTCTTTAATGAAATCCTCTGTTGCTGTGATAGAGACAGTAGCATGGTGTAATATCACTGGGTTAGTAATTCAGAGAACCCAGGTTAATACTCTGGGGGCATGGGTTCAAATCCCACCATGGCAGCTGGTGGAATTTAAACTCAGTTAATAAATCTGGAATATAAAGCCAGACTCAGTAATAGTGACCCTGCCAGGATTTTCCAGTCCTCCCAAGGCAGGTTTCCCCACAGCGGAGTCAGCGAGACATCGAAATCCCTGTTCACATTGGCAGAACCGGAAGATCCCGCTAGGATGAAAGGCTAGAAAATTCCGGCCCATAAAGCTATCATCAATTGTTAGAAAAACATCTGGTTCACTAATGTCCTTTAGGGAAGGAAATCTGCCATCCTTACCTAGTCTGGCCCTACATGTGACTCCAGACACACAGCAATGTGGTTGATTCTTAACTGCCCTCTGAAATGACCTACCAAGGTCAGTTCAAGGGCAATTAGGGATGGCAACAAATGCTGGCCTTACCAGTGATGCCCACATCCTATGAAACAATTTTTTAAAATTCCAAACTGTAACGGAGATAGGGTTCTGAACTTGAGACAGCAGGGAGAGAGAGAGATGGTGTTACTGCTCCATTTCAGACTTCCTCTTCAGACTGCTAAAAGCAACCAGGGTGTTGTTATAAAAGACATTCCAAAACACTTTTTCTGGCCACATAACCCCTCTCACCACGATGAGTATTCCACAAAAAGTAATTGCTTAGCCCATACCTAAACAAACCTTGGCCATTATATTATGGCCTAGATGATTAATTTCTTTAAAGATCCAGCCATCCCTTCTGAATGAACCATTCTTTCCTGTGATGAGCTGGCAAGAGTATGTCAACACATTATATGTGACCATTGTCCTGGTGGATATTCTGTCTCTGCCTGAAATGTAGCTTTATAGGATTGCAAATGGTGAGAGCCAGTTCATCTTTGAAGTACTTCTTGATGTAGCAGATGTGCGAAATTCCATACAAGGTTTGTCTTGACGTGTCCTAATCATAATCCACATTGGAAACTTCCAGAAACTGACTAACTTGTAATTACAGGCAGATCAGGTGACCTGTGGCAGGCATCTTAAGCCAGTGTCTTTGCTTTAAAGAAGCGCAATATATATCTGACCAGCCGATGAAATTAAAGGGTAATAGCCCACATGCACACATCACATCATCATGACAAAGCACTCAGAAAGCTAAGGCCTTCTTCCAACTAGATCTCACAGCACAACAAACCCTGCCATTGGCGAAGAACAACATCGAAATCCTGGAAAGTGGTGGACCATTTTCCATATCTTAGCAGCCCCCTCTTGATGAAGGCAGACATAGATCACAAAATTCATCACCACCTCCAAACTGCCAGCTCTGAAGTATTTGCATTTATATAGCACTTTTCACAACCGCCAGATGATTCAAAGGACTTTAAAGCCAATGAACTGCTTTTGAAGTGTAGTCATGGGTTGTAAAGTAGAAAATATAGCAGCCAATTTTATGTGCAGTAAAAGCACACAAACAGCAATGTGATAATGCCCATTTAATCATGTGTAATGTTGATAAATATTGGCCAAGACACTGGGGATAACTTCCTTGCCCTTCTTCAAAATAGTGCCATGGAATCATTGAAAACCATCCGAATGGGTGGATAAGTCTTTGGATAACATCCATTCCAATAACCAGAATCCCCAACAGTGCAGCATTCCCTCAGTACTGCACTGGAGTGTCAGCCTTGATCTTTGAGCTCAGAACCCAGAACCTTGTGACTCAAAGGTGGGAATGCTACAAACCAAGGCACAGCTCAATCTTAAACCGGCATGTGGCTCTGGTGAAGGCCAGTGTCCAGAAACGTTAACTCAGTTTCTCCCTCCACAGATACTGCCAGACCTGCTGAGAGTTTCCAGCATTTTCTGTTCTATTACTGCCTACCACTTAATATCTGCAGATCTCATTTAAAATAACCCTCTCCTGTATGATTACTCATAGGTTTCAACATACAACCATGGATAACTGTGTCACAACCATTTATAAATATTAATTATGAACAGCAGCGGTATACCAGGAGCACAGGTCACTGCTGTTCAAGTAGAACTATAACTTTGGGTTTTCCATTATGCATCTGATAGTCTAATTTACAACTTCATCTTGAATCTCAAGAGCCACTTTAGCCATCTGTCTCCTGTGAGGCATTTCACTGAATATTTTTTGGAACAAGCACTGCCAAGCAGCTATTTAAATAAATCAGTAAAGTTAATGGCTAAAATGTATTGGGTTGCCAAGAACAAAGAGCTACATTGTTTGCTTTCAGAATGATTGTACTTCTCTTTCTTTCGTTTTAAACTTTCGCAATAAATTTGCTTTCTTAAAGGAAATGTTTAACAGCCAAGGAGCCTAACGAAAGAAGAGGAAGAGTAGCCGCAAGGTCTGTCTCCATTGAGAGCTGAATCAGACCCCATTGCCTTTTGGGCATGGGCACTGTAAGGAGGAGAAACCCTTCCTGGTTAAGTGTTTCCAACTGGACATTCAACCAGCAGGATTTGGAAAGCTGGGAATAGCGCTGATGATGGGAAAAAGCACCGCCTGCAACCAAAAAAAAACAAAAGTCTCTGGCCTGAATTTTCATAGAGTCATATAGATATACAGCATAGAAACAGGCCCTTCGGCCCACTGTGTCCATGTTGGCCATCAAGCACCTATCTATTCTAATTTCCAGTACTTGGTCCATAGCCCTGTATGCTATGGCATTTCAAGTGCTCATCTAAATACTTTCCAAGCAGTAAAACATTCCGGAAGATTCTCCAGAACTGATGCTGTTGCACATTTCTTCCAGAAACTTCTGATACTGTCAAAGTAACGTGCAGCACAGTGTCCCCTGGGGAATGCCTCCAGAGCAGAGTAGTGTTGGGAGAGGACAGGACACATCCACTTTTTATAGCACCAGCTGCCGTGTGGTAAATTTAAAGGTCTAGTTTTTGAATGTTGGCGAATGGGTGAGTGAATGAGTGGGTAACTGGGTGAGTGGGTGAATGGGTGGGTGGGTAGGTGGGTGAGTGGGTGAATTGGTGTGTGGGTAGGTGGGTGAGTGGGCGAATTGGTGTGTGGGTAGGTGGGTGAGTGGGTGAATGGGTGGATGGGTGGGTGGGTGAGTGGGTGAACTGGTGTGTGGGTAGGTGGGTGAGTGGGTGAATTGGTGTGTGGGTAGGTGGGTGAGTGGGTGAATTGGTGTGTGGGTAGGTGGGTGAGTGGGTGAATTGGTGTGTGGGTAGGTGGGTGAGTGGGTGAACTGGTGTGTGGGTAGGTGAGTGAGTGGGTGAATTGGTGTGTGGGTAGGTGGGTGAATTGATGTGTGGGTAGGTGGGTGAGTGGGTGAATTGGTGTGTGGGTAGGTGGGTGAGTGGGTGAATTGGTGTGTGGGTAGGTGAGTGAACTGGTGTGTGGGTAGGTGAGTGAATTGGTGTGTGGGTAGGTGGGTGAGTGGGTGAATTGGTGTGTGGGTAGGTGGGTGAGTGGGTGAATTGGTGTGTGGGTAGGTGGGTGAGTGGGTGAATTGGTGTGTGGGTAGGTGAGTGAGTGGGTGAATTGGTGTGTGGGTAGGTGGGTGAGTGGGCGAATTGGTGTGTGGGTAGGTGGGTGAGTGGGTGAATTGGTGTGTGGGTAGGTGAGTGAGTGGGTGAATTGGTGTGTGGGTAGGTGGGTGAGTGGGCGAATTGGCGTGTGGGTAGGTGGGTGAGTGGGTGAATTGGTGTGTGGGTAGGTGGGTAAGTGGGTGAATTGGTGTGTGGGTAGGTGGGTGAGTGGATAGTTGGTTTAGGGGGGAAAATCAGGTTGGTCGGGGGCAGGGGGGGCGGGTGCGTGGTGGGGGTGTAGTCGGGTCCATTTGAGAGAATAGCCAGGTCATGGGGTAGTTGGTTCATGTCAGGGGTGGGGTAGTTGAGTGGCCAGGTTGAGGGTGGAAGCTGAGTCGGGTTGGACGGTGAGTGCTCGAGATAGTTGGGAGATAGTCGGGTCAGGAGTGTTGTGGGGGGGTGGGGGGGTGGGCGGCTACTTATGTCCAGTTGAGAAGCCGGGGGGGCGGGGTGGGGGATGGGCATTAGTCCAGTGGTTTGGGGGCGGTGAGGGAGCGTGTAATTGGATAGTCAGGTCATGGGGGGAGTGTAGTTGAGCGGTCGGTGAGGTCATCAGGTGGTCAGCAGTGTAATTTAGTTGGTGGAGGTGGTCAAGGACATGATTGGGGGTGGGGTGGTGGGGGGTGGGGGGGGTCAGTTGTATTACCCAATTATTAGACCAGGTTTTAGTCTATCTAACATTTCCTGGGTAACTACCTGGGTAAGTACGGCAGAACAGTCCAAATCTCTGACTCTAGTTCAGAGCTGGAGACCTTTGTGAGGTGTCCTAGAGAATCGTCCATTAGAAGTTTAAACTTTCTGGGCAATTCTCACAGAAGGCAGCGCATCAACATCAGCATCAGGAGCCTGAGGTGCACCTTGCATCGTACGTCCAGTCTCGGATGATCTGGAGACTGTTTAAAAATTATTCCTTCATGGGATGTGGGCATCGCTGGCCGGGCCAGCATTTATTACCCATCCCTAGTTCAGAGGGCAATTAAGAGTCAACCACATTGCTATGGGAGTCACATGTAGGCCAGACCAGGTAAGGATGGCAGATTTCCTTCCTTAAAGGATTAGTGAACCAGATGGGTTTTTACAGCAATTGACAATAGTTTCTTGGTCATCATTAGACTTTTAAATTCCAGATTTTTAAAAAAAATTGAATTCAATTTTCAGCATCCACCATGACAGGATTCATGCCCAGGTCCCCAGAGTGTTACCCTGGGTCCTGGGTCTCTGAATTTCTAGTCCAGCGACAATACCACTTCACCATTACCTCCCCCATTTGTCCCAGTATGAAGCTAAATAAGATGTCTGTGTAAATGAGGCCTTGGTGAGATTACGCAGAACTCAAGGGGCTTCTTCGATAAATGAATCCCTATCAGGAAGTTTGCCTGTTAGCTGGTTGAGATCCATCCAACCAATCAACTGTTCCGGTGGTCTCCACTGAATTTATTGAAAGGAAGTTGAAGTAAATAAAATCATGCAAGCTTTAACTTTGTTTCAAACAAAAAGAAACCATTTTTTATTATGATCTAAGTCTATCACTGATAGGCCAGTGAGGCTTGGAGATGTAACTTCCTGCCCACGATGATTGCAATTGCAGGTAAGGAGTCAGAATGAGAACAAACAACCAAAACGACAAATTGTTGGAAAGAGAGAGCTACGATCAACAGGATCTGGCCACTTCAGGGTGAATGTATATTTACTTAGAACCTATTTTGTCATTGTATTGCTAGAGCATCTTTTGTTTTGTTAAAATTAATTTAAGAAGGCCATTGTATTGCCACTTAAATCTATAAGTGGTTTTCTTCTATTTTCTCTCTCTTCTTTTTCCTTTAATAATTTACCTTATTTAACTTATGAAATTTTGGGTGATTCATTAATGACCACCCTTGTAATTCATGGGTCAAAACGAATGATAAGCTGAGAATAGAATAATAATGCTTACAACCCCATATTGATTTTGGTCACTCAGATATTGTGTAGGTGCAGAGAACCATCATATGTGAAGAATCTCCATTTCGAGCTGTCTTGAGATATTCTCACAGAATGACATTCCACATGCTGGATTTGAGCCCCATATCCTGCCTATAACAGCACACACCATTGATTAAAAGTCAAAGGACATCAAGACAAGTTTGTGAGAACCAGTATTAAGGACCCCCAAATGTATGTGATGTTCCCACTGGGGCAAAAATCAGGGAGCACCTGAAAAATGATCTGTTGTGCAAGGAATTGGAAGGCAGTCAATTCCTATGAATCTTGCAAGAAGGAAATCAGGCAAACTAACTTGTATTTCGTCACCTCGAGAAGGTACAGTGGGTAGCGCCCCTGCCTCTGAACCAGTAACTCAGAGTTTCAGCCCCGCCCCAAGACCTGATGGCCAAGGAAGAAGTGTTTGTAATGCAGACAAACAGGTTGAGTGTCAACGTGTAAATACTTTCAACACACACTAATGACAAGCCGTAAGAGTTGGAGAGATTCCTGTCAGCCGTGTGATGGGAAGAAAGTTGGAGCGTCTACTAGCACTATCTACAAATCCATTAGAACCATAGAACCATAGAAAAGTTACAGCACAGAAGGAGGCCATTCAGCCCATCTTGTCCATGCCAGCCCGAGGACACCCAAGTGCCCTTTCTAATCCCACCTTCCTGCACCCAGCCCATAGTCCTGCAGCTTACAGCACTTAAGATGCAGATCCAGGTACTTTGTTAAAGCGTGTAAAGTTTCTGCCTCTACCACCAACTTGGGCAGCGAGTTCCAGACACCCACTACCTTCTGCGTAAAAAAGTTCTTCCTCATGTCCTTCATACACCTTCTGCCACTTATCTTGAATCTATGTCCCTGGTTCTAGAATTCTCCATAAACAATTTTATCCTGTCCATTCTATCTATTCACCTCATTATTTTATACACCTCAATCCAGTCATCTCTCAGCCTTCTTTGTTCTAAGAAAAATAACCCCAACCTATCCAATCTCTCCTCGTAGCTACTCTTTTCTAACCCTGGCAACATTCTTGTAAACCTCCTCTGCACTCTCTCCAGCTATTACGTCCTTCCTGTAATGTGGTGACCAGAACTGCACACAATACTCCAGTTGTGGCCTCACCAGTGTTATATACAATTCCAACATTATACTCTTACTTTTATATTCTATACCTCTGCCAATGAAGGAGAGCATTCCATATGCCTTCTTTACAACCTTGTCTACTTGAACTGCTGCCTTCAGGGACCTGTGTACTTGTACGCCAAGATCTCTCACTTCATCTATCCCTCTTGGTGTATTCCCATTTATTGTGTAATCCCTGTAACTATTTGACCTCCATAAATGTATGACCTCACACTTCTCTATGTTAAAATCCATCTGCCACTTTACCGCCCACTCCACCAAGCCATCTATATCGTTTTGGAGATTATGGCTA
The DNA here is from genome assembly GCF_017639515.1 of Carcharodon carcharias. Classification (NCBI taxonomy): domain Eukaryota; kingdom Metazoa; phylum Chordata; class Chondrichthyes; order Lamniformes; family Lamnidae; genus Carcharodon; species Carcharodon carcharias. The sequence goes on from NC_054487.1 coordinate 17,375,796, forward strand.
TCCTCTACACTATCCACTACTCGGCTAATCTTTGTGTCATCTGCAAATTTCCCAATCATGCCCCCCATGTTCACGTCCAAATCATTAATATATAACACACACAGCAAGGGTCCCAACACTGAGCCCTGTGGAACATCACTTGAGACAACTTTCCATTCGTAAGGGCATCCATCAACTATTACCCTTTGTTTCCTGTTACAAAGCCAACCTTTCATCCAGTTTGCCACATTACCCTGAATCCCGTGGGCTTTTACTTTCCTGACCAATCTGCCATGTGGGACCTTGTCAAATGCCTTGCTAAAATCCATGTACACAACATCCACTGCACTACCTTCATCAACCCTTCTTGTCACTTCCTCAAAGAATTCAATCAAATTTGTGAGGCAAGACCTTCCTTTAACAAATCCATGCTGACCATCCCTGACTAGTCCATGCCTTTCCACATGATAGTTAATCCTATCTCTCAGGATTGATTCTACTAATTTGCTCACCACCGATGTAAGACTAACTGGCCTATAATTGTTTGGCATTTCCTTTGGTCCATTTTTAAACAATGGAACTATGTTTGCATTTCTCCAGTCCTCCGGTACCTCCCCTGTATCTAGTGAAGATTGGAAAATCATCCTCAGAGCATCTGCTATCTCCTCCCTGACTTCCTTCAGGAGCCTCGGAAACAATCCATCTGGCCCTGGTGACTTATCAACTTTCAAGAATTTCAACCCTTTGAGTATCTCCTCTCTCTTTATGACTATCCTGTCCAATATCTCGCAGTGTTCCTCCTGGCCTACTATATCTGCATCCTCCCTTTCCTTTGTAAACACGGAGACAAAATATTAATTTAAAACCCTTCCCACCGTCTCTGCATCTACACACAAGTTTCCATCTTCATCTCTGATAGGTCCCACTTTTTCCTTAACTAAACTTTTAGCATTAATGTATTGGTAAAACATTCTACAACATGCATGTAAAAGTGCCTACTGCCACAGCAACTCCCTGAATTAACTGTAACACACCACCACCACCACATTATGTCCCAAGGTGACTTACAGCCAATGAAGTAGTTTTGGGGCAGAATTTTCCGTCCCGTGAGGGGACACATACCCGGCCCAATCAGGCGTAAAATAATGCTCGATGACTTCATCGCGCTCTCCCACCATAATTCAGTTGGCAGGCATATGCAAGAGTCAGCAGCATACCTGCTGACAATTAAGAGGCCTATGAAGGCCATTAAAGTACCAATTAACAGGGATTTTTAGCTGCCTATCCACCTTATAGGCGGGCAGGCAAATTGCTAAAGGGGCCTTTGCATTTTTCAGGAAAACTCATCCAAGGGGTGAGATGAGGTTTCTGTAATTAAATAACAAAAAATAAAAATCTATGCGCAGAATTTTTATAATGTCCATGCACCGGTGACTCATTCTGGTGCATGGGTATTTTTTCCAAATTTTAAATTATGTCTTTATTGATTTTAAATTTGTTAGCTCCCTGCCTTTGGGGAGCTTTCCTACTGCACACCTCCGTGCCCACGCTGACTTCAGCGCTCACCCTCCTCCGGCCCCCACCCCAGCAGTGCTGAGCTTCTCACCGTGTGTTTCACGCTGGCTGGCCGTTAACTGACCAGCCAGTGTGAAATCGTGGTCGGCGGCCAATCGCGGGCAGCATTGACCCAAAAATTCTGCCCTTGAAGTAGACTGACTGGTGTATTTGTCTACAGCAAGACCCCGCAAACCATAATGGGATTAGTGATATTAGCTGAAGGATAAATATTGGTCAGGATAGTGGGGGAGAACTCACCTGCTCTACTTCAAAACTGTACTGTGAGACCTTGTTATCTGCCCAAGAGGGCAGACAGGATCTTGTTTTAATGCAGCACTGGAAATGTCAGTCTGGATTACATACGTAAATCACCACAGGAAGACTCAAACCCACAACCTTTTGGCCTGACAGTAGGAGTACTACTTAGCGATCCACAAAGGACAGTTGTTAAATGTATGAAATTTGGAGATAAGTGGATCTGAAAAGAGGGAAATTGCAAACAGCGGTATAGCTAATTTTTTATTGACAATTTTTGAATGCAATGTCAATGGCGTAACCCAATCTTTAAGGATAAGAGATCAGTTAAAGTCAGCCCTTTATGTTTTCATCAACAGGCTCATTAAGTTGTATTCATTGTGTTTATTGAACATCTTTACTCTGCTGGGTCAGTTTAGAAATGTACAATTAACTGGTAGAATGAGAAGGATCTGAGATTGGGGAGTGCTTTCAATACCTACAGCCGTAGGGATCTGAGGTGGCTCCCACTTCTCCCTGCTCTTATGCTGATGGGCTCCAGAACTAAACACCTCTCACATGAAGTGCTGACTTGAAGCTTCTGGTAGTGCCGCTAAGTGAAAGCTTCAGTATTAATTAGCTGTTAGTCCACATCACGAGCATTTTTTACCTCGCCGTTCTCTCAGTTCACCATCTCAACACTAATTGCTTTAACATCTCTTCTGTGGCTGTGGAAGAAAGTAAATTGCCCCAAATTTCAGGAGGACCTGAATGAATAGTTAAGCATAATGTTTTCTGTTGTTGCCATGGTACTTAGAACACATGTGTTTACTGAGTCATTATCACGGGAATGGAAAGCTTCCCATGCCCAATCCCCATTCTGTGCTGACGTGACTGATTGTAGCCAGGTTACTCTCATTTACTCCGAGTTTCTGGAAGAGAAGGTCAACTCCTCATTAAACTCCTGATCACTGCAAGGAATTCCCCTTCATCATTAGTTAAATGATTCCTCACAGTTGAAGCTCGAGTGTGTTACCCAAATGTAAGATACAGTAATTACTACAATTACACATACTAGGCTCCTTGCAGACCCAAGGTGATCAGGATTGGTTTCTCTAATATTCTTAGTTGCATTGTGCTAACACAGACTATTTACAGAGGCTGCTGAAGTAAGGACAACCTTGACTCAAATTTGAGTCTTCAGCTTGCTATAGGCCTAAAAGAGAAAAGATTATGAGACATTGCATCTGTAATGACTTGACGGAGTGGGCAGGTTTCAACAAGAAACAGATAAACTTTATTAAAGAGAGCTCTTCAGGTGCTGCATGCTTGATCAGGACTCTCGTCAGGAAGCCTCACTCCCCGGGTTCTGTGTGCTTAAGGTCATTGGTCGGAGCTTCCCAGAACATAACTTGACCCCTGATAGAGAGCAGGAGAGGCTATACCCTCAGTTACTACATTTCATCCCCCTTTCTTTTTTTTACAATTTCTAAAGCATTTGAATATCCAACAACATATACATATATACAAGTTCAGCTGATTAAACATCAAGCCTTTGAGGTTTTACTCCTTATTGGCTAAAGTAGCGTGACTCTAGCACTTGAGGTTCCTCAACAGGATTGACAGGATCTGGAACTGCAGCATGAGACACATCATTAGAAGGTGGCAGTTCAGGATTTGGCAACCCTATAGAGACGTCGGGCATGTCTATTCTAGGTTGATCGGTCACCTCAGGTATACAGACATATGTATTAGAACAAGTGTAGAACACTTGGCCCCTCGAAACTGCTCCGCCATTCAATAAGATCATGACTGATCTGAATGTAACCTCAACCCCACATTCCTGCCTACCCCCGATATCCTTTCATCCTCTTGTTAATCAAGAATTTATCTAGCTCTGCCTTAAAAATATTAAAAGACTTTGCTTCCACCACTTTTTGAGGAAGAGAGTTCCAAAGACTCAGAACCCTCTGAGAGAAAAACATTTCTCCTCATCTCTGTCTTAAATGAGCGACCCCTTATTTTTAAATAATGACCCCTAGTTCTAGAGTCTCCCACAAAAAGAAACATCCTCTCCACAGCCACTCTGTCAAGACCCCTCAGGATCTTAAAGGTTTTAACTAAGTCACCTTTTACTCTTCTAAATTCCAGTGGATACAAACCTAACCTGTCCAACCTTTCCTCATTAGACAACCTGCCTATTCCTGGTATTAGTGTAGTAAACCTTCTCTGAACTGTTTCTGATGCATTTAAGTCTTTCTTCAAATAAGGAGACCAATACCATACACAGTGCTCCAGATGTGGTCTCACCAATGCCCTGTACAACTGAAGCATAACCTCCCTACTTTTGTAATCAATTCCCTTACAACAAATGATAACGTTCTATTATCTTTCCTAATTACCTGCTATACCTGTAATTCATGCACAAGGACGCCCAGATACCTTTGAATCTCAGAGCTCTGCAATCTCTTAAGGTTTATATTCTTCCTACCAAAATTAATGATTTCACATTTGCCCACATTATACTCATTTGCCAGATCTTTGCCCATTCACTTAACCTATGTCCCTTTTAGCCTCCTTACGTCCTCTTCAAAATTTACTTTCCTACCTATCTTTGTGTTGTCAGCAAATTTAGCAACAATCCCTTTGATCCCTTCATGCAAGTAATTTATATAAATTGGATAAAGTTGAGGCCCCAGCACTGATCCCTGTGGCACACCACTCATCATATCCTGCCAAGCAGAAAAAGACCCATTTATTCCAACTCTCTGCATCCTGTTAGCTAGCCAATCTTCTATTCATGCCAGTATGTTACCCCCTACACCATGAGCTTTTATTTTCTGCAATAACCTTTGATGTGGCACTTTATCAAATGCCTTCTTGTTCCATTGTTTAAGAAGGGTAGCAGGGATAATCCAGGAAATTATAGGCCTGTGAGCCTTACGTCAGTGGTAGGGAAATTATTGGAGAAGATACTGCGGGACGGGATTTACTACCATTTGGAAGCAAATGGGCATATTAGTGAGAGGCAGCATGGTTTTGTGAAGGGGAGGTCGTGTCTCACTAACTTGATCGAGTTTTTCGAGGAAGTGACAAAGATGATCAACGATGGAAGGGCAGTGGATGTTATATACATGGATTTCAGTAAGACCTTTGACAAGATCCCTCATGACAGACTGGTACAGAAGGTAAAGTCGCACGGGATCAGAGGTGAGCTGGCAAGATGGATACAGAATTGGCTTGGTCATAGAAGACAGAGGGTAGCAGTGGAAGGGTGCTTTTCTGAATGGAGAGCTGTGACTAGTGGAATTCCGCAGAGATCAGTACTGGGACCTTTGCTGTTTGTGGTATACATAAATGATTTGGAGGAAAATGTAACTGGGCTAATTAGTAACTTTGCAGAAGACACTAAGGTTGGAGGAGTTGCAAATAGTGAAGGGGATTGTCAAAGGATACAACAGGATATACATTGGTTGGAGACTTGGGTGGAGAAATGGCAGATGGAGATTAATCCGGACAAATGTGAGGTAATGCATTCTAGAAGGTGTATGTGTTGCAAAGCCTGCGAGTGTCTCGCAGCACTGTCCGTGGTGAGGGGGGTTTCTAGGGCTCGCTTAAAGTCGAGGTTGACCTCGGCGAGTAAACAACGCTGTACGGTGTCGTCTTGAACTCCACAAACTAATTAGTCCGGCAGCGTATCATTTAGTGGCCTCTTCCCAATGTAGCTCGCAGGATTCAGTCCCTCGCAGGGACTGGGCACACAGCATATGGAATTGGCCAGGTAGCTTATCACACCACATTCCAGATTTAGCAAGTCACCAGCACTTTCTCGAACACACTACTACCAGGGTGGATGGGCCCTGAGAGAAACACAAAGGGCTCGGTTTTGCTGTCAGCCATGAAGCAATGGTGCTCACCACCAACCATGAGGAAATCTGCCCACAAAGATCTAGTGATCGCTGGGATTTGGTTTTCCCAGCAGCAGGTTAAATCTGAAATCAAGTCAAGAGGAAGGCAGGCGTACAGAAGCAGTGATGCCGATAAGCAGGTAACCAACTACACTGAACTACACTGAAGTACGTACACACAGCAAACCAGTCAATTAATAACCTTCACTTTGAATTTAATTTTTCAGGTATAAGAAAATAAATTATTATGTCTGGATTAAGATAGAAGCTAAAATAAAGATAAGCAAACATAAAAAAAATTAAAAATATGTGGAATTGTTTTTATCATAATGAAGCGATTTGATGTTACATGAATATAAAATTAATTTCTGAAGAGAGTGTTTAACAGTAATTATGGAATTAAGTATGCTATTAAAAACTTAGTTACATCTTGTGTACTTTTTTTTTCAACAGTAAGACTCTTTCCTTCTTCTTTCGACTTCTCCCATTTTATTGGGGTGGCCTCAATGCTGCCTGGTCACTCTTCTCCATTTCCTCCTGTCACTCACCCATTCTTCTTCCAATCCCACTGCCTTTAAGTCTCTCGCTATCGCATCTTTCCATCTAATCTTCGGCCTTCTTCTATCTCTTCCTGGCAGCCCCATGGCCATAACTTGCCTTACCACCTTTCCTCTCTCTCTCTCTGTAGCAGATGACCACACCATTTCAATCTCTTCTCAGCTGCTTTCTTTGATGCTCCCACAGTCGTCACTGACCCCCTGGTGTGCTGGTTCCTGATTTTGTCCTTTCTCCTTACTCCGCACACCCATCTCAGCATCTGCATCTTATTAGTATCCAGTTGTTGTTCCTCTCAGCTTGAAGTTGTACAAGTTTCGGTGTTATATAACAAAGGCAGTCTCACAGCTGTCTTGTATATTCCTCTTTTCAGTTTCAGTGATGCTTTTCTGCCACATAACACTGCAATGCACTTCTTCCAACTACTCCAACGAGAGCTAATCCATTGCTGAACTTCCATTTCCTTACTTCCACCTTCTGCCACATTGACCCCATGTACCTGACACTACTCAGTTTCTCCAAGTCTTCATCCATAACTTTTACATCTTCACTCCAATCCTCTTCCCTAGGCTCAAACTGACAGCCCATATATTGGGCCTTTGGTCCACTGATCTTCATACCCGGCCTTCCAGTGCTTTTCGCCAGCTCTCCCAGATAATCATTCATGTTCTCATCATCCCTACCACATTGTTCAATGTCGTCTGCAAACACCATTGACCATGGCACTTCCCGTCTCACTGTCAGCCTTCCAGACTTCATCTCTCTCTCTCTCCGCAACAGATGACCATCAGGAAGAGGAAGCAGCTCAGTGCCGATCCTTGTTGCGATCCAACTTTGGCTTTGATACTCTCATTCTCCCCCACCACTGGTTTTACTCTTATCTGGCACACCTTGGGCATGCTCTGTAATAGTCGTACGTACTTATCAAGGACTCCATGAATTCCAGACTCCCACCCTAGGCACCCGGTCTCTGGATCATGAATGCAATCTTCAGGTTACATTGATATTCTGTTTTCTACAGCAAGACTAAGAGTGTAAAAGCGGAAGTTCTTTTCAATTGTCAGGTTTCTCAATGATTGCTGTCTTGGGTGCCTATGGAGAAGTCAATCACTGACAGCAACATCTGGATTTCCATTTTATTTGGAGCATGAACGGAGTTGAGAAGGTGCCATAAATTTCATGAGGTAATGAGTTTCACCATTATTACCACAGCAAACTCCGGGCCAAATTTAGTAACGTAGCACCAGTAACACTGGAGAGTAATCCAAAGGCCCAAACTAGTGCTCCAAAGGCACTTGTTCAAAATCCCACCATGGCACTGGTGGAATCTAAACTTAATTAATTAATTAATAAACCTAAACTTAAAATCCAGACTCGGTAATTGTGATCATGAAACCATTGTCGATTGTTGTAAAAACCCATCTGGTTCACTAATGTCCTTTAGGGGAAGGAAATCTGCCATCCTCACCTGGTCTGGCCTACATGTGACTCCAGACCCAAAGCAATGCAGTTGGCTCCTAACTGCCCTCTGAAATGGCCTCGCAAGCCACTCAGTTATATCAAACCACTAGAAAAGTCAAAACAGAATAAAACTGGATAGACCACTCGACATTGACCTAGGCACTGGAAAAAGCAAAGTCACTTCCTACACAGTCAACCCTGCAAAGTCCTCCTCACTAACATCTGGGAGCTTATGCCAAAATTGCAAGATCTGTCCCACAGACTAGTCAAGTAACATAAACACATTGAGAAATCAGATTTTACAGCCAATGTCCCAGACACCATCATCACCATCCCTGGGTGCATTCTGTCCTACCAGCAGGAGACAGCCAGCAGAGGTGGTGGCACAGTGGTATACAGTCGGGAAGGAGTGGCCCTCTGAGTCCTCAACATTGACTCCAGACCCATGATGTTTCATAGTGTCAGGTCAAACATGGGCAAGCTTATAGATACCAGTCTTCAGCCAATTCGATTCACTCCATGTGATATAAAGAAATGACTGAAAGCATTTGGTACAGCAAATGCTATCAGCTCTGACAACATTCCAGCAATAGTACTGAAGACTTGTGCTCCATAACTAGCTGGCTCTAACCTGTTTATTACTGCTTACCAACCTCCCTCAGCTGATGAATCAGTACTCCAGCCTCAATGTCCATCACCAACAGTGGCTCGCTGGCACCATCACTGACTGAGCTGGCCAAGTCTTGAAGAAAATGACTGTCAGACTTGGCCTGTGGCAGGTGGCATTGGAACCAACAAGAGAAGAAAACCCACTGGACTCATCCTCACCAATCTGCCTGTCGCAAATGCATCCACCATGAAAGTATTATTGGCAGGAGTGACCACCACACAGTCTTTGTGGAGACGAAGACCCATTTTTACACTGAGTTTACCCAGCACTCTGTTGTGTGGCACTACCACTGTGCTAAATGGGATAGATTTCGAATTGATCTAGCAACTCAAGACTGGGCATCCATGAGGTGCTGTGGGCAGCAGAATTGTGTCTAACCATAACCTGTAACCTCATGACCCAGCATATCACCCCTTTTAGCATTACCCTCAAGCCAATTCAATGAGGAGGCCATGCCAGGAGCAGCACCAGGCATACCTAAAAATGAGGTGCCAGTCTGCTAAAGCTACAACACAGGACTACTTTCATACTCAACCGCAGAAGGAGCATGCAATAGACAGCTAAGTGATCTCACAACCAAGAGTTCAGATCAAAGGTCTGCAGTCCTGCCACATCCAGTCGTGAAAAGTAGAGGACAATTAAATAACTCACTTGTGGAGGAGGCTCCACAAATATCCCCATCCTCAATGAGGGGGGAGCTCAGCACAGCAGTACAAAGGCAAGATTGAAGCATTTGCAACAACCTTCAGCCAGAAGTGCCGAGTGGATGATCCATCTCGGCCTCCTCCTGAAGTTTCTACCAGCACAGATACCCATCCTCAGGCAATTCCATTCACTCTATGTGATATAAAGAAATGGCTGAAGGTACTTAATATAGCAAAGGGCCCTGACAATATTCCAGCAATAGTACTGAAGACTTTTGCTCCATAATTAGCTGGCCCTAGCCAAGCTGTTCCAGTACAGCTACAATACTGGCATTTACCCAGCAATGTGAACAATTGTCCAGGTATGTCCTGTCCGAAACAAAAACAGGACAAATCCAAATGGCCAATTAACACCCCATCAGTCTACTCTCGATCATCAGAAAAATGAAGAGGGTGTCATCGACAGTGCTTTCAAGCAATACTGCTTAGCAATAACCTGCTCACTGACGCCCAGTTTGGGTTCTGCCAGGGTCACTCAGCTCCTGACCTCATTACAGCCTTGGTTCAAACATGGACAAAAGTGTTGAATGCCATAGGTGAGGTGAATGGCTGCTCTTGAGATCAAGGCAGCATATGACCAAGTGTGGCATCATGAAGCCCGAGCAAAAATGGAGTCAATGGGAATTGGGGGAAGACTCTCCGCTGGTTGGAGTCATACCTACCACAAAGGGAGATGGTTGTGGCTGTTGGAAGCCAATCATCTTAGCTCTAGGGCATCACTGCAGGAGTTCCTCAGGGTAGTGTCCTCAGTCCAACCATCTTCAGTTGCTTCATCAATGACTTGCCTTCCATCATAAGATCAGAAGTTGGGATGTTTGCTGATGATTGTACAATGTTCAGTTCCATTTGCAACTCCTCAGATGCTGAAGCAGTCCATGTCAATATTCAGCAAGACCTGGACATTATTCAGGTTCAGGCTGATAAATAGTAAGTAACATTTGCACTACACAAGTGTCAAGCAGTGACCATCTCCAACAAGAAAGAATCTAACCATTGCCCTTTGACATTCAATAGCATTACCATCGCTGAATCCCCCACTATCAACATCCTGGGGGTTACCATTGACCAGAAACTGAGCTGGACTAGCCATATAAATACTGTGGCTACAAGAGCAGTTCAGAGGCCAGGAATCCTGCAATGAGTAACTCACCTCCTGACTCCCCAAAGCCTGTCCACCATCTGCACGGCACCAGTCAGGAATGTGATGGGATACTTCCCATTTGCCTGGATGAGTGCAGCTCCCACAACAAAGAAGCTTGACACCTTCTAAGATAAAGCAGCCCGCTTTGTTGGCACCCCATCCACCACCTTCAACATTCATTCCCTCCATCGACGCACAGTTGCAGCAGTGTGCACTTTAGCAACTTGCAAAGACTCTTGACAGCACCTTCGAAACACATGTGGGAGAATTTTCGGCTCCGCTCACCGAGGCGTAAAATGACGTGGGGTGACATCAGGCATGTGTCCCGACGTCGCCGCGTGTCATTTAGATTTTCAGTTCAGTGAGCGGGCAGCCAAGTCAAAGGTCTATTAAGGCCATTAATGAACTAATTAACCCTGTTGAGAAAGGTGCCCGTCTAACCTTAAGGCTGACGGGCAGGTGAAGAGCCCAGGCAGCCTTCGCATTTTTCATGGAATCTCATCCACATGACAGTTTCACATGAGGAACATGGTCTAAAGATTTTTTTCTCTTTTATTAAACCTTAGAAACTTTAAACTAATCTCCCTGAGGCACTTTCTGTACTCTTTCATACGATGCATGGAAGAGTGCACTCCCGACTCAGGGAGTCCCCTCCCCCGCCCGCACAGGGAGTGCACAGCGCTTCCAGGCGTGTATCCCGCTGGGTGGGCCTTAATTGGCCCGCCCATATAAAATGGCTGCCTGGACCCAATTGTGGGTGCCAAGCGGGTTTGCGCTCGCTCATGCCCGCCCCTGCACAACCCCCCCATGATGGGAGTAATATTCTATCCACGACCACTACCATCTAGAAGGACAAGGGCAGCAGATAGATGGGAACACCACTACCTGGAAGTTCCCCTCCAAACCACTCACCATCCTGACTTGGAAATATATCGCCGTTCCTTCACTGTCGCTAGGTCAAAATCCTGGAACTCCCTCCCTAACAGCACTGTAGGTGTGCCTACACCACATGGATGCAGCAGTTCAAGAAGGCAGCTCACCACCACCTTCTCAAGGGTAAACAGGGATGGGCAATAAATGTTGGCCCTGCCTGCGACACTGACATCCCATGAAAGAATTAATAATAAATAGGTCTCACTGCAAGTTCCGTGTGTGTTGGTGTTGCTGCGCCACTTATAATAACTTATTGATGCCTTTCTGCTGATTGCTGCAGAATGTTAATTCTTAACGCTAGGACCAACTGATCTTTGCAAAATGACTGTCTGTACTTCTTTGACTTGACTAACTGCTGTGCCCAGCTTTTTGCTGATGCAGTTTCTTTTCCCCCTTCTCTTGATTGTTTACAAGATTCCTTTTGCACAGCGCACCAGGCAGAGAAGAGCTGCTCCAAGATGAGTTTAAGATGATGACCCCCAGGAGTGATGCTAAAGGGGTTTTGTCAGGAGAAAGTTTAAAGGGCTATTCTGAGGTTGGAATTGAATGGGATGCTTCCAAGTGAGATTTTTAAAGGGTTGTTCCCAGCTGTCAGAATAAAGGGTCCTTCCCAACTTACTCCCGTGGCTACTGTCTCTGTAAAATCTTCTAAGGGATAAGATTATAACCTCATCACTCGGGCATTGTTACTCAAGGTAACCTCTGTAACCTCGATCAGTCAGCAGGTCACCTCTCTACCAGAAACGGCACACACTAAATATTATGTTTCAACCATTCAGGCATTGTGAGACATTCGATTTGTGAGACATTTAGCCAGCAGGTACTTTGGGGCAGTTTAACCTCGAGTGGTGTAAAGAATCTCCCATATCATTCTGCTCATAAACATAGTGTTTGTTACACATGAGAGGTTAGTCCCACACAAGGGGCAGAATTTTCTGACTGTCGGGTGGGTGGGCCTGACCCAATCTCCGGCGGGCAGGGAGCCGATCCCCACCGGAGAAGTGGGCCCCGCTGTCATTTTAGGTGGGTGGGCCAATTAAGGCCCACCCAGCGTGACATCCGGTGGGAAGCGCTATGCACTCCCTGTGCGGGTAGGGGGGAGATTCCCCAAAAGCGAGAGTGCGCTCTTTCACGCTTGTACACAAAGGAGCGCATATCTCCCTGAGGCTAAGTGCTGCCTCAGGGAGATCGCTGACACTTTTAAAAACATTAAAAATAGAAAAAAACAATTCCCTAACATGTCCCCCTCGTGTGACAATGTCACATGAGATGGGACATGTTCATAATTTACACTAAAACTTTATTAAACTTTTTAAACCCCTACATGAAACCTCATCCCGTCACTGGATGAGGTTTCATGTCTTTTCTATTCCCCGCCAGGGCTCCTGGCCTGTCTGACAATCTTAAGGTTGGACGGGCAGGTCCTTTAATTGTTTCAATGATCCTGTCAATGGCCTCAATTGGACATTGACAGATTGGCGGGCCCACAGCTGATTTTGCTGAGACCTCACCTTTCTGAAAGTTTAAATGGGGTGGGATGACACCGGGGGTTCCGCCTGACCTCATCCCGCGTCATTTTACACATTGGTGAGCGGGCCCCGCCCCCTTCTCATCAACGGCAAAATTCTGCCCAAGAGGTTTGTAAGCAAAATTAGACCAGATGGGATTGGAGGTAATATACTGGCATGGATTAAACATTGGCTAACAGGCAGTAAACAGAGAGTAGGAATAAATGGTTCATTCTCCAGTTGGCAGGCTGTGACTCCTGGGGTACCACAAGGATCAGTGCTTGGGCCCCAGCTGTTCACAACCCATATCAATGATTTGGGTGTGGGGACCAAATGCAATATTTCCCAGTTTGCTTATGACAGAAAACTTGGTGGGAATGTGAGTTGTGTTGAGGATGAAAAGAGGTTTCAAGGCGATTTAGACAGGCTATGTGAGTGGGCAAGAACATGGAAGATGGAACATATTGTGGAAAAATGTGAAATGATCGACTTTGGTAGGAAAAACAGAGATGCAGAATATTTCTTAAATGGCGAGAGGTTGGGAAGTGTTGATATCCAGAGGGAGCTGTGTTGTCCTTAATTGTTCATAAGTCACGGAAAGCTAACATACAAGTGCAGCAAGCAATTAGGAAGGCAAATTGTACGTTGGCCTTAATTGCAAAAGGATTTGAGCACAGGGGTAAAGAAATCTTGCTGCAATTGTATGGAACCTTGGTGAGACCGCACCTGGAGTATTGTGTACAGTGTTTTGTCTCTTTACCTAAGAAAGGATATAATTGCCACAGAAGGAGTTCAATGAATGTTCACCAGACTGATCCCTGGGATGGCTGGATTGTCCTATGAGGAGAGATTGAGGAGACTGGGCCAGTATTCTTCAGAGTTTAGAAGATGAATGGTGATCTCATTGAAGTGTACAAAGTTCTTACTGGACTCGACAGGGTAGATACAGGAAGGATGTTTCCCCTGGGTAGGGGTGGTCTAGAACCAGGGGACACAGTCTCAGTATAAGGAGTAGGCCATTTAAGACTGAGGTGAGGGGGAATTTCTTCACAGGGGGGTGGTGAACATTTGGGATTCTCTACCTGGGAGGGCTGTGGAGGTTCAGTCATTGAGTATGATCAAGACAGAGATCAATAGATTTCTAGATATTAAAGATATCAAGGGATATGGGGATAGTGCAGGAAAATGGTGCTAAGGTGGAAGATCAGTCATGATCTAGCTGAATGACGAAGGAGGCTCAAGGGGCTTAATGGCCTACTCCAATGTTCCTATATTACTGTTGCTTTCTTATTGTGAGGATGCCTAGGATCAAATGCTTGGAGAAGCAAAGCACTGAGGACAACACTGAACTTTAAAATGACAAGGTTTTGCTTTCTTTTGTTTGATCCTGAGGAAATTTGACATTTCTCCCATCTGCCATTTCAATTTGAGAGATTTCTTGTCATCATTCATCATTTGTTCCAGCTTCATCTTATCAGATGACTCACTTTTTGTTCTTCCTGATTAAACTTTTCAGTCCTGGTTGTTTCACCTTCTGGTAGAACTAGAGATGACTTTGGCGTTGTTAAGTCAACTGTTAACTTTTATTCACATTTTCTCATCCCAGCTTCTGAGAACTCTTTCATTTGGAATTTCACTACTTACAGCTCATTAAACAAGTCATTAATCTCACTGTCAAATCTAAAATTATGTGATACATAATTATTCTGCTAAATATGCATAAAAGAGAGCACCGACACTGGTGTGTGAGACCAAACAAACAGGGACACCGTTAATGACCTTAAACATTGCTCTAATGCTCAGTGAACACTTTTTGGATCTACCTAAGTTCTTCAAAAAACAAATGAAGGACTGGTGTACCTAACTCAGAGAAAAGACACTCACTGATTCACCCTGCAAGATGAAAACTGGAACAGTTTGTGTTCGATAAAGACTGATGGGGAATGAAGAGACAAAATAACTTCGATGGCTGGAATTTTCCAGCCCCATCGGGGACAGGGTGCCGAGCCATTTTAAACTCCATGGACTTTGGCGGGGACGTAAACTCCTGCTGGTGAAAAATTCTGCCCCATGTTTCAAGTAACGAACCCAAACACAGTGGGGAGAATTTTCGCCGAAGTGTGAAATGACATGGGTTAAGATCAGGCGTGCACCCCGAAGTCACCGCGTCACATTTAGGTTTTCAGTTCAGTGGGTGTGCAGCTGACTCGGCTGGGTGCCCGCCAAACTGTCAAAGGCCTGTTAAGGCCATTAATGAACTAATTAACCCTATTGAGAAAGCTGCCAGTCCAACCTTAAGGTTGGCGGGAGGGCAGGCGAAGAGTCCAGGCGGCCTTCGCATTTTCTATGGAACCTCATCCACGGGCAGGGCAAGGTTTCATGCATGCATTTGAAATCTTGGAAAAGTTTTTAATAAAATTAATACACCTGTCCCAGCTCATGTGACAGTTTACATGAGGAACTTGCTCTAAAGATTTTGTTCTCCTTTATTAAACTTTAAACTTTAAACTTTGGCGCATTCCCGGTTGAGGGAACCCTCCCCACCCGCTCAGGGAGTGCACAGCGCTTCTGGCCACCTGTCCTACTGGACAGGCCTTAATTGGCCCACCCACGTAAAATGGTGGCACAGACCCAATCTGGGAGTGCCAGTCTGGTCCGCACTCGGCCATGCCCGCCCCCACACAACCACAACCCCACGCCCCCCCCACCCCACCCAATGGAGGGAAAATTCTACTCCAAGGAGTCAGTAAAAACCCCTTATTTGTAACGTGTATATTTTTGGAAAATTCATACATTGCTGCCGCCCACTTTATGGATAGATCCCTCTACTATTTTCACAAGCTTGACAGGCCAATTTATCATGCAAGATTAACGCTGTTTTTGTTCATTATGTGCTGCAGCTTGTAATACTGTTTTCTCAATCAATATCTTTAAAGGAGAGCTAAAGTGAAATAATAAATGTTCACAAGGGGAGAGATAACATTCTTCAGCACAAGCTGAGTTCAGGCAGTAACCTGAATGTATCCGAGTTAGGTTTATTTTGAAGAAAATGTTGTCACTCTCCCATGCTGTTTTTTTGTTGAGACCTTGCATGTAGCTGAGGATGTAAGTTTCCTGTCAAACTTGCTTTCTGTATCTTTCTTTCTCTTACTATCTGCTTATTTATTAATGAATATTACAATTTTTTAAAACATATTTATTTGAGAGAAAGGTCAGAGATATGAGCAGTCGTTTATTCAGTCCCTTAAGCCTGTACACCATTCAACTGAACTATGGCTGATCTGTACTTCATCTCCACCTACCCGGTTACAAATATGAAGTTTATAAGGTTGCTATGTTTTGTGACAACCTTTTTGATTTAAGGTAAAATGAAGAAATGAAGGGGGGTCATAGGAGCAGAGGATTTAGGAGTCCTTTAGGCCCTTCAGACTCGCTCCACTATTCAATAAGATCATGTCTGATCTGGTTGTGGTCTCAACATTCCAGTCCGCCACCCGTAACCCTTGACTCTCCTGTCTATCAAAAATCTGTCTAACAGCCTTGAATAAATTCAGTGACCCAGCCTCCACTGCTTTCTGGGGAAGAGAATAGGTTTATTTTGAAGAAAATGTTGTCACTCTCCCATGCTGTTTTTCTAATGAGACCTTGCGTGTAGCTGAGGATGTAAGTTTCCTGTCACACTTGCTTCCTGTATCTTTTTTCTCCCACCACCTGCTTATTTATTAGAGAGAAAGGTCAGAGTTATGAGCAATCGTTCATTCAGTCCCTTAAGCCTGTACACCATTCGACTGAACTGTGGCTGATCTGTACTTCACCTCCACCTACCCGGTTACACATACTAATGGCTCTCTGAGAGAAAAGGCTGTCCTCATCTCCATCTTAAAGGGGGTGACTTCTTATTCTTAAAATGTGTCCCATAGTTCTAGTCATGTGACCTGCTCTGAATACTGCCTGACAACAAGCCCGGAAGGCTTGGTTGGTATGGGGACAAGAGAAGCCCAAATCAAGAGATTTGCCGAGAAGTTGCAAGATGTTTACCCCTGTGGGCAATGGCAAGAGCTTCTGTGCTAACTGTGGGTAGACTGTTAGCCTCCAAGTCTCACAGGGAGGTGTTAGGAATGTCAGGTTTTATAAATGGTTGTACTCTGGCCTGTCTATTTAACTCCAAGAAAGAATGAAGTTGGGGGTCTAGACGATAGCTAATTTGTACTTCTACCTAGATACAAGGTCCCTGCAATTCATGTGCCATGGAGATGGGTTTTGGGAAGGGAAACTACGTCATACCAGTTCACAGGATTTCCTAAGGTATCACTGAACCTCACAGACTCAAGTCAGTCTACATTAACCTAGACACAGAGAGCGAGAGAGAGAGAGAGGAAGAGAGAGAAAGAGAGAGAAAGAGAGAAAGAGAGAGCGAGAGAGAACGAGAGAGAGAGAGAGAGAAGCAGCCAGTCCTGCATTTGAAGCTGAGAAAATGCTGACTCTATTGTTCACCATGCAGAATGTGTGTGAGAGCTCATGCTCAAACTGAATAAACAAAGCTCATGAGGATTTAAATGAGGTTGGAAGATTTGCCTAGCTTTGGCTAGTGGGAGGAATCTCCAGGGCAACCTTCACAAAAGTCAGAAGTTATCTAGTTAGGAAAGGGAAAAGGAAGAAGGACTCCTGGAGTGGAGAATAGTTTTGGCCAGGTTCCGGGAGAATAAAGTAGCCACTTAAGGGGAGAGTAAATTATAAGCGCAGTGTGAGATTGTCGGTTATATTAAAAGTCACATGGGGGATCTTTTCTCTAGTTTAAAGTATAAGCTTGGTCAAAATTAGTCAACATTGTTTTAATTTGTTTATTACAGGTAAAAGTTTAAAATGTAATTTTGTCATGTGATCTTTTCAGTTGGGTCACTGGAATTCAAATACCTTTTTGAAAGTTATTGGTCTCCACAGAGATCATAACAACCTTCCTAGGTTCCAAGCTAATAAATACTCCAAGCTAACAAAAAAATTCAACTCCTAATTGACCTCCAGCAACTCACCAAGGCTCCTCTGACAGCACCCTCCAAACCCGTAACCTCTACCACCTAGAAGGACAGGGAATACCACCAACTGCATGTTCCCCTACCAGCCACACACCAGGCTGGTTAAGGGCATTGCCTCACAGCTGGAGGAGAACGTGAAACAGGAAGGGGAGGGTTCAGTTGTCATGGTCCACGTGGGAACCAATGACACAAATAGGGAGAGCCAGAAATGAATTTTTGCTGATGTATCTTGAAAATACAAATTAAAAATCAGAACTTCAAAGGTAAAAATCTCTGAATTGTTATCTGAGCCACTTGTAAATTGGCACTGAGACAAATAGATTGAAGGTTTAACTACATGGCTGAATGAGTGCTATGGAAGACCAGGGTTTCAATTGACAGGACACTGGCACTAGATGATATGGAATCATCTTAAACCAAACTGGAACCAATGTCCTGGTGAATCACAAAACCATGGCAGTAAATAGCGTTAATGTAATAAGCTGGAGGAGGGACTTGTGTAGGTGTAAAGTTACAAGGTTAACAAGAAAAATCGGGCTGTGGAGCAAAGTAATGATGTGGGTAAAACGTGTCTGGCAAGGACAGAAAATATACCAATGGGAATAGAGCATTAGCAACTAAGGCCATATCAGGGAAACAAGGATAATTAAATAGTTTCATAGGTTCATTTCCATCCACCTGAGAAGGCAGGCAGGGCATCTCATTCAATGATGGATGAGATAAGCTAAACTTTCCCTCAGCACTTCACTGGAGCGTCAGTCTAGATGTTGGTGCTCATGTCTCTGGAGTGGGACTTGAACCCACAACCTTTAGGGACTTAAGGGACAAGAGTGCTGGTGTATGGGGGACTTAAATCTTCACTTAGGCTGAGAAAGCCAAACTGACAAAAGTAGCTTGGAGGGTGAGTTCGTTGAAAACATTTAGGACAGTTTTCTAGAACAAAATGTCAAGCAACCAACTATGGAACAGACTCCTTTAGATCCTTGTTGTGTAACGAGACAGGATTAATTAGTAATCTTCCAGCAAAGGAGCTTTAGGGTTGAGCGATCATAATATGATAAACTTTCAGAAAAGCTTGAGAGTGATATGGTTAAGTTAAAACTAGTGTCTTAAATTTAAACAAGGTCAATCATCCAGGTGTGAGGGGAAAGTTAGGTGAGGTAGATTGGAAAATTTGCTGGTAAAGCAACGGTAAACAATTAAAGAAATAGAAATGTAGAAGCGCAGAAAATAGGAGCAGGAGTAGGTCATTCGTCCCTTCAAGCCTGCTCCACCATTCAGTATGATCATAGCTAATCCTCTATCTCAACACCATGCTCTTGCGCTCTCCCTATACCTCTTGATGCCATTAAAGTCCAGAAATCTATCTATTTCCTTCTCAAATATATTCAGTGACTTGGCCTCCACAGCCTCCTGTGGTAGAGAATTCCACAGGTTCACCACCATCTGAGTGAAGTTTCTCCTCATCTCAGTCCTAAATGACCTACCCGGTATCCTGAGATTGTGACCCCTTGTTGTAGACCCCCCCAGCCAGAGGAAACATCATCCCTGCATCAAGTCTATCCATCCCTCTCAGAATTTCATACATTTCAATGAGATCTCCCCCTCATGCTTCTAAACTCCAGTGTATACAGGCCTAGTTGGCCCAATCTCTCCTCATGCGACAATCCAGTCATCCCAGGAACCAGTCCGGTAAACCTTCACTGCACTCCCTCTATGGCAAGCATATCCTTTCTTAGGCAAGGAGACCAAAACTGCTCACAATACTCCAGGTGTGATCTCACCAAGGTCC
The DNA here is from genome assembly GCF_017639515.1 of Carcharodon carcharias. NCBI lineage: Eukaryota > Metazoa > Chordata > Chondrichthyes > Lamniformes > Lamnidae > Carcharodon > Carcharodon carcharias. The sequence continues at coordinate 17,395,271 of NC_054487.1, forward strand.
TGTACAACTGCAGTAAGACATCCTTGTTCCTGTACTCATCTTCTCATAATGAAATCCAACATACCATTTGCCTTCTTAACTGCTTGCTGCACCTGCATGCTTGCTTTCATTGATTGGTGTACAAGAACACCCAGGTCCCCTTGTACATCAAAATTCCCCAATCTATCACCACTTCAATAATACTCTACCATTCTGTTTTTTTCTACCAAAGTGGATAACTTTTTGGTACCAAAGTGGATATTTATCCACATTATACTGCATCTGCAATGTATTTGCCCACTCACTCAACCTGTCTAAATCGCCTTAAAGCCTCTTAACATCCTCCTCTTCGCTCAAATTCCCTCCAAGCTTTTTGGCATCAGGAAACTTGGAAATATTCCATTTCATTGGAAAAGGTTTTTGCTGTGGCTAACTAGTGAAGTTAAGGGTAACTGAACATTGAAAGATGAGACTTAAATTATTGCCAGTAAAAGTACTGAGCCTAAGGGTTGATAAAGAAATTGATAATGAAGAGGAAAATAGAATGAGATTAAATTTGCAAGATTGGAAGATCTTTTTCAAGTATGCAAAAAGGGAGAGATTACTAAAGTTAAATGCGAGTTCCTTAGAGGCAGAGACAGGAGAAATTATAATGGGGAATAAAGAAATTACAGAGATGTTAAACACATATTTATCTCTCTTCACAGCCACAAAAAAATATGCAAAAAACAATTGTGGAGAACCATGGGTCTAATGAGAGAGAAAAATTTAAAGTATTTAATATTTGCAATAAACTTGGTGTATTGGACAGGTTTCTTACTTGGAACAGATAAATTTATTTACAGAGCTCTTGTAGAAGCTACATGCTTGAACCAGGTCCACGAGTAGAAAGCTGCGGCCCTAAAATTACACACATTTAGGGCTGATTCGCCAGTACAATCACGTGACACGTAAAGGCAGTAGGAAAGGTTTTATCCACAATCACCACATTCCTCCCCCTTTAGTTTTTTTTTTACATTTCTTATTTACAAGAATATCTTAATCCACAATATATATTTATATACACAGGTCACACAGTTAAAGATTAAGTTTCTGAGGTGGCTTTCAAATTTAGTTAGTGTGACATCGCTGTACAACCTGAGATTCTCCACTGGATCGACATGATCAACTACAGCATCAGGGACATCCTTAGATAATGGCAGTTCAGAATTAGTTAATTCAACAGAGACATCAGGTATGTCTATTCTAGGTCGATCTGTCACCTCCGGAATGAAAGGTTTGACATCAATTACAGATGAATAACTTGTTTGTGGAATGTCTCTCTACTCCTTAGATGATCCATATGTTTTCGAACAATCCGGTCTTCCACTTCCACTTGGAATGACAAGGCTGCATTTTCAGGGACAATTGTACCAGGAACCCAACTAGGTTCATTTCCAAAATTCCACATAAAACTGTATCTCCCACAGCAAATCTTCATGAATATCATGATTTAATTTCTGACTACTCTAGTTCTTCTCTACCTTCTGCTCTAAGTTTGAAAACACCAGATTTAACCTCGTGCATAGGTGATGTTTCAACAGTAACTCAGATGGTGTTGAACCCATAGTTGCATGAGGAGTCGTCCAATGATTGAGAAGAAAATGGGAAAGTCGGGTTTCTAATGTTCCTTCAGATAATCTCTTCATTCCTGATTTGAAAGATTGCACAGCTTTTTCAGCTAACCCATTGGATGAGGGATGATATGGTGCTGTTTTAATATGTCTGATTCCATTTAAACTCATGGGGGAGAATTTTCTCCCTGTTGGCCGGGGGTGGGGTGGGGGGGGGTGGGGTGGGGGGGGGGAGCGGTGGTGGGGGGTGGTGGTTGGGTTGGAGTTTAAAGTTTAACCATTTTTTCTATAGCACTGTCTATGCCTGGCCACAGACATAGCTTCGCATAAGCACCTTCATCTTCGATATGTCTGGATGCGCACTGTGAAGTTCTGCCAAGAGTGGTTCTCTTCCTTGCAAAAGGACGATGACTCTTGATCCCCATGAGATTCCATTTTGACAATGTAACTCTGTTTTACAGGCATGGAATGGTGCCATCTCTTCAGGTACTGGTGCATTCAACCATCCTTGTGATTCCTAGTCTCAGACTTTTGACAAAATTGGATCCCTGTTTGTCCAATTCATTATTTGCTTCACACAGACAGGCAAAGAGTCCAATAAATTCAACACAAGCACAACATCTTGTGGCACTGCAGCTTGTACAATGCTATCTGGTAACGGGAGACAGCTGAGTACATCTGCATTTGCAATATGCAAGCCAGAATGGTGCATAAAGGTTACTCATACACCGATAAAAACAAAGCCCAGCATCAAATTCAGCTGAGGCTATTGGTGGAACGGCTTTATCCTCACTAAATAAACCCATTAGTGGCTTATGATCTGAAACTATAGTGAAATGTTGACTATGCAGGTATCGATGGAATTTCTTTACTCCAAACATTACAGATGAACCTTCATTTTCAAGTTGTGAATAGCCCTTCTCAGCTTCAGAGAGGGTTCTGGACATTTAGCCAATTGCTCTTTCTGATTTGATTTCTGTCTTTTCTTCTTGTGTTAGCTGCAAAGTTTTGTCTCGTCCTTCATTTTGATTTCACAGTCGGCCAATTTTCTCTCTGGTGAAATCTTAACTTGATTCAGTTGGGTGGCTGAGCTACCCATGGCTTCGTTACTCACTCGCACCTTGCAAAGTTCCATGACTTTTCCTTCTTATGCCTCTTTTGTTTCCTTCAGCTGATTCTTCTGCTCTTCTGTCTCTTCCTTGTATCTTTTGGCTTCCTCTTGGAGTTATAGAGTTGAACAGCAAGGAAAGAGGCCCTTTGGCCCATTGTGTCTGCACCGGCCATCAAGCGCCGATCTACTCTAATCCCGTTTTCCAGCTCTTGGCCCATAGCCCTGTATGCTGTGGCATTTCAAGTGTTCATCTAAATGTCGTTGAACAGCTGCAGGGCATCCTGAAGGGGGAGGGTGATAAGGCAGAGGTCATGGTACATGTTGGTACCAATGACAGGCAGAAAGAGGGATGAAGTCCTGCATCAAGAACTCAGTGAGTTAGGCAGGAGACTAAAAAGCAAGACCTCTCGGGTTGTGATCTCTGGATTACTCCCAGTGCCACGTGCTAGTGAGCTCAGAAATAGGAGAATAGCACAGATGAATATGTGGCTTAAGAGTTGGTGCAGGAGGAAGGGTTTTAGATTCCTGGATCACTGGGACCGTTTCTGGGGAAGGTGGGACCTGTACAAGCAGGACAAGATGTTGGGGAAGTTGAAATCCCTTACTAGTATTTTTACACTTCTCTGAGAATTTCCTTAATATCTGCCCTTCTAGTTCTCCCTGACTATTTGGGGGTCTATTGTAAATTCCCAGCAATGTGAGTGTCCCCTTTTTGTTTCTAAGTTCAATCCATATAGCCTCATTTGAGGAACCTTCTAAGATATCCTTCCTTTTTGCAGTAATTGGCTCCTTGGTCAATATTGTGACAACACCACCTCCTCTTTTACACCTCCCCCCAACCTCGTCTCACCTGAAGATTATATGCCCCAGAATAGTGAGCTGCCAGTCCTGCCCCTCCCTCAACCATGTCTCCATGATAACAATGATATCATATCCCCATGTTTTAATTAACACCCTCAACTCATCTGCCTTACTCGCAAGACTCCTTGCATTAAAATAAATGCCATCCAGCCTTGCCATGCTCCCTTGTGTCTTAATTTGACTACATACGCTCTGCCTTCCAGACTGACTTGGTTTTTCTTCTATATTTGTCTGTACATCACCCCCTACTATACCTCCACTCTTGTATCTCATCCCCCTGCCAAATTAGTTTAAACCCCCACCAACAGCACAAGCAAACCGACTAACGTGCTTTTCACTAACTCTCAGCCTCGCGGATGCACTGCTATGCCTCCAGCCAATGCTCAAGCTCTGAACCCTGAAGCTCAAGCTGGTCAATCTGGTGGCACTTCCTGCAGATGTGGTCATCCAAAATTCCAGGAGCGTCTAAGATTTAAGACCATAAGACCCTAAGATGTAGGAGCAAAAGTAGGCCATTTGGCTCATCGAATCTTCCCACCATTCAATGAGATCATGGCTGATCTGACTTCCCACGTACTGCAGGCCGGGTGACACGTGGGACTGAGTTCCCCTGTCATACCTTTAGTTAAAATACTCTTACCCTAAATTTAAGCCAAGTAGAAAATTATTTAAGTTTCTTTCTACAAAAAAAAGCTAGAACTCCTACCTTTCCTTAATGTAGCAATAAATTAGAAAAACAACTTACCCACTACCTACTAATCAGCTCTCTGCTTTGCCCTGACATCACTTTCATCAGCCATTTCGAATTCTGGCAGGGTTCTTGTTGGTGTTAGCTGCTGCTCCGACTGGCTCGATGTAAGCCTTGACCCTCAGGCTTTAATTGAAAAACTCCGCTGGCACCATTCACCCCCAGGTTCACTCCGCTCCGCTCCCGCTGTTGCTGCTGCTTCGACAGGAACATTGAGCATTGTTGAGTTTTTTCTGCCAACTGTTTCTTCAGTTTGTTCTGTGTGGCACTTTATCTGTTTTGTTTCTTTTCATGATTTTCCTGTGGATCCAACTCCGACCTCAGGCATCCTTGCATCCTGTGAAGGTCCTTCAGTCCCCCTAACTCATTCTGAAATACACAGTCATATTCCCTGATCAACTCCAGATCTCTTCCTGTTCTCACTTGAAAGATCTCTGACCATTTGAGCTTAATTCCTTTTAACCAATCACTGCCCAGAAGACTAGGTCCTTCACCTGTCACTATGATCACTGGACTCTCTGTTGCCTATAGGACACAGGTACTGTGGTGATGCCCTTTGCCTGTATGGACTGTCCAGTGTATGTCTTCAATTGAGCAGTGGTTTGCTCCAGGTTCAGTAGCTGGGTACCTTCATTTAGGTTATTAAATGTGTGCTCCCTCATCTCTGTGGGTGATGCTCCTGTGTCTACCTCCATGACTAGAGGCTTCCCATTCACTTGAAGGGTGATGGTGATGTGTTCAGTTTTTACTGCTTTGGCATTGTAAAGGGAATAGATATCAGTATCAGCAGCTTCTAGTTCTGTTATATTGTGGACTTTAATCATCTAGGTCTGCTGTCTGATTGGCTATCTCGATTTTGCCCTGCATTGCTTTATTACATGCCCTTTTTTGTGGCAGTAATGGCATTCTTCCTCCTTAAATCTGCAGGTTTCTGGTACATGGTTACCCCCACATTGGTAACAAATTAATTTCTGAATCGTTGGTGAGATGCTTCCAGTATGCTTGTTCATTTTTTGAGCAGCAGAGACTGTCTCCCACTTCGCTGCTGTGTCTCTGGTTTTTGCACCGCGCCCGGCAGTAGGTTCCTGCCCCAACTGAAGAACGGCGCCATGTTGCACAATCTGTAAAGCCTGCGAGCCCCTCTCAGTATTTCCATGGCCTGTGTGATTTCGATGGCCAGTGTGATTTCCATGGTGCGCTTCAAATTGATGTTGATTTCTGTGAGTAAACAGCGCTGAATGGCGTCATCGTGAACTCCACAAACCAATAGGTCTCACAACATGTCACTGAGCGTGTCTCCAAAGTCACAGTTCTCAGTCAACTGCTTCAACTTCACTGTATAAGTGGTAATGGAGTCTCACGGGGCCCTTACTCTGGAGTTGAACTTAAATCCCTGCACAATGGCTTCAGCTGAAAATGCATCTTCACGAGGTCTACCAATTCGTTAAAAGATTAAGAATCAAGCGCGTTCAGGGCCATCAGGCTGTAGATGAGTTTTTCGGTCTTGTTACCACAGACACTTAAAAGAACTGCTTTCTGTTTCTCCTCCACTTTTATTTCATTCGCCACAAAATAAAAACCAAGGTGCTTTATGTACTAGCTCCAGTCTCCCACGGACGAGTCATAAGGGTCGATTCTGCTGAAGAGTAGCATGACTGGTGAGTATTCTTTTCTTTTTTTCCTTAAGAATTGATGTACTCACATCCACAAGGCGAGGTGTAGTGAGGGAGCTATTTATCCTTGTCACCAGTTGTAATAAACTTGATGTACCGCACAGGTTTCCTACTTGAAACAGATAACTTTATTTACAGAGCTCTTGTAGAAACTACATGCTTGAACCAGGCCCATATCTAGAAAGCTCCACCCCTAAGATTACCCACGCTTCGGGCTGATTTGTCAGTACAATCACATGACCCCTAGAGGCAGTAGGAAAGGTTTTACCCACAAGCACCACAATATCATTAAGGAACAAGTACTTGAAAAATTAATGAGATCAAAAGACAAATCCCTGGACTTGATGTGCTACATCCTACTACATCCTAGGGTGTGAAAAGAAATGGCTGCAGAAATAGTGGATGATAAAAATAAGATACTGCAGATGCTAGAAATCTGAAATAAGAACAGAAAGTGCTGGAAAACTTAGCAGGTCTGGCAGCATCTGAGGAGGGAGAAACAGAGTTAATGTTTTGAGTCTATATTATGCATTGGTTTGAATCTTCCAAAATTCACAAGATCCTGGAATGATCCCCACCGATTGGTAGGTAGCAAATGTAAGCCTACTATTCAAGAAAGGAGGGAGAGAGAAAACAGGGAAGTGTAGCTCATTTAGTCTATAATAGCATCCTCTTATGGCCATTTGTGTATGTATCTATGTAAGCAAACCGGAATAAACCAGTTCCGGTTCGGTACTTGAAGTCCATGTGTAAGCAACAATGTTTTTGTCCTACAAATACATCACATAACTTGACATCAGCAGTGAGGAAAATATTAGAGTCTATTCCTAAGGAGATGGTAACAGAGCACTTAGAAAATCACAATATGATTAGGTAGAGTCAACATGGTTTAATGAAAGGGAAATAAGGGTTGACCGATCTATTACAGCTTTTTGAGGGTGTAACTCTCAGAGTAGATATAGGGAAACCAGTGGATATATTATATTTGGATTTTCAAAAAGAACATTCCATAAGATTCAGGCTTGGGGTTCAAGGATGGATTAAGGATTGGTTAAGGGGCAGAAAACAGAGACTGGAAATAAGCAGGTAATTTTTAGGATGGTAGCGTTTTAACTAGTGGAGTGCTGCAAGTTCAGTTCTTGGGCCTCTGCTGTTTGCAATCTTTAGCAATACCTTATCCAAGGAGAGGGTCACATGCAATGAAGAAGTAAGCTGTTGGGAGTACATAAAGAATTTACAAATGGATATAAACTGGTTAAGTGATTGGACAAGGAGGAGAGAGATGAAATATAATGTAGGGAAATGTGAAATTATCCACTTTGGTAGGAAGAATAGAAAAACAGTTGTTTTTAATAAAAGGCCAGAGATTAGTAAATATTGGTATTTGGAGGGATTTGGGTGTCCATGTGCATGAATCACAGTTAATAAGCAGGTACAGGAAGCAATTAAGAAGGCTAATGGTATACTAGCCTTTCTTGATTTGGGTTGGTACAACAGAGTAAGGGAGCAATTATATAAAGATTTAGTGAGACCCTCCTGGAGTACACTGTACAGTTTTGGTCTTCTTACCTAAGGAAAGCCATATTGGTCATAGAGAGGGTGTAATGAAGGTTCATTAGAGAAATTACAGAGTTGAGGAGGCTGTCAAATGTGGAAAGATTAAGTACAATGGAGAGCCCAGGGCTAGGGGTCATAGTGTCACAATAAGGTATCAGCCATTTTGGACTGAGATGAGGATGAATTTCTTCACTAATAAGGTTGTGAATCTGCGGAATTCTCTACCCCAGAGGGTTGTGGGATGCTCAGTTGAAGAGTATATTTCAGGCTTGAGATCGATAGATTCTTGAGCACTCAAGGAAGGGAAAGATATGGGGATAGAGTGGAAAAGCAGAGCTGATGTACAAGTGATGTCATGGTCTTATTGAATGTTGAAACAGACCCAAGGGGCTGCAGCATCCCTCTTGTCCCTAGTTCTTATGTTCTTATGTAATCCACTCCCTTGACAAAAAAAAATCATTCCATTAGCTTTTCAATTATTTTTGTAGCTGTTCCCTAGTTTTTAGTGGTTTCTGCATATAAATATTCACTAAACCTCTGCTCATCCACAGTCCCTAGCTTCACTAGAAAATGCTCCATTCCATTATTATTAGGCCCAAAGTGGATGACCTCATGCTTCCCCCAATTGAACTGCATCTGTTACAGTCTTGCCCACTTACTTAGGCTATCAGTATCCCTTCAGAACTTACTGCACTATTTACCTAACTTAGTGACATCAGAAAATTTGGATTCATGCCTTGCCATTCCTTTACCTAAGTTATTGATGCACCAAAAAGTGTTAATATTCAAATTATTCTGCAGGCCCAGGTCACTGCACTCAACTGAAAACCATAGTTTCACCACCAGAATGCATTTCTCCATTCAGAGCTTTCTAAATCCGCACTGTAAAAATTACACCTCAGTATACTTTTGTTTTCTTTTTCCCTTGTAATATAACAGATGAAATACGGGCAGATTGAGGCTTCAAAAAGTTCCCGCCAAACTTCTCTCTCATTGGGACTGACATTTTCATCTGGAATAAGTAAAACGGTGGGCTTTCAATTCTCATCGAAAAACGAACAAGTTGCGAATGTGACCTAAACCACCAATAAAAATCCTGAGATCCGAAATCATTAAAAGTGATTCAGTATTACCCGATCGGGGGCACGCCGCCATTTTACGTGGGTGGGCCAATTAGGCCCGCCCTGCATGACGTCTGCTTGGAAGTGCTATGCTCTCCCTGTGCAGGTGGGAGGAGGATTCCCTCAGCTGGGATTGCGCTCTTTGGCACATGTGTGGGAAAGAGCGCACTCATCTCCCTGTGGCTAAGTGCAGCTTCAGGGAGATTGGCTCGGAATTTAAATTTGTCATACAAATGATTAAAAAATTTCCCTGACATGTCCCCTCATGTGACACTGTCACATGAGTTGGGGCATATCCATAACTTTTATTGAAACCTTTAATAAAAATTTAAATACCCTTATGAAACTAAACCTCATCCCGCCCGTGGATGAGGTTTGATGATTTTTCTGAAGCCTGACAGGGCTCCCGGCCTGTTCACCAACCTTAAGGTTGGACGGGCAGGTCCATTAATGACTTTAATTAGTTTGTAAATGGCCTCAATAGGCTGTTGACAGGTCGGCGGGCGCACAGCTGACTTGGCTGCGCCCCCGGCGATCTGAAAATGGAAGTAACGCGGGGTGATGTTGGGAGTTCCACCTGATGTCATCCCGCGTCATTTTACACGTCGGCAAGCGGGCCCTGCCCCCACTCACCAACCGGAAGATTCTGCCCCAGGTTTTAGTTGGGAAAGGCTATAAGGGAAGATGGAACCACAGCAGGTAAGTGGTATTGAGGTACAGATCAGCCATTATCTTGTTGAATGGTGGTGTAGACTCAATGGGTTGAATGGCATCCTGCTGTTCCTAATGTGCCTATACTCCTGCATTTGGGGTGACTGCTGGCAGCTTGCTTACCAACATCTCCATTTCTGAAGTGAGTGCTTCTCCCTGTCCATGGAGATGGAATGAGGTCTCTCTGCTGTGTGGGTCACTCTTGTCAATTCTCTCTCATTCGGAGTGTGACCAGAGCGCCCATCATCAGCAAAGAAAGGAGAGAGAATTATGATCGCTGATCCCAGACCCATTTAAACAGTGTTTAAAAGTGTAGTCAGGGATGATATTGCCCAGATCTATGCCGCATTCTTGAATTTAAGGCTTAATGGTTGCAGTGGAACCTTGAAGTTTTAGTGCTGTGGAGTTCTGTATAACTTTAGGAATAAAATATTTTGCATTAAAGATGTTTTGTTTAAAACAGCAATAAATTACAACAACTGAGCAACAAGAGAAAGGGAGTCAGACATTGGCTGTTTTCTTTTTGATATTGAGGTGATGTTGTTGAGATAACAGAGAGTAGCTAAGAAGCAGCCAATCTAAAGAAACTTCTAATAGCATTAATAATGACTTCCAATTGACCACATCCCCACAGTGTCCCTGGGCAATAGCCCTTTGGCTGGCAGCTAAATATTACAACCACTTTAAAGATTGGGGTTAAAGGGACTTTCAGTGATCCCACACATCATTTTATTCCTGCTGCAACCAGACCCTATAATCTCTTGGATCCATCTGTCTTTATCATTGGGCAATGGTGAGCAAATGATCGAAATATATCTTCTAAACACGCTCCAGTCTCCTGCATGCCTGCTTCGAGTCTGCTTTCCCTGGCTAAACCTTATTTGAACCTTATCCACATCTTTAATGTCTTTGAAGAGGTCACATGGTCTTTGCCAAGGTCTAGTGGCTTTTGCCGAGATCCCTATGGCCTTGCTGCCTTGCCATTCCTCCAGTACTTGCTTCTTCCATCAGTTTGGACTCTATGTCCTCCTTGTTCCTGTTCTTGGTTTACAAGCAGTGGCCTTGCCAATATAGGGGTGACTGATCAACTGATTGTGATTGGAAAATCTTAGGGACAAATATAAGAAGAATCAATGACCATATGAACCATCTCTTTTATTTGTTTTACTATTTTCAGTTTAAATGTATTGTCTATTTAGTGGGATTTACAAAAATGGGAGAAATAAATATAACTAGAAGTTAATTTTGTTTATCAAGGAAGCTAGTGCAGCAGACTTTAGAAGGCTCAGCATCAATCAATAACAATTAATCCTCAGGGTCAAATAGCTTGTTGGTGATATCAGTCTCAATCTAACCTTCAATGTATGCAGTGAACCTGCTTAAGCCTGGCCTCAAATTAACCCAAGCATGAAGTAAGGCCACCTCTAGGTGTGGTGTAGGAGTCTTACTTGAACCAATTTGGAACTAGTTCAATGTTATCAATATCCCAAATGGCAGCAGTATCTGTACATTGTGCTAGCCACACCCATTCTCTTGGAGGGTTAGATTCTATGTGGCACTGCCAATTTAATGCATAATGGGGTTGGATTATGGACAGATTTATGCTGTCACTTTGTGCTCAAGACTGAGTGGGATGAATGCCCTGAAGCCTATTTCATTTTGAACCCTTAAAGCTAGCATCAGAAGGAACCTTCAACCCATCAAGCCTGTGATAGGTTCAACCTCTGGGACCAGAGGTGAAAATGTATCTGCCATTATGACACTGTATTCCGCTCTAAAGGGGGAAGCAAAATTATCATCCTGGTTGTCCATACCCAGACAATGTAGGCACAGCTGCATGAGTAATTCATTGGAATTCATCAAATTGAACATTTCAATTCAGCTTGTCTTTGTCTGGAGTTGTGTTTTTGGACTGATATAAATATTTAAATGGCTGCAGTCATACTGACAATTTGATGAGCAACATGAAAAGTGGATGCTTAATATATCAGGAACATTTTCACAGATTATCCCTCAGTATTCACAGATTGATTCCCTGGAGAACAAACTTCTGGCCTTTCAGAATTGGGCTTTCCTCTGATGACAATCAAGGTGACTGCAGTGTCACCCCCAGTTTCCACACAACATCAAATACTGACAGGATCCGAACAGCTCAGGAGATACTTCCAAGAACTTCAGCTCATTGGGACGGTGAGCTCCCTCAAGAATAGGTGTCAATCCACATTTTCAAAGTTCACTTTAGAATGATAAGAATCAGGCTGTTACTTAGTAAATCAGTAGGGAATTGATCAGGCAAGGTAGGAATTGTATAAGTGAGACAGGGTAAGTTGCTATGCTGAAGTAGTGAACAGCTAACTTAGAAAAAGGCTCCTGGAACATTGCCATCAACAACAGCAACTTACTTATATAGCACTTGTAACATAGTAAAGCATTCCAAAGCCGGAGACCCACTGCACCATTCGATGAGCGTTATTTTTCAAACCAGAGGGACTCCATGGGGCAAATTTTTCTGATGTCACATTCCCAGTGGGGAACTGGAAACATGGGCCTGTCTTCCAACCTGAAGTCTCCTTTGCGTGTAGCTCCCCCACTTGGTGTCCAATATCAGGGAAGTCACCCTCATATTTTCTTCATGGGGTTTTGGTGAGCACTTTCATTGGATTATTGTTTACTGGCACAGCTTCACCAATGGGATGATATGAAACACTAGAATCTGAACTTACACTACCTATGGCCCATAGTTACATAACCTTCAAACTCCTATTCTGCTCTAACCATGACTTACATGTGAGAGGGGGTATAAGATTAGGGACAGATTAAAGGATTTATTCAAAAAGGCCCATAGACCAGAAACAGGGGAAAAGAAAGATTCATATTTATACGATGCTTCTCATGTCCTCAGACTGTTCTAAACTGTTGATAATTAATGAAGTACTTTATTGAAGTGGTCACTATTACAATGTAGGAAATGCAACAGCCAATTTGTGCACAGAAAGCTCCCACAAATTGTAATGGAAAGATGATCTGTTTCAGGTGTTAGTTGAGGGAGGAATATTTGCAATGACACTGGGTAAAACTCATAGAAGCATAGAAGGTTTTTTTTTATTCATTCATGGGATGTGGGCATTGCTAGCTAGGCCAGCACTTATTGCCCACCGCTAATTGCACAGAAGGAGACCACTCGGCCCATCATGTCTGCGCCGGTCATAAAAAACGAGCCGCCCAGCCAAATCCCACTTTCCAACATTTGGCCTGTGTCCCTGCAGGTTACAGGACTTCAGATGCATATCCAGACACCTTTTCAATGAGACGAGGTTTTCTGCCTCTACTACTCTTTCAGGCAGTGAGTTCCAGGCCGCCCCTATCAGCCTCAAGTTGAAAAATCTTTTCTCACCTCCCCTCGTCACTGACCTCTCTCCTAAGGTAAAGAGACCCTTTACTTCCATTTTATCCAGGCCCCCTCACAATTTTGCAAATCTCAGTCGAATTTTCCCTCAGCCTCCTCTGTTCCGGGGAAGACAGCTCCAGCCTATCCAATTTCTCCTCGTAGCTGTGTAACTCTCTTGCTGTTCTTTGAAATAGTGCCTGAGATCTTTTGTGTCCAATTGATGGGGCAAAGCGCCAATAAAAACAGAAAATGCTGGAAATACTCAGTGGGTCCGACAGATCTGTGGAGCGGGAAACAGAGTTGACATCTGAGGTCATTGCCCCTTTATCAGGCCAGACTGGGCCTTGGTTTCATATCTCATCTGACCTCACTCAGAACTGGACTGAATTATCAACACAGGTCTCGTGTTCAAGTCTCTGAAGTGGGACTTGAAGCCACAATCTTCCCGCACCAAGATGGTGCCTGATGTGCCATGACTGACACCTAAAGTGAAGGACACAGACATATCATTTGGGGATGCTGACATACCGGGGGGTATGTTGCAGCGGGAAAGGTCTGTGTTTTAAAGCGTCTCAGGGAAGAGATTGCTTGACACTTCCGCATAGCTTCTGCACGTTGCTGTCAGTTCAGCAGTTTTCCCCTGTTCTACTATACTGCATCCTCAGTGAGGTAGACCACACAAATACTTTGTGAGGGGGTCCAGCCGCACATATAAATTGTGCATTCCCGATGCTGATTCCAGTTCAGTGTTATTAGGGGAATTAGTGGAGCGCCCTATCACTTATTGCAATGTCACCAGAAGTGTTTTAACCAGTAATCTAGAGGAACCAGCTGGCCTGCTCTTTTGTCAAGGCACAATTACTATTTTAAACACGTCTTATTGAAATGGAATGCTTTGCGTTTCAATAGCACCTTTCTGACCTCAAGAGTGATCCGAATTGTAGTTTGAAATATAGTCATTGCTGTAAACGAAGACATTGGGCAGAATTCTACGGGCCTTCCCGCCAGCGGGATTTTCCAGTCCTGCTGAAGTCAATGGACTTTTGAATAGCTCACTGCATTTTATGCGCCACCCACAACCCCCCCCCACCCCCCACACCCCCGCCCACCACCGTGACAGGTCTGTAAAATTCTGCCCATAATCTGACAGTGACTGCTGCTTGGTGTGAAAAGGGCTTGTGGCATTTCCAGTCACAAAAACATTCTGTTTGACCTCTAGAGCAAAATCCTCCATTCTCGGTGGGTATCTGACGTTCTGACTCTTGGGAGCAAGCCCCGCAGTATCTTTGCCCAGCAGGCAGTTAACAGAACAGCGGTGGGCCTTCCTCCTGACTGAGGACCCCAAGATACGACATCCTGCCTGCCTAGAGCTGTTGGCCAATCAGAAGCCAGCAGTTCTTGCACATGGCAGCACCTCAGAGGAGGCCATGGCTGCTGCTGGAACAACACGCAATGGAGTCCCAGGATCGCAGAGCCACAGAGGACAAGGGTAAGTGTTGTTGGGGGGTGGGGGGTTGTCTTGTGGGGTGGGGGTCACAGGGAGAGGGGGATCATGGGTGCTGGCAGCAAGGGCAGAGGAGTGGCTGTCAGTGGCCAACTCCTCGTGCCCATGTCCATGCCATTGATCACGCACAGATTAGTGCAGATTGAAGGACCACAGCCCCAGAACCTCCAACTAACATGCAGCCCGCACAGTATTACCAATTGTGCAGGCCACTTGTAGGCAGACCCACCTGGAGCTGGGACAATTACAGCAGAGGTAGGAAGAGGCCCTTAAGTGGTTGTTAATTGGCCGCTTAAGGGCCTCAAATGGAGGCGGGACAGGAAGGTTGACCATGGGCCTTCCCACCCAGGATCTAAGCACAGCAAGGACCAGCGAAGGCCATGCCACCCAGAACTTACTGCTGGTGGAGGCCAGAAGGCGTTGATTATTGCCCCGACACCAATCCACCTACTTTTCAGGCCTTCCCGCCTCCTTCCTCACCTCCTGCGGGGCCAGAAGGCTCCATCGCTAGATTCTATCTTGCCTGTTATTGTGTGTTTTAAACTCACACTTCTGTTTATAGAGTTTGTTTTGTTCTGGATATTATCTCTCGCATTTATCCAAACCACCAGAGCAGGCAAATAGAGACTCTAGCCAGGATTTTCCCCGGGTGGGGCAGAAATTTGATGGACCAGCCAAAGGCCTCAGGGCAGGAATTTCACAAGACTGAAAAATCCCATTTACTATCATGTTCAAAGCCACTTGATGCTATGAGGACTGGATGTAGAGCCTGAAACAACATGGGCCTAGTAAAGTGAACTAGTTTGGTTGGGAATACAGGCTGTGACTTCTGTTTGCTAACAGAGTTTTAAAACAGGGAGATAATACCACCTTTGGTCATTGCTGTGCATAAATTGGCTGCTGCATTCGAAGAGAAGACGCTTCCACTTGTAGGAGAATCCAAATCTAGGGTTTAGAAATGAAAGATAGTCACCGATAAATCTAAGCATGAATTCAGAACTAACTTCTTTACCCAGAGAATGATTACAATATGGAGCTCACTACCTCAGGGAGTGGTTGAGGGAATTAGCATAGATCCATTTAACAGAAGTTATATAAATACATAAGGGAGAAAGGGAGAGGAGGATATGCTGATAAGGTGAGATGAAGTAGACTTGGGAGGTGGCTTGTGTAGAGCATAAACACCAGCACAGACCTTTGGGCTGAATGGCCTGTTTTTTGTGCTGTAAAGTTCCAGGTAGGTGATGGGCTGAAGGCACACACTGCAGGAGAGCAGACAAGCTGAAAATAATAGGATGGAAGAGGAGAATAATTAGTAGTACGGTGTCACCAAGCTTGGAATAGGAAAGAAACAGTCTCATGTAAAGCGAGAATATGGCAGCAACCACAAAGGAATTTAAAATTGGTTTATAAATAATGGAATATGACCGATTATAACAGGGGAGAGAACTTGCACAGGGCAATATCACTTTATTGTCTGAAAATCAGCATTCAAGTCAGCTTTGGACATTTATTTCAAAATCAAAGGCAGTTTCAATAAGACACAGATTGTGCATAGAATTCTCCTGTTGTTATGGAAACTTTATTACTGTTGAGGACTGCTACATTATGGAATTTACAGCCCATTTAGTGCCACAAAGTACAAGGCTACCTCCCACTCACCTTTTATATTGGTCTTTACCTCAGAGTCCAGTGAGCCAGCAGGCTATACAAATCTGCAGTCAACAGAGTGAACAGCATAAACACACTAAGCTCCTGAATCAGAAGCCAATTGTTAAAGGCCTCAAAAGGTCTTCATCTAAATTAATTTTGTGATCTGAACACACCCTGGTGTGGACATACCTGATCCTGTGGGAGAGGAAACTTAACAGTTCCATCCGATCCATGGAGAGAGGGCGGGCGTGGTGAATTCTCTCTCCCCACTCGATTGATGTCACTTTATCAGAAGTGCTGCCTTAACCCTGTGTGTATATGGGCACTGACCAGGAGAAACTCTGAAGAAATTTGCTGCTGCTTTTCTTTGATTTAGGTGCCCTGACATTGAAAATTTGTGCAGCCCATTGTGGAGTAAAGGGTTAACATTAGAAGCACCTAATGTTGATGTAACATTGACATAATGACACATCACTGAGTAACAGAGATCTCGTGCAGAGAGCTTAAGTTAGAGCTGTACGTAGATAAAAATGGTTCTAAAAATCTACAGCCTTGAGTAGCTTTTACTTAGGGAAGTAAACAAACCCATAAAACCCTAACCAGACCCTGAACACATGAAGAAACATGGTGGCAGTAGACAGTGAGTAAATGACCCAGAAAAAATCTCCAGGACTACGGACATAGGAACATAGAAACATATAAACTAGGAGCAGGAGTAGGCCATTCGGCCCTTCGAGCCTGGTCCGCCATTCATTATGATCATGGCTGATCATCCAACTCAATAGCCTGCTCCCGCTTTCTCCCCATATCCTTTGATCTCTTTCGCCCCAAGAGCTATATCTAACTCTTTCTTGAAAACATACAATGCTTTGGCCTCAACTACTTTCTGTGGTAACAAATTCCACAGGCTCACCACTCTCTGGGTGAAGAAATTTCTCATCTCAGTCCTAAATGGTCTACCCCATATCCTCAGACTGTGACCCCTGGTTCTGGGCTCCCCCACCATCAGGAACATCCTTCCTGCATTTATCCTGTCCAGTCCTGTTAGAGGTTTATAGGTTTCTATGAGATTCCCCACTCATTCTTCTGAACTCCAGTGAATATAATCCTAACCGACTCAATCTCTCCTCAAATGTCAGTCCTGCCATCCCAGGAATCAGTCTGGTAAACCTTCGCTGCACTCCCTCTATAGCAAGGACATCCTTCCTCAGATAAGGGGACCAAAACAGCACACAATATTCCAGATTTGGTCTCACCAAAGCCCTGTACAATTGCAACAAGACATCCCTGCTCCTGTACTCCAATCCTCTCACTATGAAGGCCAACATACCATTTGCCTTCTTTACCGCCTGCTACACCTGCATGCTTACCTTCAGCAACTGGTGTACAAGGACACCCAGGTCTCATCGCACATTCCCCTCTCTCAATATATAGCCATTCAGACAATAATCTGCCTTCCTGTTTTTGCTATCAAAGTGGATTACCTCACATTTATCCACATGATACTGCATCTGCCATGTATTTGCCCACTCACTCAGCTTGTCCAAATCACACTGAAGTATCTCTGCATCCTGCTCACAGCTCACCCTCCCACCCATCTTTGTGTCATTTGCAAATTTGGAGATATTACATTTAATTCGCTCATCTAAATCACTAATATATATTGTGAATAACTGGGGTCCCAGCACTGACCCCTGTGGTACCCCATTAGTCATTGCTTACCATTCAGAAAAAGACCCGTTTATTCCTACTCTTTGTTTCCTGTCTGCCAACCAGTTTTTCTATCTATCTCAATACACTACCCCCAAACCCATGTGCTTTAATTTTACACACCAATCTCTTATGTGGGACTTTGTCGAAAGCCTTCTGAAAGTCCAAATAAACCACATCCACTGGCTCCCCCTCATCAACTCTACTAGTTAGGTCCTTGAAAAATTCCAGTAGATTTGTCAAGCATGATTTCCCTTTCATAAATCCATGCTGACTCTGTCCAATTCAGACCTTCCAAGCCTACAGATCCTTCAAATAAGGACAAAGGAAACAGATTGAAGACTCACCAACAAAGTCGGAGCTTCTCACTGGTGCAGCAGATGCAAGCTGAGATAGAGGCCCAGAGTCTGGACAGCAGTGAGCACACAACGGAATCAACCAGCAACAGCAGTGAGCAGCATCAATCCGGAGCCTGGTATCTGGAACCTGCGCTGCCACTCCCAGAACCTTTCTAAGGCACTGAAGGCTCGCAACAAGCTCAGCACTAAGTCAAACTGGAGAAAGAGGTTTTCTTGGTATAAAACCACTCTTGGTTTGCACTAAAAGGAACAAAAGGATCAGTATTTTACTCTATGCAGTTGGAACTATTGTCAGCGACGTAATAGCGAGACAGGGAGTCCATGGGACTCCAAGTTCTTACAAGGAGGCCTCCAAACATTTTATATGAATTTCAGTGTCCACAAAAATTAAATTATGGAACAGGCACAATTTAACGACAGAAAGCATAAACCAGGTGAAACATGGATTCATTCATCAACCATCTATACAGACTGGCTGAAAATTGTGACTACGAAATACTGAGAGAAAAATTGATCTGTGATCGCCTAGTAGTTGGGGCCCTAGATGAAGCTCAATTGGATCCCTTGCAAATGAGAGAAGATTGAACTTCAGTTAAGGCCGTAGAAATCATGAGGTAAACTGAGCTCAGAAAACAAAACAGGGAAGTTGTTTGTGGGGGGGAAGTGAGGTCCCATGGAAACAAATGAGTGAGGCTATTCAACACGTCGACCAGAAGAGGAAAAGCACACCAAACCAGAAGCCAGTGAAAATGAGGAAAGGCACGCCAACCACCATCTTGAAATGCCCTCGGTGTGGTGGGAAAAACCGGCACAAGCAGGAACAATGCCCAGCAGGGGGAGCAGGGTGCTACAACTTTGGGAAGTTAGGAGAGTTTAAAATTGTCTGCCGATCTAAAACACAAATAGTCTGCTAAAACAAAGAAAAAAACTATTAAGCGCCCAAACCACACACAAGAAGTGGAAGAGCCACAGAAAAAGCAAATAATTTTCCTAGAAGAAGTACATGAAATGGAAAATAAATACGAGAGCATTAAACTTGAAGTGGATGAACAACCCACAGGGTTTAAATTAGACACAGGGCAGTTGCTTCAGTCTTATCTGACGAGGTAAAGTGACTTAAACACCTCACCATACAGCCATCACCCATCCAGTTACAAGGTCCAGGTGGAACTTCACTGAAAATCAAAGGACAACCCCTGGCAAATTGAAATACAAGGTTGGAGAAATCATTGAACATCTGTACGTCATACCTAACCAAGAAACATTGTTATCAAGCAAGAAGGCGTGCTTACAATTGAAGCTTATTATTAAAGTTGATGTTGCCGATGAGCAGTGCAGTAACACATTCAGGAATGAATCTTCAAGATTATTTACAGACTTGAGGAAACTGAAGACTGAATACCATGTTAACCTGTGAGCTAACACAGAACCAATTGGCCTCTTCACACTGATGAAAGCCCCTCACCCACTCTTGGACAAAGTCAAGAGCAAGTTTGAACGTATGTTACAACCAGGAGTCATCTCTCCAGAACCATTCTGATAAAGTGGTCTTCTGGAATGGTCACAGTTCCAAAGCCGAATGGCTCAAGTAGAATCTGCATGGACTTGACTCAACTAATAAAATCAGTGGAATGTGAGATCCATCTGATGGCATAAGTAGATGAGAGACTTGCCAAACTAGCCAAAAGTACCCTATTCATCAAATTAGATGCAAACAGCAGATTTTGGCAGGTGCCTCTGGACAAAGAATCCAGACTGCTGACTGTTTTTATTATGCCATTCCGTCAGTGTTGCTGACGTGGGCATTGGTGGCTAGCCATCAATTTTACTGCCCATCCCTAACTGCCCTTGAGGAGGTGGTGGTGAGCTGCCTTCTTGAGCTGCTGCAGTCCCTGTGGTGTAGGTACATCCACAGTGCTGTTAGGGAGGGAGTTCCAAGGTTTTGACCCAGAGACCGTGAAGGAATGGCAATATATTTCCAAGTCAGGATGGTGAGTCACTTGGAGGGGAACTTCCAGGTGGTGGTGTTCCCATCTATCTGCTGCCCTTGTCCTTCTAGGTGGTAGAGGTCATGGGTTTGGAAGGTGCTGTCAAAGGAGCCTTGGTGAGTTCATGCAGTGCATCTTGTAGGTGATACACACTGCTGCTACTGTGCATCAGTGGTGGATGGGGTGCCAACAAGTGGATTGCTTTGTCCTGGATGGTGTCGAGCTTCTTGATTGTTGTGAGAGCTGCACTTATCTAGGCACACTCTTCACTTGTGCCTTGTAGATGATGGACAGGCTTTGGGGAGTCAAGAGGTGAGTTAATCTCCACAGGATTCCCAGCCTCTGACCTGCTCTTGTAGCCAGAGTATTTATATGACTAGTCCAGTTCTGTTTCTGGTCAATGGTAACCCTCAAGATGTTGATAGTGGGGGATTCAGAGATGGTAATGTCATTGAATGTCAAGGATTGGATTCTCTCTTGTTGAAGATGGTCATTGTCTGACACTTGCATGACGCAAATGTTACTTGCCACTTGTCAGTCCAAGCCTGGATATTGTCCAGGTCTTGCTGCATTTGGACATGGACTGCTTCAGTAGCTGAGGAGTTGCAAATGCTGCTCAACATTGTGCAATCATCAGTGAATATTCCCACTTCTGACCTTATAAAGGAAGTAAGGTCATTGATGAAGCAGCTGAAGATGGTTGGGCCGAGGACATTGCCTTGGGGAACTCCTGCAGTGATGTCCTGGAGCTGAGATGACTGACCTCCAACAACCACAACCATCTTCCTTTGTGCTAGATATGACTCCAACTAGTGGAGAGTTTTCCCCCTGATTCCCATTGATTATAGTTTTGCTAGGGCTCCTTGATGCCACACTCTGTCAAATGCTGCCTTGATGTCAAGGGCAGTCACTCTCATCTCACTTCTGGAGTTCAGCTATTTGGTCCATGCTTGAGCCAAGGCTATAATAAGGTCAGGAGTTGAGTGGCCTTGGCAGAACCCAAAATGAGTGAGTATCAGTGAGCAGTTTATTGCTAAGCAAGTTCTGCTTGAAAGCTCTGTTGCTGATCCCTTCCATTACTTTACTGTTGATCGAGAGTAGACTGATGCAGTGGTAATTGACCGGGTTGGACTTGTCCTGCATTTTGAATATAGGACATACCTGGGCAATTTTCCACATAGCCGTTTAGATGCTAGTGTTGTAGCTGTACTGGAACAGCTTGGCTCTGGGCACAGGTAGTTCCAGAGCACAAGTTTTCAGTACTATTGCTGGAATATTGTCAGGGCCCATAGCCTTTACAGTATCCAGTACCTTCAGCTGTTTCTTGATAGCATGTGGAGTGACTCGAATTGGCTGAAGACTGGCATCTGTGATGTTGGGGACCTCCGGAGGAGGCCAAGTTGGATCATCTACTCGCACTTCCGGCAGAAGGTTGTTGCAAATGCTTCAGACTTTTCTTTTGCACTGATGTGCTGGGCTCCCCCATCACTGAGGATTAATAGATTGAATAGATTCCCATTAGGAATTGTGTCTGCTCCAGAAATATTCCAGAGAACAATGCCTCAGACCCTAGAAGGCATGGAAGGAGTAATGTGTTATATGGACCCCATGCTCGTAAATGGCTCCACCAGGGAAAGGCAGAGCGAGAGCAGTCCTCAAATTTCTACAGGATGCAGATTTGACACTGAATGAGAAATGCGAATTTTCAAAATCAACAATTACATTTTTAGGACACATTGTACAAGCCCCAGGAATAACAGCCGACACATAGAAAACAAAGATGATTAGAGAGGAACATTACCGAGTTCCAGAGGTTCAAAGGGATGGTCAACCAAATAGGCAAGTTCCTACCAAATTTACCAGAAACCAATGAGCAGCTGAGACAGCTGTTGAGACAAAATTTATCAAAGTCACTTAAACATAGCAAAATGCTAAGCAAGAGTCCAGCAATCAGTCTAGCAGTCTGGTGTCACTTGTTCTACTGAAGAACTAATTTTGAATTGCCTTACATGAGCGGTATAGCCAAGAGCAAAGAGAACGACTGTCACTCTCCACTTTTTCATCAAGGCCGTGGGAGCACCTGGGAATGGATTCATGTGATTTTAAAGGCAAGGTGCTTCTTATTGTCCTTGATTACTTCTCCAGAGGGATTGAAGTGAACAGATTGCAGAAACACATCTGTCGCTGGGTCAAAATCCTGGAATCTCCTCCCTAACAGCACATTGGGTGTACCTACATCACATGGACTGCAGCAGTCCAAGTAGGCAACTCACCGCTACCTTCTCAAGGGCAATTAGGAATGGGCAATAAATGCTGGCCTAGCCAGTGATTCTCACATCCCATCACTGAATCAGTGAAGAGCGTCACATCCCAATCACTGAAGAGAATCTATGCATTATATTGAACTTCAGATATTGTAGTGTCAGACAATGGTTCAGAATTTGCTAATAAATTATTCCTCAATTTTGTGAGGGAATATGGATTCATTCACGGAATAGCTCACCTTCGTATCCTCAAAAAGAAACCGAAAGAGGTGTTCCAACTATCAAAGACTTGATGAAGAAGAATGAAGATCTCAATGTAGCCATTTTTCATTATCAAACCTCACCACCAAAAATGGGTTCTCATCATTAGAGTTATTAATGGGGAGATGACAGAGAATACAACTTCCAGCTCTACAACAGAAACTAGAACCAAATATCACCTCGAATGACCATGAGAGAGTTAAAAAGTGTGAGGAGGAACAGAGACTCAAACAAGCTCATAGCTTCAACTTTAGGCAAGAGAACAGGACTTATCAGTGCTACACCCTAGGAAGAGAGTGTGGATACAAGACCAACAGAAAGAAGACACAATAATAGAAAGAGCTCAACAATTGCAATCTTAAAGGATTGATATGGACCAGGGAAACATAAGGAGAAACTGCACTGCCTTAGTATTCTTGGACAGAAAGCCAATAGAAACTTCAGCTTACTATTACTATCTGCCACATAAAAGGTTATTGCACAAGATAAGACCTCAAGGTATTGGGGTAATATATTGGTGTGGATTGAGAATTGGTTAACCCACAGAAGACAAAGAGTCAGGATTAACGGGTCTTTTTCAGGTTGGAAAGATGTAACTAGTGGAGTGCCACAAGGATCGGTCCCAGGGGCTCAATTATTTACTATCTATACTAATGTCTTGGAGGAGGGGGCAGAGTGTAATGCATCCAAATTTGCTGATGATACAAAAATAGGTGGGAGGGCATGTTGTGATGAGGACATAAGGAATCTGCAACAGGATGTAGATAAATTGAGTGAGTGGGCAAAAATTTGGCAGATGGAGTTTAATGTAGGAAAGTGTGAGGTCATGCACTTTGGTAGGAAGAATCAAAAGGCAGACTATTATTTAAATGGAGAGAGACTCCAAAAAAGTTCAGCAAAGAGGGATCTGTATGTTCTTGTGCATGAAACACAAAAAGGTTAGCATGTAGTTGCAGCTAGTAATTAAGAAGGCAATTGGAATTTTGGCCTATATTGCTAGGAGGTTGGAGTTTAAAAATAGGGAAGTCTTGTCACAACTGTACAGGGTATTGGTGAGGCTGCACCTGGAGTGCTGTGTACAGTTTTGGTCCCCGTATTTAAGAAAAGATATACTGGCATTGGAGGCAGTTCAAAAGTGATTCACTAGGCAGATTCCTGGGATGAAGGGGTTCACTTATCAAGAACGATTAAACAGGTTAGGCCTTTAGTCATTAGAGTTTAGAAGAATGAAGGTTGATCTCATTAAAACTTACAAGATTCTGAGGGGGTTTGACAGGGTAGATGTTGAGAAGATGTTTCCACTAGTGAGGGAATCTCGAACTATGGGACATAGTTACAGAATAAGGGGACACTCATTTAAAACTGAGATGCGAAGGAATTTCTTCTCTCAGAGGATAGTGAATATCTAAAATTCTCCACCACAGAGAGCTGTGGAGGCTAGATCACTGAAAGTATTTAAAGAGTTAGGTAGATTTTTTGAAATATCGGGAAGTTGAGGGCTATGAGGAGCTGGCACGAAAGAGGAGTTGAGGCCTGGGGCAGATGAACCATGATCTTATTGAATGGTGGGGCAGTCTTGAGGAGCTGAATGGCCTACCTTTTATGTTCTTATGTTCTTATTATCATTCTTTGAGATAGATGGTATAAATTATCAATTTAATTTTATAATGTTTGAACAAATAGCATTTTATTCTCTGATGTATCGCCTGTGTTCAAATCTCAGGGGCTTGAATATACAACCCCCTGAAGATTAAAGGACTTACCACTAAGGCTGACACTTAGTGTTCTCCATTAAAATTTTGTGCCAGAGTGTATTAACACTGAGGAATGAAATCAACATTCAACCATTTAGTTTAAGATCAAACTGTCTCAGAATTTTGCATTGATTACCAAATTAGCAGCACTTTTGTGTTTGAAGTAGGTTCAGACTCCCAAATTTACTTCAGGTAGAATCCTCAACAGATGCAGGATGCTTTCATTCTACCAGGCCTGGGTTGGAATTGAATTTGTCTGAGAAACAAAACAGCCACTGCACTGCCCAATCCATTGAAAATCCTTATCCTAAACCGTTTTCTTTCAGGATAATAAAACTATATGGCATTGCATCATTAAAAACACTGTGAAGAATGAGAACATTCTTCCTCAATATGTGGTAGTTCCAATGTGGGAGAAATGTCAATGAAAAACCTCACACTAATCATTACATTGAAAAGGGGGTAGTCAAAGTTGCCAAGTGTGAAAATCTCTAGCAGGAGATTTATGCTGTTTGTTGTGGTGCTCCCAGAGAAGATAACTCAACAGTTTGTAGAGCATATTTTTAAAAATGTATTCTTTCATGGGATGCATTGGTTGCTGGCAAGCCCATGTACCACCATTTGGACATGCCTGCTTTTTTATTTACTTAATTTTGATTCTCAATTTTCTCCCATCTTATTGTGAAAGTGCCAACTCGTGGTGAGCTACTCCAGCATCTTCTCCAAGTGGCCTTCCTACACAACAATGGGTTGTGAGCCAGCTATTCATTCTACAGGGCACACACCCAGCCTTATGCAGTTCTCACTCCATGCCCACACCCATGCACTTTCCAGTTGGAAACACAGGATAATAAGCAGGAAAGGCAACGCTTGCTAATTGGTGCACTCCCTAGTCTGGTGAAGGTTCGGTTGTAGAATCCTCACTGTCTCCCAAGCTGAGATCAGCCAACTCAGCACAAAGTGTGAATCAAACCTGAGGTTCTGGTGGTTCTGGTCCATGTTGCTCAGGTGCTGTGCCAGAGGTGATTGGCAGGGGTAAGGGGCAGGGGATAACTTTACCCAATAGGTCATTGCAGGAGCTCAAAACTACTTTAAAGAGAAATATGAGAATTCCACCTGTGTGGAAAAACCATGCTGACATACTATATCCCATTTAAGACCAGAGCTGGTACATGATAGAGAATGGGGCAGACAGGATGCATCAGAATTGATGTACACATGTGAGTTTGCACATATGGATGAAGAGAGTGGCATTTTGTTTCTATATTAAGTAACCTCAATGCTGCTTTGTATGGATACGAGTATCCATAGTGCTTTGTGTTGATACGAGTGTTTGATACAAGTTTGTGTTTGATACGAGTATCTATAGTGTTCAGTGTTTTGTTAACTCTGAAGGCAGCAGCAGCTTGAGGGTTAAAAGCAAATGGTTGAACTACTGAACCATGTTTGGCTTTTTTATTTATTCATTCATGGGATGTGGCATCACTGGCTAGGCCAGCATTTATTGCCCATCCCTAATTGCCCTTGAGAAGGTGGTGGTGAGCTGTCTTCTTGAACCGCTGCAGTCCCTGTTGTGTAGGTACACCCACAGAGCTATTAGGAAGGGAGTTCCAGGATTTTGACCCAGCGTCAGTGTAGGAACGGAGATATATTTCCAAGTCAGGATAGTGAGTGGTTTGGAGGAGAACTTCCAGGTTGTGGTGTTCCCATGTATCTGCTGCCCTTGTCCTTCTAGAGGGTAGCGGTCATGTGTTTGGAAGGTGCTGTCTAAGGAGCCTTGGTGAGTTGTTACAGTGCATCTTGTAGACGGTACACGCTGCTGTCACTGTGCGTCGCTGATGGAGGGAGTGAATGTTGAACGTGGTGGATGGGGTACCAATCAAGCAGGCTACTTTGTTCTGGATGGTGTTGAGCTTCTTGAGTGTTGTGGGAGCTGCACTCATTCAGGTAAGTGGAGAGTATTCCATCACACTCCTGACTTGTGCCTTGTAGATGGTGGACAAGCTTTGGGGAGTCTGGAGGTGAGTTACTCATCACAGGATTCCTAGCCTCTGACCTGCTCTTGTAGCCACAGCATTTATAAGGCTGGTCCAGTTCAGTTTCTGGTCAATGGTAACCCCCAGGATGTTGGCAGTGGGGGAATAGTGATGGTAATGCCATTGAATGTCAAGGGGAGATAGTTAGATTCTCTCTTTTTGGAGATGGTCATTGCCTGGCACTTGTGTTACATGACATGTTTGGCCTAAATTCAACTTCACTGCATATTATTCATCAACTGGCCTGACAGGAAGTTGCACAAATTGATCTTCTCCCTGGGCTTTAGTGATATGCTGCTGGATTGTGGTGCCGAGTGATTGAGAACGCTGCTGGTGCCCTACTGGCATAGTCGCTATTCCACAGTAATATCTCTGAACTGGATTGAAGAACTAACATGTGCATGCCCTCTCAGTATCATCTGCTTGGAATGATATTTTCACTTATTATACATAATGTTACAATCCCAGCTGACGTTAATACTGGACAAGTCAGATCCCAGAGTAAAACCTGGCTTGATAGATCCTTACTTATTTTTTTAGAAATCATGGAGGAAAGTTACTGAACAAATTCACGGGTCTGCTGCTGAACTTTTAGCACAAAGAATAAAATACATATTAAACAAGAAGAAAGTGAACTATATTACACCAGACAACAAGACTGGAAAGATCTCAGTACAAACACAAGAAGATGCTTCAAATTCACACTATTCCTTTACCCAAGCAATGTCTGTACAGATGCATAAACCAGTGAATATTTACCACTATCTTGACACAATGGCTTCTCACTTGGGGCTGGCACAGTTGGAAATGGTTTTTTTCCAGTTAATTCCTGAGCCTTCACTCAAAACTTTTCACCCAACTCGTATCTCTCCCCAAGACACCCAAAACTACATTCTAAATGCTGTCTCCCAGTAGCATTTCTGCTAAACTGATTGTTTTACTGATAACTACAACTGACTATTCAGTCATTGGCTGTACCAATAGCCTTGTAATGTTTTCCTCTCAGAGAAATCCCTGTCTTCGCCCTCCGGCACACACTAAACTCTCCCCTCTGTCTTTTCCCTGTGTCTGTGTCCCTGGACCACTGCCACTAGGCAACAGTAAAGTTTTTTTGTCTACTTTGTATTTTCCTCCCACAATCATTAAACTTTTAACCCATCTCCTTACCTTCAGGGGTTGTAAAGCCTCACTAAAATGTATGTATACCAACAAACCGAAAAGACTTGATCTTTCAGTCAGGAGTCCATCCAGACTTCCCAGCACCAACTTCACAAACAAAACCTAATTGAAACTGGAACTGTTTTTAACCTTACTTTTTAAAAATTCATTCATGGGATGTGAGCATCGCTGGCTGGGCCAGCTTTTACTGCCCATCCCTAATTGCTACCAGAGTTAATTAAAAAGTATGCCACCCTCTTCAAACTGGGAAAAATCCAGGCCAAGATTAACATGGATCCAGAAGCAGCCCCATGTTTCATGAAAGCAAGACCGGTGCCATATGCCCTGAGAGAGAAAGTTGATGCTGAGTTGAACCGGCTATGGAGGCTGGGTGTCATAAAAGTGGTTCAGTTCTCAGAGTGGGCAGCACCCATAGTCCCTGTCCTTAAACCAGACCAGACTGTCCGGATCCGTGGGGTCTATAAACTAACGGTCAACAGAGCAAACTGGACAGGTACCCCATTCCAAAAATTAAAGACCTTTATGCCAAGCTAGCAGGAGGGACAACATATACAAAGCTGGACATGAGTCACACATATCAGTAATTAGATAAAAGCAAAAAACTGCGGATGCTGGAAATCCAAAACAAAAACAGAAACAGAAATTTATATAGATTTTTTCTTTTCCCACCTATTTCCATTATTTTAAATGTATTTTCACCCATTGTTTATCTCTGCCTTTTAGCAATTTTATTATTCCCCCAACCCCAGTAGAGCTATCTGTACCTTGTCTGTCCTGCTTCCCACTCTAAATTAGCACATTCCTTTAGATAATATCACCACCTTCAACACCTTTGTCCTTTTGTCTGTGACATGTTTTGGTTATCTCCACCAATTACTGGCTGCTTGTCCCAACAACACACACCCCTCCCCCCACTTAAACCAGCTTATATTTTACCCCTTTCTTATTTTTACTTAGTTCTGTTGAAGGGTCATGAGGACTCGAAACGTCATCGGTAATTAGAGTTGGATGACGCCTCCTGAGAATTTGCCACAATTAATACCTCCAAAGGGTTATACCAATATACACGCTTACCTTTTGGTGCCTCTTCAGCCTGTGCAATCTTTCAGAGAACAATGGAAAGCCTACCGCAGGGACTACCCCAGGTGGTAGTCTACTTAGACGATGTGCTGACAACCGGATTCACTGAAAAGGAACATTTGGCTAGCCTAGAGAAAGTCTTAAAATGTTTCTTACAAGCAGGAGTGCGACTGAAAACGGAAAATTGCACTTTTCAAGCAAAGCTAGTAACCTATTTGGGCCATCGGATAGATTCTCAGGTGTTACACCCAGTTGAAGAGAAGGTTAAAGCAATAAAAGAGGCACCTGTACCCAAGAATGCCTCTGAGCTTAAATCATTTTTAGGAATGATAAATTATTATGGGTGATTTTTGCTAATTGATCTATTGTTCTGGCCCCTCTACATTTACTACCAAGAAAGAGCCAACATTGGTCTTGGGAGGCACCCCAAAAAGAAGCTTTCACGCAAGTGAAACAGCTGTTACACTCATCCAATCTGTTGGTGCATTATGACCAGCCAAAAGACTTGGTGGTAACATGCGATGCATCTCCCGATGGAGTGGGAGCGGTACTATCTCATAGCAAGGACGATGGCACAGAGTGGCCAATAGCCTATGCATCCAGGACACTTACCACAGCTGAGAAAGGATATCCTCAGATTGAAATGGAAGGTCTGTCGATCATTCTTGATGTAAAAAAGTTTCACCAATGTTTCACACGGCTGGAATTTCACAATTGTATCAGACCACAAACCACTGTTGGGTCTGTTTAACGAGGAAAAGCCTATACCCATAGCCTCAGCGAGAATACAATGATGGGCCCTAATTTTGGTGGCTTATGAATACACCTTTGTACATAGGCCTGGCATTCACATGGCAGATGCCAATGCCCTGAATCGCCTGCCCTTGCAAGAGAATGACGAACATGCCCTAGTTCCACAGGAACTCGTTTTACTGTTAAATTTTCTAAATTCCTCACCAGTATGTGCCAGACAGATCTGAGGCTTGATGAGTCGGGATCCAGTCCTATCTTGAGTGTGAGACCAAGTGTTACGTTGTTGGTCCCAGGAGCCAGTCTCCGATGCAATGAAACTGTTCTTCAACCGAAGACACAAGGTGAACAGTCAAGATGGCATTCTATTGTGAGGTGCACAGTTAAAGCTCCTTCAAAGGGAAGGGAGCCACTTGAAGTCAAACTACACAGTGCCCATCCAGGGATCTCCCGAATAAAGACCACAGTGCCCAGCTATCTATGGTGGCCAGGGATGGATGGCAATATTGAAAATGTGGTAAAGCACTGTGTGCAATGGCAGCAGCTGCAAAAGTTGCTGTTGGCAGCTCTGTTGCACCCATGGGAGTAGCCTGGTAGATCCTGGGTGCAGTTACACATCAACATGATGGGCTGAAGGGCCTCTTCTGCATTGTCTGATTCTGTGATTCTGTGACTACATCAGACCCTTCCTTGGAATCATGTTTCTACTGACTATAGATGTTCGTTCCAAGTGGTTAGATGTTTATGAGGTGAAGTCATCAACATCAGGCGCTACAATAGAGAAACTATGCCAGAGCTTTGCCATCCACGGACTACCAGAAGTAGTCATATCCGATAAGGGCACTGCATTCGCGAGTGCTGAGTTCCAACGATTTATCAGCCTCAACACTATCACCCATGCGAAGGCTGCACCATCTGTCATCAAACAGACTGGCAGAAAAGGGTAGTTCAAACTTTTAAGGCAGGCATGAAGAAGTTAGCAGGAGACCAAGTTTTCACGCTTTCTTTCTCACTACAGGACGAGCCCCTACACCATGACAGGCGCAGCACCTGCAGAATTGTTGATGAGATGCCATCTTAGGACAAGACTGAGCCTAATATTTCCAAATTTAGAGGGGAAGGTGGAGAAGAGTCAAGGAAACCAAAAAGCTACGCATGACTTGCATAGTCATGAGAGACAATTTACTATTGGAGAAGCAGTATATGTGAAGAATTTCAGTGGAGGACTGAAAGGGTTACCGATTAAAGTATGTTCGGTGACTGGACCAATGTCATACCACATGGGAGTGGAAGGCCGGATCACCTGTAAGCGGGTGGACCATTTAAGAAAAAGAGATAGCATAACAAGATATAGTACCACCTGTGACCATTACTGAGCCTGTGTTCCCTGTTGAAGTTGCTCAACCAAGGACTGACATGTCTGATGTCTCTATCAGAGTGGAAGACACTGAATTGCAAGTACCCACCGAGGTCCCTGATGTTCATGCAGTTCCAGATTGTGGTTCCTGAAAAAGAATGTGAAGCTGTGGAGCTGCAACATTCCACACAAACCAGGAAACCACCTGAAAGACTGAACTTGTAAATTTCATAACCTGTCTAAATATTACAATGTCATGAGATAAATAAACTTGTAAATACAATATGGACAGCAAAATTAAAGGGGGAGGAATGTAGTAATTATGGTTTTGTTAAATGTTGGACTGTACCTTTAAGGATAGTCCTGTGATGTAAGATCACATGATCAACACAGGCTATCTCCACAGCCAGTGTAGAGATAGAGATGGAGTTTAATACACATGTGTAGTTGCTTCTGGCTGTATTGTAAATAAACCTAATGTTTCCACTTAGAAAGTTGTCTGCAGATCAACTCTGTTACAAATAGGCGACTCGACCACACAACAACAGATATCAATCTGATGAATATTACACCTATATGGTTAATATGGCCTTCCTCCAATCAAAATCAGACAACAGCAAAATGCCCCAGTTAGCAACTGTGCTGCAGTTTGTTTAGAACTGTCCTTTCATTTCTGTGTCCAGGGCTTGAAGCCAACACAGACTGAGAGGGTGAAACTCTGTTAAGATTCTCCATGAAATGAGTCTGGGCAGACTCAACCCACTTGCCATGGTAACTGGGTTCCAAGACTTTAACTAGCACTCACACTGAGGAAGCCTGCTAGGGCAGCTTTTTTTTTGTTATTTGTTCTTGAGATATGGGCATCACTGACAAGACCAGCATTCATGGCCCATCCCTAACTGCCCTTGAACTGACTGGCTATCTAGATCATTTCAGAGAACAGTTACGAGTCAACCACATTGTTATGGGATGGAGGCCAGACTGGGTAAGGATGGTAGATCTCCTTCCCTAAAGGACATTAGTGAGCCAGATGGGTTTTTATGACAATCCGGTAAGCTTCGTGATTTTTATTAATGAGACTAGCATTCCAGATTTACTAATTGAATTTAAATTGTACCAGCTGCCTTGGTGGGATTTGAACTCATATCTCCAGAGCATTAGTCCGAGCCTCTGGATTACTGGCCCAGTAACATTATCACTACGCTGCTGGCACCAATAATGTAGGAATGTCTCACATACAGTGCAGGGTTCCAAACTGGACAGATCTAGAAGCAGTTCCCAAGCTCTGACAAGCCATCGTCTGAAGCTGAGGCAATAATAACTTGCATGCCTCTTACAAATTTTATCAATCTGGAGTAGATTATTTTTCCCGTTTGCCATCAGTCACTTGAATAAGTGGATCTAACATCCCTTACGACCAGGAATCTGCCTTTACTTCCCAACATACACTTGCATTGACAGTCTGAGATGCTGAAAGGCGCTCGATAAATGCAAGTACACTCGTTCTTTCTCCTTTCTTTCAATATCTAGTGAAATAACAGCATGACCCAGGGATTGTAACATAAACCTATTGTCATGTGCAGGGAATAAAATGATTTTGCACATGCCCCAAGGGTTCTGTCTTTATGGAGGTTGTATTGAAAAGCATTCTTGTGAGATGATGCTGATCATAAATCCATGAACTGGTTTATCTTACGTGGAGTACATACCTCAAGAGAATAGACTATTCTTGTGAGATAGATCTATAGATCTATTCCCTACACACCTTGTATCACAAAATAACCCACCATACATCCCTGCCACTGTCGTATGGGGAAATACACTTACAAGTCAGCTGTCACTGATATTATTCGATAGTACAAGCAATATAAGTTGAGACTGCCATATTCAGCTTGTGCATGCTTCTGTCTGAATCTCCAGGAGGTTTTCCTCTCTTTTTTTTGTCAATGTTGGTTGTGTGTGTTTCAGCCATCAGTTGGCATGATCGATTCCTATAATAAATGTCGGAAATCTGAGATAAAAGCAGAAAGTGCTGCAAATACTCAGCAGGTCTGGCAGCACCTTTCTTTTCATTCATTCACAGGTTGTGGGTGTCGCTGGCTAGGCCAGTATTTATTGCCCATCCCTAATTGCCCTTGAGAAGGTGGTGGTGAGCTGCCTTCTTGAACCGCTGTAGTCCACGTGGTGTAGGTACACCCACAGTGCTGTTAGGAAGGGAGTGCCAGGATTTTGACCCAGCGACAGTGAAGGAACGGCGATATATTTCTAAGTCAGGATGGTGAGTGACTTGGAGGGGAACTTCCAGGTGGTGGTGTTGCCATATATCTCTTGTCTTTGTCCTTCTAGATGGTAGTGGTCTTGGATTTGGAAGGTGCTGTCTAAGGAGTCTTGGTGAATTCCTGCAGTGCATTTTGTAGATGGTACACACTGCTGCCACTGTGCGTCATGGGTGGAAGGAGTGAATATTGGTGAATGGGGTGCCAATCAAGCAGGCTGCTTTGTCCTGGACAGTGTCAAGCTTCTTGAGTGTTGTGGGAGTTGCACTCATCCTGGCAAGTGGAGAATATTCCATCACACTCCACACTTGTGCCTTGTAGATAGTGACCAGGCTTTGGGGAGTAAGGAGATAAGTTACTCATTGCAGGATTCTTAGCCTCTGACCTGCTCTTGTAGCCACAGTATTTATATGGCTAGTACAATTCAGTTTCTGGTCAACGGTAAGACCCAGTATGTTGATAGTGGGGGATTCAGCGATGGTAATACCATTGAATGTCCAGGGCGATGGTTAGATTTGTTCTGTAGAGAGAGAAAGAGTTAAAGTTTTGAGCTCAATGTGACTTCTTCAGAGTGGAAGGAGAGTGGAACTATGATGGATTATATGCTGTCAAGAAGAGGGAAGGAGTGGAAGAACAAAAGGGAAAATCTGGGATAGGTTGGAAGGTGGGAGAGATTAAATGACAAATATGTCATGGAACAAAAGGCAAAGGGAGTGGTAATTGTTGTAATAAAAAGACAAAGCATTTATCCAGGGTGAGTGTAAGTGCCAGAAGAACAATAATTTTTGATTTGGTCCCTTGAAGGACAAGACACATCTAACACTTTGTCTGGAAGGTGAAAATTGATCCTGTTTAGTATAAGTTAATGGTCACTGCAATGTGTAATTGATCCAGTCATTGTCAGGAAGACTATAGTTCAGACACAAAACATTTCTACTTTCAGAGAGGAGATAAGCACTCACACTGCTGAGTTCAGAAAATGACCACTGTGAACAAACCTAAAATGGCTGACTGATGTTTGTGGATTTTTTACAGATTCTTAGAGAGAGAGAGAGAGAGAGAGAGAGTGGGAAAGACTAAGTGGAGACGAAGACCGAGCGAGTGTGAAAAAGACAGGTGCAAATTGAGAGGGAGACCAAGATAGTGCAAGCGCTATCAACTGAGTAAACTGATGGAGCTGTGGGCTGACAAGTCTCCAGGTCCTGATGGACTTAATCCTAGGTTCTTAAAAGAGGTGGTTAATAACGTCGTAGATGTGTTGGTGTTAATTTTCCAAAATTTGCTAGATTCTGGGAGAGCTCCGTCAGACTGGAAAGTAGCAAATATAACCCCTCTATTCAGGGAGGGAGGCAGAAAACAGGAAACTGTAGGCCAGTTAGTTTGACATCTGTCATGGGGAAGCTGTTAAAATTGATCATTAAGGAGGTTATAGCTGGGCATTTAGAGAAACTCAAGGTAAGCGGGAAGTGTCAGCATGGTTTTTGTGAAAAGGAAATTATGTTTAAGCAATTTATTGGTGCCTTTGAAGGAGTAACTGCACAGTGGATAAAGGGGAGCCTGTAGATGTACTGTACTTGGATTTCCAGAATGCATTTGATAAGGTGCCACTTCAAAGATTATTGCAAAAAATAAAAACTCATGGTGTAGTGGGTAACATATTTCACACACCTCACCCATCCTCTTCCCCCTTTGACTGAGCTCACTGAGAAACAGTTGTTAAACAGTCAGCAAGCCAACTGTTCATTTGAAGGGATCGAGCCTTGTTTGTGAACTCTTTGCTGATTTAGCTGCCAATGGGCTTGTGGAACAAGGTAAATTACTATAATGAGACTGCAAGTACATTGAATTAACTTGTCTGAACAAATTCTCTGTGGCATGGCACATTCTGGTGTCTTATGGAGAATAACATCTGCCATCACTGCCACAGGTGATGAATAATTCTCAAATGGTAAATTTTATTTAGTTATCAGACAGATTGCCAAGGAGAGAAAGATATTTATTTCCTGTTTGGTTAACTTAATGTAATTCAAGTAATGCTTTATCTTCTTTAAAAAAAAAACATTTTTTTCTGCTTGGGAAGATGAGAGGCATTAATGATGTAGAATGGAACAATTTCTGCTTCAAGTGTCACCCTCCAACTCTCCCATCTCTGACACAGCACTGTTAGATGCCAGGTATTCCTATATTATTGTTTCTATATTTTTGATAGACAAGGATTATGGGGGCAGACAGGAAAGTAGAATTGA
This sequence comes from Carcharodon carcharias, assembly GCF_017639515.1. Classification (NCBI taxonomy): domain Eukaryota; kingdom Metazoa; phylum Chordata; class Chondrichthyes; order Lamniformes; family Lamnidae; genus Carcharodon; species Carcharodon carcharias. Next base: position 17,430,450 of record NC_054487.1, read on the forward strand.
GACCACTACTAGATCAGCCACGATCATATTGAATGGTGTAGTAGGTTCAAGGGGCTGAAGGGCCTACTTGTGCTCCTAAATCCTATGTTCCTATATTCCCAAGTAAACCTCCTCTACTCTGCCTCAAACTGTGAACCTTGGCTCCAACCTTGGAAATCATGCCCCCCTCCCACAGCTGCTTTTCCCTTTTGCCACGCTGGTCACCCAATTTAATGGTAGCCAGTGTCAAACTAAATGGCAGCTCTGTCCCTCATTCCCTCATGACTATTGTGCAAACCCCATTACAGCCAGTGGACTGAAAGAGAACACCAGTCCTATAAGGGACAATTTCTTTTTCAAATGGAGACATTTTCTCTGGCATTCCCAAACAAATTCAAGTCACACTGTGAGTCTCTGCTTACCAGGTACCACCTAATAAATAGGATTATTTTCTATTCTGACCTGCAGGCCCCATGTGGCTGATTTCGGTGAAGCTTTTTTCACATTTACCACTGATGGGAGTGATTACAGAATTGTAACTATAACTGTGATTTGAACTGAATGTTTCGATTGAATGTACTCTGGGCTTTGTTCCAAACTGCTGGAATACACAGTCACTTAGAGAACAATGCAACCCCTGTGTCTTTGTAAATCAGCCCCCTAGCCCCTGTTGAATGTGTATAGCTATAGGTGAGTAAGCTGTCTAAGATGGAAGACTGAAGGTACGTGGTGCAGATCTGATAGTGTCAGATTAGCTCAGTGTGTAACACTCCCTCACCCCGGAGTCAGAGGCCTGCAAATATTCAAGGCTAACAGCCCTGTGCAGGACCAAGGCAATACTGGAGGTGCCATTGTTTGGATGAGTCTGACTTCTCAGATGGACTGAAAAGATTCCTGTGATGCTATTTCAAGAAAAGGGGCAAAGGGTGGGGATGGGTTTGGGAGGCAGTTTCCCTGGTGTCCTGACCAATTTTTGTCCCTCAACCAAAGTTGCTGAAACAGGAAATCTGGACAGTTATCCCATTGCCCAGGAGCTTGCTGTGCACAAACTGGCTACCACATTTCCTACATCACAACAGTGACTACATTTATAAAAAGTACTCCTTGGCTGGAAAACACTTTGGGGCTGTCCTGAGGCCATGAAAAATACTGCAGAAATTTCCTTCCTTTTTTAAGCTGTGAAATATGATTTGGAACCTGAAGCAGCCTAACCTGATAACCCCTCACTGACGTGGTACTGGAAACAGTTCAGATAAGATTCCAGGGATAAAGGGGTTGTCTTATGAGGAAAGGTTGAGCAGGTTGGGCCTGTACTCTTTGGAGTTTACAAAAATGAGAGGTGCTCTTATTAAAACATATAAGATTAGGCTTGGGTTGTTTTTGTTGGAGCAGAGAAGACTGAGGGGCGACCTGAACGAGGTGTACAAGTTTATGAGGAGCATGGGCAGGGTGGATAGAGAGCAGCTGTTCCCCTTAATTGAAGGGTCAGTCACAAGGGAACATAAGTTCAAGGTGAGGGGCAGGAGGTTTAGGGGGGATGTTAGGAAAGACTTTTTTACCCAGAGGGTGGTGACGGTCTGGAATGCACTGTCTGGGAGGGTGGTGGAGGCGGGTTGCCTCACATCCTTTAAAAAGTACCTGGATGGGCACTTGGCACATCATAACATTCAAGGCTATGGGCCAAGAGCTGGTAAATGGGATTATGTAGGTAGTCACGTGTTTCTCACGTGCAGGTCGGAAGTGGGGATGTTCACTGATGATTGTACAATGTGCAGCACCATTCGTGACTCCTCAGATACTGAAGCATTCCATGTCCAAATGCAGCAAGACCTGGACAATATGCAGGCTTGGGCTGACAAGTGGCAAGTAACATTCACACCACACAAATGCCAGGCAATGACCACCTCCAACAAGGGAGAATCCAACCATCATCCCTTGATGTTCAATGGCATTACCATCACTGAATCCCCCACTATCAACATCCCGGGGGTTATCATTGACCAGAAACTCAACTGGACTAGCCGTATAAATACTGTGGCTACAAGAGCAGGTCAGAGGCTAGGAATCGTGTGACGAGTAACTCGCCTCCTGACTCCCCAAAGCTTGTCCACCATCTACAAGGCACAAGTCAGGAGTGTGATGAATACTCCCCACTTGCCTGGATGAGTGCAGCTCCCACAACACTCAAGAAGCTTGACACTGTCCAGGACAAAGCAGCCCACTTGATTGGCACCACATCCATAAACATTCACTCCCTCCACCACCGACACACAGTAGCAGGAGTGTGTACCATCTACAAGATGTATTGCAGAGATTCACCAAGGCTCCTTCAACAGCACCTTCCAAACCAACGGCCACTACCATCTAGAAGGACAAGGGCAGCAGATACTTGGGAACACCACCACCTGCAAGTTCCCCTCCAAGTCACTCACCATCCTGACTTGGAAATATATCATCATTCCTTTCACTGTCTCTGGGTCAAAATCCTGGAACTCCCTCCCTAACAGCACTGTGGGTGTACCTACACCACATGGACTGCAGCGGTTCAAGAAGGCAGCTCACCACTACCTTCTCAAGGGCAATAAATGCTGGCCTAGCCAGCGAAGCCCACATCCTGTGAATGAATAAAATAAATAAATAAATAAAGGGTCTCCCATTTAACATGGAGATGAGGAGAAATTTATTCTCTCAGATGGTGATTAGTCTTTGGAATTCTCTTTCATTGAGAGCTATGGCAGCTAAGTCATTGAATATATTCAAGGCTGCATCGGACAGATATTTGAAAGGCAAGGGAGTTAAGTGTTATCAGAGGCAGGCAGGATATTGGAGTTAAGGCCCCAATCAGAGCAGCTGTGATCTTATTGAATGGCGGGAGGCTTGAGAAGTTGAATACTCTACTCCTGCTCTTATTTCTTACGTCCTTATATTGTCACTCCAGTTCTGATCAGTGGCAGGAGTGGAAAGCAGATCAGAACACACATCTCCCTCATTAACTATTTTCTTGTAACACTTAAAGGAAGCTAACCCAGTCCTGCCCCCCCTCTCCATTCACCCGCCACCCCCCACCCCCCACCCCCCAGCTCCCCCACAGAGAAGTGAAAGCTAATGACAGGGAGTGAGGCCTAGATCAGGTTTGCCTGTGAGAACCGGAATCATTCAACAGGTAATGCGCACTGTCTAATCACTGGCTACTCGGTATCAGCACCCACTTGTATAAAAACAAAAAAACTGCGGATGCTGGAAATCCAAAACAAAAACAAAATTACCTGGAAAAACTCAGCAGGTCTGCCAGCATCGGCGGAGAAGGAAAGAGTTGACGTTTTGAGTCCTCATGACCCTTCAACAGAACTAGGTGAATCCAAGGAAGGGGTGAAATACAAGCTGGTTTGAGGTGTGGTGGGGGGTGGGGGGGTGTTGGTGGTGGGGGGTTTGGGTGGGGGGAGAGAAGTGGAGGGGGGGTGGTGTGGTTGTAGGGACAAACAAGCAGTGATAAAAGTAGATCATCAAAAGATGTCACAGACAAAAGAACAAAAGAACACAGAGGTGTTAAAGTTGGTGATATTATCTAAATGAATGTGCTAATTAAGAATAGATGGTAGGACACTCAAGGTATAGCTCTAGTGGGGGTGAGGGGAGCATAAAAGATTTAAAAATATTTAAAAATAATGGAAATAGGTGGGAAAAGAAAAATCTATATAATTTATTGGAAAAAACAAAAGGAAGGGGGAAGAAACAGAAAGGGGGTGGGGATGGAGGAGGGAGGACAAGACCTAAAGTTGTTGAATTCAATATTCAGTCCGGAAGGCTGTAAAGTGCCTAGTCGGAAGATGAGGTGCTGTTCATCCAGTTTGCGTTGGGCTTCACTAGAACAATGCAGCAAGCCAAGGACAGACATGTGGGCAAGAGAGCAGGGTGGAGTGTTAAAATGGCAAGCGACAGGGAGGTTTGGGTCATTCTTGCGGACAGACCGCAGGTGTTCTGCAAAGCGGTCGCCCAATTTACGTTTGGTCTCTCCAATGTAGAGGAGACCACATTGGGAGCAACGAATGCAGTAGACTAAGTTGGGGGAAATGCAACTGAAATGCTGCTTCACTTGAAAGGACATCAGCACCTACTGATGTCCACTCTGACGGGTGTTAGGGACCTAAGGATAGGAGACGAGATAATACAAAAAAGGAAGAGAATAATGCAAATAAACTGTGAATTACAAGTTAAATAGGTGAATAAATTCCAGAGTGATTATTATATCACTGTGATACAGCTTGTAATTCTGACAGCATTTCCATTAAACAAGGAAAAAGAAAGTCAGAGATAATAAATTCATCTGAAAAAAGCTTGATAATTGATGCCAGGTGTGTAGGCCGTACGTGCCAGCAATTGGATAATCTAATCAAACAACATGTTCCTTTTGTTGTTCATAACAGGCAGAGAACAGACTGTACTCAACCAGCCCCTGCTTGCAAAACCCAAAATAAAAGATCTACTGTTAGATGTGATTCTGCGATTGGACAGCACTTGCTGAACAATCCTGAGTGTGCAAATAGCTACACTAACAACCAAATGAAGATAATCAGCCAACTTCATAACGTGACTCATTTACACTAGCTTGTAGCAACATACATCAGGACTCTGATTGTGATTCTGCGATTGGGCTACACTAACCAACAGTTTAAGATAATCAATCCAGCTTATAATGTGGCTCATTTACTCTTGCTAGAAGTGACATACATTAATACAGGGACCTGTTCTCTGCAAACAAAAGGAATATGTTTAAGCCTTGTGCATTTTTAAAAATAACTCGGGAGTTAGGAGAAATTAACTGAGCTTTCTCCACGGCAACACCTTGGCCAATCAAAGTTAACTTGGCAACCATTCAACACCCTTTTCTCCTGTGGTGTAAATTGTTGTTTGAAATTTGACGCTCTTGTATTTGTCCTGATGAATGTTTTGCATGACTCAGCCACCACTGGGACTCTTGTCTCTGAGACAGAACTTTGTAGATTCAAGTCCCACTCATGACTTGAGCACACATTCTAGGCTGACATTCCAATGTATACTGAGGGAGAGTTGTGCTGCTGTAAGTGTTGTCCTTTGAATGAATGTTAAACTGAGCCCTCATCCACACATTGACAATCCCAAGTCACTATTCTGAAAAAAGAACAGAGGTTTCTCCCTGTGCTCTGGCCAATATTTATCCCTCATGTGCCATTTTTAAAACATAAAGATGTTACTGCTTCCTGCTGTACCAGAATATAACCACTTCCTACAATAACTATCTTTGAAGATTTTCATTGCAATTCCTCAACTAAAGACAGCTGACTCGCACTCACTGAGAACTGTGTTGAGATTAGTTACACTGCTTCAGGAAATTGTCATTTTATCAGGATGGAGTGGGATCAGATGTCAAGGCTCAGTGGGGCACAGTGCTTACTCAGGGACTGGTTGGTAGCAGTTCAGAACATGACACTGGAATTCAGTTCAAATCAGAGTCAAAGTTGCCATCAGTAGCATATTTAGTTTTTTTAAAAATCAGCATACTGCGACATCTGCCAACCAGGACTTACTGGCAGAAATTGAAACTAGTCCTGTTCGTCATGGTATCCCACAGCAAATCATCAGTCATGATTTAAATATGTTGGGAAACATCTGAAAGGCCACAAGGTTGGCAGAGTGCTGGGAATGGGGAAGTGTCAGCCCAGTGCAGTAAGGGACTGGAATGTAAAGGGAATCCTACATATACTGACACAGAGTTCCACTCCTCTATCACTCCCCTGTGCTCGCTGACCTACACTGGTTCCCAGTCAAACAAAGTATTGATTTTAAAATCATCCTTGCTTTCAAAGTCCCCCATGGTCTCAGCCCTGCCTGCCTCTGCCCCCAGCCCCACGACCCTTCAAGATATTTGCGCTTCCCTAATTCTGGCTTCTTGAGCATTTCCAATTTTAATTAGTGGCTGTGCTTTCATGGCCTAGGCCGTAAGCCCTGGAATACTCTCCCTACACTTCTCAGCCCCTCTCAACTAAGGTTTTTGTCAAGATCTGCCATATCCCCTAATGTGGCTCAATGTCAAATTTTATTCTTTAATGCTCTTGTGAATGCTCCTTGGGAAGTTTTATTATGTTAAAGGTGCAATATAAGTACATGTTGTTGTTGTATCATCTGACCTGGGAGTGCTTGATGCTGATACTGGGAGCTGGAAATGAATAATTACTCCATTCCCCAGCACTGACATTCCTCACCTCAATAGCATAAATACATTATCATTTTTCTTTAGATCAGGAACACTTTAAAATAGAATTGCCATCTTCTCTGCTGAGAGAGTTACAGACAATTTGCCATAAGCACGATTAGTACGAGTGATGCAATGACATTGTCTGTCACAAACAATGTTCATGAATACTTAGCTCTCTCGCTCTCTGAGATTGGTCAGATATGTTCACATAAGAAAGTAGATAAGTTGCATTTGTAATTAGGTTTAGCACTTGTGCCTATTTGGAGCCACCACTCTATTCCTCACTATGCTCTGTGAAAATTTGTAAGATACAAGCCAGGAAGCATTGTTTTGCTTAACAGCATTTTCTCCTAAAAGCATTTAAAAGTGTTTACTCTGGGAGGTTGCTTCCACAAGCCCCTGTCCTCAATACCTGAGGCAAATGGTAATTATTATTATAAACCTAGTCAGCAAGCTTTGGCTGTTCTGAGATGTGTTCTTCTATTTTGGACTCTAGGCATGGGATTTGGCTTGTAGACATACTGTAGACAGACTCTGGTATCTGCCTAACACTTGTTTGTTAGTACTACATCGAAATTGGTTACAAATTAGGCACGTTGCTCCTAGGCATGATTCCAACCCCTCTCTCTCGAAAGTCTAACACATGACTGACTGTCATTGGTACCTCATCACCTATGTCATACATTAGCATATCCCATCTGTTGACCACTTATACAACACCTTCCCCCAACTATACTATCCTATTACCAACAATTAACATAAAACTACATCCAACTATTTACATTGCATTTCTTTAACTCCTTTTACACAACTACAGATTCTATCCAACTCCAACTCCTACTTAAAAACAAAAAAACTGCGGATGCTGGAAATCCAAAACAAAAACAGAATTACCTGGAAAAACTCAGCAGGTCTGGCAGCATCGGCGGAGAGGAAAAGAGTTGACGTTTCGAGTCCTCATGACCCTTCGACAGAACTTGAGTTCGAGTCCAGGAAAGAGCTGAAATATAAGCTGGTTTAAGGTGTGTGTGTGGGGGGCGGAGAGATAGAGAGACAGAGAGGTGGAGGGGGTTGGTGTGGTTGTAGGGACAAACAAGCAGTGATAGAAGCAGATCATCAAAAGATGACAGGGCCCTCAACCGTGTCCGGCCCATCTCCCGCGCATCCGCCCTCACTCCTTCTCCTCCCTCCCAGAAACATGATAGGGTCCCCCTTGTCCTCACTTATCACCCCACCAGCCTCCGCATTCAAAGGATCATCCTCCGCCATTTCCGCCAACTCCAGCATGATGCCACCACCAAACACATCTTCCCTTCACCCCCCTTATCGGCATTCCGTAGGGATCGCTCCCTCCGGGACACCCTGGTCCACTCCTCCATCACCCCCTACTCCTCAACCCCCTCCTATGGCACAACCCCATGCCCACGCAAAAGATGCAACACCTGCCCCTTCACTTCCTCTCTCCTCACCGTCCAAGGACCCAAACACTCCTTTCAAGTGAAGCAGCATTTCACTTGCATTTCCCCCAACTTAGTCTACTGCATTCGTTGCTCCCAATGTGGTCTCCTCTACATTGGAGAGACCAAACGTAAGCTGGGCGACCGCTTTGCAGAACACCTGCGGTCTGTCCGCAAGAATGACCCAAACCTCCCTGTCGCTTGCCATTTTAACACTCCACCCTGCTCTCTTGCCCACATGTCTGTCCTTGGCTTGCTGCATTGTTCCAGTGAAGCCCAACGCAAACTGGAGGAACAACACCTCATCTTCCGACTAGGGACTTTACAGCCTTCCGGACTGAATATTGAATTCAACAACTTTAGGTCATGAGCTCCCTCCCCCATCCCCACCCCCTTTCTGTTTCCCCCTTTTTTTTTTCCAATAAATTATAAAGATTTTCCTTTTCCCACCTATTTCCATTATTAAAAAAAAAACCCACTAGAGCTATCACCTATGTGTTCTATTGTACTATTGTCGTTGATATCTTTTGATGATCTGCTTCTATCACTGCTTGTTTGTCCCTACAACCACACCAACCCCCTCCACCTCTCTGTCTCTCTATCTCTCCGCCCCCCACACACACACCTTAAACCAGCTTATATTTCAGCTCTTTCCTGGACTCGAACTCAAGTTCTGTCGAAGGGTCATGAGGACTCGAAACGTCAACTCTTTTCTTCTCCGCCGATGCTGCCAGACCTGCTGAGATTTTCCAGGTAATTCTGTTTTTGTTTTCCAACTCCTACTCTTCCCTTACCCAAGTCACCATCCCAGGGGGTTCAATCTCCCATAGTATTCTTGGCCCTGCAGAGGAGGAATGATCTTCAACTCCAGGGAAGACTGTCACAGCTGTCTCATCCACTGCTGTATCGATGACTGAAAAGGCATTGAAGATCTGAGATTTCAATGAACTTAGACAACGAAGAAAAAGAATAACCAAATTCCTATAAGTCTGCCAGGAAAAGAAGAAAAGATGATTTCCCAATGATATTTTGGGAAGATTGTCTACTTTTTGTTGGCCGTTGTAAGAGAGTCACACTTCTCTCAGTACAAGGCTGCGGGACTATGGGCAGTGGCAAGAATTGTTGAGAGTATGGAGACAAGACAGCCTCATCTTCTGTGATGAGAGGAATTTCCTGCAGACAATTAATTTGGGGACAAGATTGCTGTAGAAGATTCTGCAGCTTCAGAAATGCTAAAGATTCTGCTGCAGCCTCTATGCTGGAGTTCTGAAGGATAGAAGACTTTCAGCTGGGGTTGAAGTATGCGTGTCAATTGACTTTCACCCTTGGAAGGTATCAGCTCCATAGCAATGCGATCCTCCATGGACCCTGACCTGGACTCAGGCAAAGCATCCTCTGTAGAAGATTCTTCCTGGACAACAGGAGATAGCAATACACTGGTAGATTCAGTGGAGCTGAGATCTAAATGCTGCTCAGCCACTAAAAACACAGCTGATTCTTCTAAAAAGACAACAGACACTTCAGTTGTGCATCAACCAACTGGAAAGATGATTCATCCTTTAGGACCTCAACTTCCAACAGATCACTCAGTATTGAAAAGGATTCCTCCTCATCAGTCCCTAGGAAGAGCCAATTCAGGTCCAGCAGGTCTTCATGGGGATGGTCACCACCTGCTGCAGTGCCTTCTGTATCTGCCACCTCCAGCCTTACTTCATAAAGAACTGAGAGATTCATAACTTCAGTCTCTGCCCGGAGTCCAGTGGATGATGTCTCTGTTCTCTGTGAAAGAAAGGAATTCCCTGCTGAGTGTATAAACTTCCTCAGCTTCTGAAGGCTGAGTTTCCACTGCAGAAAGTTGGAGAGTTTTTCATTCCGGACATCCCTGATTATGTGATCATGGATTAGCTTGTCCATCAGCAGCCTGTATCCGCACTAACTAGCTAGGTGATATAGATCAATTGATTCTCCGGTTCATTCTCCGGTGCTGGTTAAAATGTGCTCATTAACTTTTGATTTGGTCTAAAATAAGTGTCAAAATCTTTAATGACGGAATCAAAATCTGTGGTGGACTCCTGCACATCCTGCCTTAGGAGAATATCATTTGCAACTTGACAAATCACATCACGAGCTGTCTTGAAGCTTTGTCTCCTCTTCATGAAGACTTGATGCTGCTCGATACTGGAAGAAATGGTGCTTCCATAACTCCCAGTGCTGGCCTCTCCGAAGGCCCTCGATAGAATCAAACGGGCAGGGCAAGGGCTCGGACTGTTCCCCAGGTACGGCCATCGTTACCTCCCTCCAGTGTGCCTCCTTCTTCCGCTAACTTTTTGCAAGCTGCTTTCAGAGGTTTCTTCACTCTGTGGTTCCTCCAGTCCCACCAAAGTGTTTGTTACGCCGATGTCTCCACTGCTGCCACCATGTCCTTCTATCACAAACTCAAAGGGCAGAATTTTTAGGTCAGCGTGTGGGCATGCGCCCAGCCTGATCGGCCATGAAATCGCCTGGGATGACATTGGGCAAGGATCCCAACGTCATCCTACGCTCAAAATATTTTTGTTGCCGTGCGAGCGCAGAAGTTGGAAGGGCTCCCACTGATAACTAAGAGGGCAATTAAGGGGACTAAAGTTGTAATTGTCTCCAATTTTCCGTGGTCCGTCCAATCTTATGGTTGGCGGACGGGCGAACTGGTCATGAAACCTCATCCAAGGGCGGGATGAAGTTTCTGTTATTAAATTTTTTTAAAATAAAAAAGTATGACCGGAATTTTTACCATGTACATGTTCAGATCACTGATTATGATGCGTGGATGTTTCTTTCCAGATTTTAAGGACTTCAGTTATTGGTTTTAAAGTCTTAAACTCCCTGAGGCAGCTCTCTGCCTTCAGGGAGCTTTCATTCAGCGCTTGCGTCAGCGCCCGCTCTCCTCTCGCCCCTACCCCAGCAGCACTGAACGTTTCAGCGTGAAATTGCAGTCCGGGGCCGATCGGGGTCGGTGACCCATTTTCCTGGCCTGCCGATCGCGCCCACGCGCCAACCTAAAAATTCTGCCCTAGATATGGGTCAAGATATCTGCTTAACACTTGTTTAATAGTGCTACATCTTAACAGGTTACACAGTAGGCGTTTGACTCCTAGGCATGATTCCAATCTCTCTCCTGAGAGTCTAACACATGACTGACTGATGTCAGCGGTATATCGTCGTCTACATCATTCATTGGCATATCCCATCCCTTAACCCTTTACACTGCATTGGCAGCTATTTCACAATGTAAAACAGCATAGTCACCCTAACTTCACCCAATCTCCTCAGTACAGAGGGAGTCACTGGATAGCAGTCAAAGGGAGCAAATTCAGATTGATTTTTTTCCCCCTCCCCCAACCTTTAAATGGACCATCAGGCTATATCCATGTTTCATTTATAACCTCATGCTGGCCTTGCCAAGATTGAAAACTTATAAGGACATCCCCATGTTCAGCTGGTATACAGTAACCATGGTTTGGGACACTTGGTCACATAATTGGTGCCTACACCAAGCAGGAAATGCTTATTCTAAGGGAGAGGGTGGTATCGTGGTAATGCCACTGACATAGTAATCCAGAGGCCCAGGCAAATGTTCTGGGGCATGGGTTCATGACCTGCCATTAAATCAAATTCAATTAACAAATCTGGAACTATAAAGTTAGTCTAATTAATTGTGGCCAGGAAAACTATCATTGATTGTTGTAGAAACCCATCTGGTTCACTTATGTTTAGGGAAGGAAACCTGCCATCCTTATCTAGTCTGGCCTACATGTGACTCCAGACCCATAGTAATGGGGTTGACTCTTAACTGCCCTCTCAGATGGGCAAACCACTCAATTCAAGGACCATTAGGGATGAGCAACCAGTGCTGGCCTTGCCAGTGATGCCCACGTCCCATGAAGGATTAAAGAAACGTAATGCTTTCTGGCTCCTGAAATGGCAGAATGGGTTAAAGAAGGCAATAGGTAGTGTAACAACAGATTGGAGCAGGAGGCATAGACAACTGAATTCACTCTCATAGCTCAGCACCTTATGTTCCTGAGCCAACTCCGACCAATGAGAGCATGTTGAGAGGAGATGGCCAGTGGAAGCACCCCCAACTCATGCACCCTTTCTTGTGGCCAATAAGCCAGGAATTCTGGCATAGAGTTGACTGTTACCACCTCTACTCCAGGAGAATCATGAACAATGTGCAGCAGCCTGAGCAGATAATGCGATTTGCTCAGTTCTGGGCATAATTGACAGCTACTGTTGATTTACAAGGGCAGCTATTTAAGTTTGACAGCCTCCAGCAACTGTAGGAAGGGGACTTAACTAGGTCAAACTAAACTGAAGAAAGACTGGTTAGACTAGCTAGCTCCCTCTGTTAGAAAATACTACAAAAATACTAAATATAATTAAATCTTAAACACAAAGTAATTGCTTAGCATAGAGATGGCCACTAATTTAACCAAAGAGCTGGTTAGTATCATATTTACTATATATAAAGGTTATATTATCAGTATATATTGGCTAGTTTCTCTTTTGTCCAATTAATTAGATTGTTCATTAAAGTCTGAACCAAAATCTGAACACAGGATGCTGCATTGCTTCACAGAGGTACTGTGGAGAAACAGGCAAAGTGACTGACTGTCCCGTATTATATAAGAACGTAAGAAACAGGAGCAGGAGTAGGTCATGCAGCCATCGAGTCTGATCCACCATTCAATAAGATCATGGCCGATCTGACTGGGGCCTGAACTCCACTCCTTCGTCGACTGAAAATCAGTCTATCTCAGCCTTGGATATATTCAATGACCCAGCCTCCACTGTGCTGTGTGGAAGATAATCCCACAGACTAACATCCCTCTGACAGAAGAAACTTCTCCTCGCCTCTGTCTTAAATGAGAGACCTCTTTTTTTTAAACCGTGCCGCTGGTTCTAGTCTCGCCCACAAGAGGAAACATCCTCCCAGCATCTACCCTGTCGAGCCCCGTCAGGAACTTGTAAGTTTCAATAAGATCACCTCTCATTCTTCTAAACTCTAATGAGTACAGACCTGCTCAACCTTTTCTCATAAGACAAACTCTGCAGCCCAGAAACCAGCCTAGTGAACCTCGCTTCCAATGCAAGTATATCCCCCTTTAAGTAAGGAGACCAAAAGTGTACACAATATTCTAGGTGCAGTCTCACCAATGCCCCATACAGTTGTAGCAAGATGTCCCTAATTTTATACTCAGTGCCCCTTGCAATAAAGGCCAACATTCCATTTACCTTCCTAATTACTTAACGGTGCCTGCATGCTAACATTCTGTGATTCTTGTACAAGTGTACAAGGACCCTCTATACCAATTGTCCTTTATTTTGACTGCCCCTTATGGGATGCCTTTTGTCTGGTATTTCCATGACAGCCCGTGGGAGACTGATTAGTCCGCTCTTGTCTTTTTTTGGCTGAGTATGAGCACAGTGGCCATTGGCCACCAGGGGAGCTTAAATGATTTGAGTGGGATTGCAAGACCGGGAGGTGGCCAGCAGAGAGATGGAGCCGAACCTTCTGTGGAGTGACAATCACCGTCGGATTGCCGATCTGCTGCTTTTTACTTACCTGTATCTGGAGCTGCGCATTTCTCACCCAGACTTCCAACCAGGGCCTGCTAAGAGATGTGCCGCCATAAAGCAGGTAAGTTTAAAGGCCCCAGTCACTTTGACAGGAGAGAAGGTAAGTGTGTAAGGTAAGTGGAGAGGATGGGTCAGTGGTGGGGGGGGGGGGGGGGTCAGGTGGGGAGATTGGGAGGTGGCAGGGTGGTTCGGTGGTCTGGGGAGGGGATAGCCAGAATGCTGGAGGTGTCGGGAGTTCAGGAGTGTAGTCGGTGGGGGGTGGACAGTCAGGTTGTTGTTGGGGGGGATGGTTGGGAAGTGGGGGGTTAGTTGGGGCTGGGTGGAGGTAGTCAGGGGAGTAGTGGGGTTTGGGGGATAGTTGGGGGGTGGGGAGTTTGGGGAGTAGTGGGGAGGGCATTTGGGTGGTCGGGGGGTAGTTGGGAGTGGGAAGGTCGTTGGATGGTCGAGGGGGATAGTCAGAGTGTGGGCAAGGATGTATTGAGGACAGCAAGTTGAAACCTGTTGGCTGGAAGCGCTAACTCTGGTTAAATAGCATGTACAGTACTCATCTGACACTGTACTCAATCCTTCGAGATCAGAACTGTTCAGAGGTAGGTTTACCTCAGCTGATTTCTCTAGTTCCTTATGTTATCACAAGGTCAGAAGGTATACCCACAAACAAGAATGCTTTATTTTACAAAAGGGCATGCTATCTCAGACCTTATATTCAAAAGTAACTCATGCTGAATGTAAGAAGGGGTAGGTAATTACTCAGCCTACATTCTAGATAGCAATGTTCCAGAATTCCATGTCAGCTCTAGCTATTGACTGCCACAGCACAGCTTCACCTCCCTACAGTCAGGACAACTATACAGTTGCTACAGTGGATCTCAGCCTTAGCTCCTGATTGCTAGATAACCTGTACTGGGAGTTGTGCATGTTTAGGAATCAGGTGGCAGGGCATGTTGAGAGTGGTCAGCAAAGCGTATGGGATCTTGGGCTTCAGAAATAGAGCTATTGAGTACAAAAGCAGGAAAGTTGCTGAACCTTATAAAGCCCTGGTTAGGCCACAACTAGAGTATTGCATCCAGTCCTGGTCACCACACTTTTAGGAAGGATGTGACAGTCCATGAGGGGGTACAAAGGAGGTTTACCAGAATGACTGAGGAATGAGGGAATTTAGTTATAAGTTTGGGTTGGAGAAGCTCGGATTGTTCTCATTGGAGCAAAGCAGATTGAGGGGCGATTTGATAGAGGTGGACAAGATTATGACAGATCTAGGTAAAGTGAACAAAGATAAACTGTTCCTATTCGCTAATGGTACAAGGACGAGAGGGACACAGGTTTAAAGTTTTGGAAAAGAGATGCAGAGGGAATGTGAGGAAGAATATTTTTATGAAGCGAATGGTAATAGCTTGGAACTCACTGCCCAAGAAGATGGTGGAAGCAGAGATGATCAGTAATTTCGAAAGGTGATTGAATGAGCACTTTAGGGAAATAAAATTGCAGAGCTACTGGGTTAATGCAGCAAAATGGGACTGAGTGGATTGCTTTACAGAAAGCTGGCATAGGCCCATTGGGGAGAATGGCCTTCCTCAACACCATAAGGACTCTGTAACTATGGCTGGGATTTTACGGGGCCAGGGTAACCCCACGTATTGGCCAGAAACTTGGTAACAACTCTGCCTCAGCTGGCCCTGGGAGCCCCACCTGGATCTTATGTCCAGCAGGCAATTAATTCCCTGGCTTCACAATTCCTGCCCCTTTAAGGGCAGAGATCCCACCTCCAAGAGCTGTCAGCCAATCGGAGGGTCAAGAGCCCTTTGGACCCAGCAGCAGGAACAGTGGCTACTGCTGGGACTGTGCTGAGCATCATGGACGCCACCCTGAAACCAAGGTAAGTGGGGCCAGTGTTGCTGGAGCCAGTCAAGGGGGTTGATAGTGAGGGTAGGGTTGGTTGCCTAGAGGCCAGCCCTTGCTGCTGGAGGTGGCCCTCCTTGGAATTGACAGGGCGAACCCGGCTGTCTCCCACATGGCCGAGATCCCATCAGCCCCTGGTAAATGACAGCGGCAATGGAAATAGGCCCTGACTGACCCTTAATAGGCCATTTAAGGACCTCAATTGGTCTCTGGGTGGTAGGGCTGTCCACCACCTTCTGATAAACTGCCAAAAACACTGGAAATATGATGGGCAGCTCAGCTGTCCCACCCAGTTCTTCAGACCCCTACACCTCCCAGCCGACTGCCTGAGACCCTGTTAAATCCTGACCTATGACCCTGTCCATTAATGTTCAGCACGTGTGCAATAACCAAAAGATGATCGTGCATGTGTAAGTATGACAAGCAGGAGGCTGCCACGATCCCTGCATTCTCCATCAATTAAGTCGGCCACAGATCTTTGAACCTCCAAACAGCGAGAGAGTGGCTTTCCCTGAGAGCCAGGATCTACCCTCTAAGGAAATGGCTGGTGACACCTGTGAAGAGCCTCACCGCTGATCCCCTGAAAGGACACATCCAAAAGCCGCATGAACCGAGGCTGGCATTCGAGCAAGCCATTGGGATGCCAAAGATGTGCAGATGTGGGTAGCACCCTTCAGTGCGCACTCGAATGACAGTGGCCTGCTGCACCTTGCTCAACATCACACTGCAGAGAGGACTGGAGGGGTAAGGTGCGGACCACCCTGTACCTTCAGAGGAGGTGGAGGAAGAGGAGGAGCAACAGGAAGAGGAGGGACGTACCAAGGCCAGGGCACCTGCAGCTGCTCACTTAGCTGCCGGAGGTGCCTGGGGACAGATTCGTTCAGGCCTGTTTCTAACATGAGGCAGTCTGGCCGCCTGGCGCACTAGCGCTGAGCCTGCTGTGCCCTCCCCATCCGCTATAAAGCAGCCCCACAGCGAACAGCCCACCCCACTGACTGACACCCATTGCTCATCTTTTACTCTTGTCACATTTTCCTCAAAGGTGAAGCAATTGGCAAGTCAGAGGGAGCAATTGGATGTTGATGCCCTGGAGAGGCATTGAAGTTTTGAGACAGAGTTTTCTCTTACTTCAACTCGTGTATCCCTGCGGCTTCAGTAAAGCTGGAGGCAGACGCTCATTTCCCTGTACTGACTGTTCAGATGTTCGTAGTTGATGAACTCTGGGTTTTGGAGGCCATGGAGGTCTCGCCAATCACTGCCCCACCTGCACCACCACAGGACCTGACTTGGCTACCTGGGCAGGAGGCAGCTTGTGGGGCTTTGACCAAGGCAGAGGCAAAGGGGCAGGAGTGGGAGCACTTGGGAACTTTGAGCCCACTCCACGTACCCCATCCTCTACCTTCCCCCTCATGGCCCACTTAGAATTCCCTGCCAGCAATGGGCTGGAGAACCTTTTTCAGTGAAATGCTGAATGTCCAAGGCAAGGCTTTCCTCTACCCTATATAGGCTGGCAGACAGAGGGTTCAGGGCAATGCTGAGGGGCAGCATTCACTCGGTTAGCTGCTGTGTCTGATGCTGATCTTTCCATGGAAGTGGACATTAGCAAAAAGAAAACGGCACACATGGTGAAGATAGACTCCTCCAAACTCTCTCAAATCATGCACAGTGCCTCTGGAAATGTTGACAGAACCTCACACGTTTTCAACTCCAGAATAGTCCTCTTCATCGATGACCAAAAACCCACTGCACCCCACCCCCACCCCACCACCACTTGCCCTTGACAAGGCTCAGCATCAGCATTCAGCTGAGCAGATCTTGGAGGGTCCTGTGCCCTCCAACAGAGGCTGTCGACTGTCCCTGTCTACATGGCCTGCTCCTGCTCTCTTGTGGCATGTGATTCACCATGCGAGAACCTTGTCTTGGTGCTCCCACTGGGCTGGTGGAAGGTCCGTGTGAACCATGAAATGGTACATTCTCAGAGTGAGTGACCTCCTCTTCAGGAGTCTTGGTTCTCCTCTGACACCAGCTCCTGAAGAGCAGTGGGAGATGAAAGAGATGTCAGAATTGGCATGGTGTGAGGATTCTTAATCATCATTGTGCAGATTATCATTTTCACTACCTGCTAACATCAAGTCGGCATGAGTGAGTGTTGTCTGGTCTGCGGCTGTCTGATATTCTATTCTGTCACCATGGAGCTGAGAGATCTCCATCTGCCCATCTCCAATTGTCATGCAGCCAGAGCTCAGCTTATCTCCAGTGCATCCGCCTCTGCAGTGGTCAGGGTCATGATGACTGAGAGGGCCCCCTCCAAGGTGGTGAGGGTCATGATGACTGGAGGGCCTCCTCTGCAGTGGTCAGGGTCATGATGACTGGAGGACCTCCTCTGCTTCTCTACCGTCCTTCAGGGGAGAAAGAAGAAAGTATGAGTGTGAGAAAGAGACCGTGCTCAGGGGATGGAAGGACATTTACTGAGGCATGGCTGTGAGGTGGCAATATGGTCAGGGTATCAAATGGGAATGTATGGATGTGCCTGGAAAAAGAGAACTGGGTGCACCTGCAAGGTATGTCTGTCTGAGGAGTGCTGATTTTGCGGGAAAGTGAAACGTATGTGGAATGCCTCTGACCTCCCATGCCCTGGTAAAGTCATTGAGCCTCTTGCGGCATGGTATCCAGGAGAGAGGCACCACATTCCTGCTGCCCATTCCTCTGCCACTTCCAATCACACCTGCTTGGTCTCTGAGACAGTCTCTATCTTCCCATCCAGTTACAAATAGAATCTCCCATGGGTCCCGACAGCCCATGACATCCCAGGATACAGTTGCGAATTATAGGATAGCCCTCCTCACTGACACCCCACCTGTCAAGCAGCTGTTTCTCTCCTGACAGCTGTGGAATGTTTCTGTTCTGACCCTCGCAGATTTAAATAGTGAAACTTCAACAGGGAGAAGAGACCTGAATGCATACAGCATCTTTTATAACCACCGGCTATCCCAAAGCATTTTACAGCCAATGAAGTACTTTTTGAAGTGTCGTCACTGTTGTAACGTAGGAAACACAGCAGCCAATTTGCACACAGCAAGCTCCCACTAATAGCAGTGTGATAAATGCCAGGGGCAGGATTTTCCGCTTGTCGGGTGGGCGTACGCCTGTCACGATCGAGAGTAAAATGGCGCACGATGATGTCAGGCGAGTGTCCCTTTGTCATCAAGCACTTGCACGGTCGGCAAGCACAAGCAAGAGTTGAAGTCACACCCACCATTAGTTAACGGCCTAGTTAAGGTCCTTGACAACCCATTTGATGGTGATTTAATGTTGCGTGTGCGATTTTTCACTCGTTGCTCGAGCAAAATGGTTGGGCGGGAAGTCCACAATTTGCAAAATCTCATCCAAGGGCAGAATAGAAAGGGTCAGCAGCATTGCCAGTGTGAGTAGTGAGGAATTTGGTGCTGGTGACTTATTGGTACTTGACAGTTTCATTTCTGTTTCGGACTTCATTCTTAGCATTTCCAAGCTTGATTTCAGGACTCCTTAGTGTCTCCAAGGCCCCCAGAGGATTCAGATGGTGTGGACCCTTCCAGGTATCAGACAGCCTTCCCTTACCCTGGGAATGGGGATTGTGGTCTCTGCTGGAGGCACCTCCTCTGAGGAGGAAGAGAGGGGCAGAAGGGAGAGGAGGCCACGTGTCCCCATGCAGCTTCCAGGGGAGGGACCTGTGGGAGGAGAGACGCAGGCACAAGGGGTGCAGGGCCAGCAGGAAGTCCAAAGCAGAAAGGGCCACAGAAGATGCCACTATCCTGCTGCCAGGGTTTACAGGCAGTGATGCAGCTACCTTAATATGTCTGAGGTGCAATGCCGAAGGAGGCTTCGCCTCTCAAGGGAGAGCGTGACTTCCTGAGAACAGCTCTGACTGAGATCAGCTCCGACTGTGTGGGTGGAGACCCCATGCCAGTGGCTCCGAAGGTCACAGTGGCCCTCAACTTCTATGCCTCCAGCTCTTTCCAGGGCTCAGTGGGGGATCTTTGTGGACTGTCCCAATCAGTTGCGTTAAGTTGGTGACAGAGGCTCTGTTCAGGCAGGTACTGACTTTTATTCTTTACCGTATGGATGAGGCCAGTCGGACACAGCGACCCAGAGGCTTTGCGGCCATTGCTGTCCTCCCCCGTGTCCAGGGTGCTATAGACTGTACACATGTGGCCATCAAGGCGCCAGCAGGTGAGCCCGGTGCCTTCATCAACAGGAAGGGCTTCCACACCATGAACGTGCAGATAGTGTGTGACCACAGGATGCTGATTCTACAAGTCTGTGCAAGGTATCCAGGCAGCTCCCACGACGCCTACATCCTCAGACACTCCCAGGTGCCGGGGCTCTTCAGTGCTCCAGCCCGGCTGGATGGTTGGCTGCTGGGTGACAAGGGCTATCCCCTCAGAAAGTGGCTCATGAGGCCTCTCCGCCATCCAAGAACAGAAGCTGAGCAGCGGTACAATAGGAGCCACGGCTCCACAAGGGCTGTGCTGGAGAGAACCATCAGCCTTCTCAAGGAGCATTTCCGATGCCTGGACCATTCAGGGGGAGCACTGCAATACCCCCCAGAGCGGGTGTCAGTGATAGTGGTTGCATGTTGCACTCTCTACAATCTGGCACTGCCAAGGGGGGACCCACTAGAGGAAGAGGATCTTGACACAGCTGCACAGGCCCCAGAGGATGAATCCAGCAGTGAGTCAGAAGAGGAACACAGTGAGGAGAATGCTGAGCGTGTGGAGACAGACTTCGGTAACCTCCAGAAAGGCAGGGACACCGGGGATGCCTTGATCCAACGCTCCTTCAGCTAGGCTGCCAAATAAGAACTACCACCTCATGCCAGGGCTGCAGCCTCCATCCTGGGTCTCAGAAATGACCCTTTCCTTTGCCCCCAAAATCCACTCAGTGCCTGTGCAATAGAGGTTCAGGCCACCCACATCCAGCATTACAGACTGTTGTAACCTGCACCTACAGAACAAATGAAGCATACTCAGACCTATAACACAAAAGGAAGTGTAATATAATGTTGGCACTCACAGATTATGAACAGAACAATATCAGATGATGATGATCACACCTTTAACAAAAGGAAAAAAAAAAGGATAATAAAAGATCACCCGTGACCAGTTGCCCTTGTACGTTTAAGGGTGCTACGTCTAGGTGCTCCCCTCCTCACTGGCACCGACGTTAGAGACAGCTGCTGACTCTGCTGTCTTGTTGGCCTTGACGACCTTGGCAATCGTCCTCTGGCCAGGAATGACCTCATTGCCAGTGCCACAGCTGGCATCTCCCCAGTCGCCAAAGCCTCATCAGATGCCAAGGTCACTGGCAGAGGGGTGGAGGAGCTGCTGCTGCCATCCAGAGCGCCCTGAGAGGATCCTGCAGAGATGAGAAGCAGCTCGTGCGCCAATGTGAGGTTACTCTAGACCTCCTTGCTTGCCATTGATGGACGGGCATCTAGCTGGGATATGGGTGCCTCATCCATCTCCCACACTGGCACTGACCACCTGAGGTCATTGCCTGTGTGAGGGTTTGCAGGTCCGAGCGCAACCCCAGGAACCCCTGATACTGCCCCGGAGCTGTCTCTCCATGAGAGAAACCACTCTCAATAGAGGAGGCAGTGCGCTCGACTATGAAAGTCAACGCGGTGCTGATGCTCCGCAGGGACTCCTCTACAACATAGTCCATGGCACACACACCCTCATGTATCTCCACCAGATCCTCCCACACACCTCGCTGGATATCCAGCACCTGCTGCTTAATGGCTGTCTCCGGGGGCTTATCATCAGCCTTCGACTGAGCATTGTCCTGGTATCCAGCAGTCCTCTGGGCCCTGGGAAAGTCTCTGCCTCCGCCTGTACCTCAAGCGAGTGTGAAGTGCCCTCACCAATGTGCACCGAGATACCAGACACAGAACTAAGGCCCACCAAGGTGCTGGTATCTATGCTGGTGCCTGGTTCAGAGAGTGGGTGTGACACAGGTGCTTCTGGAGCCTGGTGGTCCTCTAGGGTCAGGGGTGGCTCCTGGAGGTCCTGACGTTGGCTGCTTGGTGGCAGATCTAAGGGAGAAGAATAACATGTCATTAGTTAAAGTCATCACACTCACTGAGCATGCCAGGCACCCTGGTGAGACAATGGAGATCTGCATCATGGTGCCCTCGTCTTTCAATGATCAATGGGGAATCCAGTCTTGAGGCTCCCATCAATGATAAGACTGCACAAGAGTGTTTGCACCATTCAAAACTCTCACCTCTGTGCACTGCACTCATCTTCACCTGACACCCCAGCCTCTCGATGGCCGGTTGACCGAGGTACATGGCGCCTCTCGAGATCCAAGACCTCCTGTTCATATCTGGAGAGGAAGAGATTTGGGGGTTCTCCACAAGTCCGTGACCCCTCAATGTTGTTACGTGATGTCTTCTACTGAAAGGACAGAGGAGCATTGATTAGTCCGCTCTCTACCTGCAGCTGCATTGCAGCCTGACCAGCCCCAGCTGAGGGACCACCTTGCAGGGCACATCCGGGTTGTGGCCCTCGAGCCACAAGGCACTGAGTCCAAGCAGCCAGGGCTCACCCCCTTGGCCAGCTCTGGCATCATTGCCAGTTGGCACTCAGACTCTAACACCCCTGAGATCCAATGGGGGAATGGCCAGCCCAAAACACTTCATCACACTGACCCACGCCAACACGGTACTCACTCTTCCTGAGGGCAGCAGGTCATTAAACCACTTCCAGCACTGCACCCAGCTGTGCTTCACCACTTTGTGGCTGCTCAACCGGACTGCCACCCCCTCTCATGCCCTCTTTGTGAGGTGCAGTGGCCTCCTCCTCCCATCTCTGGGGACAAGGGTCTCCCTTCTGGCAGCCACCTCCTCCAGGAGGGCAGTGAGGCATTCCTGCCCTTCCGCCTGGCATCTACATCTTCATTTGCAGCCATGTCATTGCAGCAATTCCGACATGGGCAGCCTCCCTGGCACTGCCCGCGCCGTTCTTGAACCGGCCGCCGGGTTGCCATTGGACCCGACGGCTGACAGGTCCCCACTTGCATTCACCTCTTCTCGAACATTCTGCGGTTGGCATTCACACTAGCAGGGCCTTAACTGGCTCGCCAGCATGAAATAGTAGTCGCAGGCCGATCGCAAGCAGCAGTCGGCTTCTTGACCATTCCCACTTACCCCCACCGAGCCGGCCCGATGAGGGTAAAACTCTGCCCCAGGTCATCAGTTTTTCTGATGTTGAATAAGGGACGAATATTGACCAGGACATCGGAGAGAACTCCCCTGTCCTTCTTCAAAATGGTCCCAAAGAATCTTTTATGTTCACCTGAGAGGGCAGGTGAAGCCTTAGTTAAATATTCCATCCAAAAGATGGTACCTCGGCCAAGCAACACTCCCTCCGTTCTGCACTAAAGTGTCAGCCTAGATTTTTCTATTCAAGCCTTGGAGTGGGACTTTTGTCTTATTCGCTCTTGGGATGGGGGTGTCGCTGGCAAGGCCAGCATTTATTGTTCATCCCTAATTGCCTGTGAGCAGGTGGTGGTGAACCACCTACAACAGAGTGGCTTACTAGGCCACTTCAGAGGGCCGTTAAGAGCCAACCACATTGGTGTGGGTCTGGAATCACATGTAGGCCAGGCCGGGTAATGGCAGCAGACCTCTTCCCCTGAAAGGCATTAGATGGCTTTTTTATGACAGCCCCAGTAACTCCATGATCACCGTTATTGAGACTAGCTTTGAATTCCAGGTTCACTCTGCTTGAATTGAACCCACAAACTTGTGACTCAGAGATGAGTGGGCTGCCCACTGAGCTATGTCTGACTGGTAAAGGAACCCAGAGGTGGGATGCTAATACCGCAGCTCAGTTTAAAAGCCTGCTGCTCAAACATCTGGATTCCTGATATGTTGCTGGTCTCCCCCACTGCTAGTGGTTCAAAACATTAACATTTCAGCACTTAGTCTCTGAGGACTAACTTCACTGAGAATGTCCAGAGAACTAGATACAAGCAAGGACATAAAGAATTGAGACAACTCAGAGCATTTTAATTAGAGGACACTATAGTCCTAAGTTTTAAAAGTCTGATAGGAAGATGGGGAAACCAGGGTGGTGGGGAGGGAGAAGAGGTAACATATATATATATATACATGTAACATATATGAAAAAGTTCTTTTTATCTAGTATCTGTCCCTCTCAATCAGGGGGAATGCTTAAAAAGGTTAAGAGCCATCTCTGTACTAGCCTGTTAGGATTGCATATGGTGTTAGGTTTTCAGTTGTTGTTTCCTTGGTAACATTTTTAAGAAGGATTATAACGCATGATTTCCAAAATATATTGAATCATTGATTACTACAATTATGACAATCACAGCCTTTTTGCCAGAGGTTGCCAGTCAGGAATTTTAAAGAGGCCCTTGGCAAGTTGTCAAAGTGTGTAAAGAGGCACCGAGAACATTACTGTGGGAATAGATCCAACAGATTGAGATCTTCACAGAGGCAAGTAAATGTAACTAGCGCCTGTGGCTCAGGGAAGGACAGCTGCACATTTATAAGTTGTTTTATGGAGCATCAGTTGTGACTTTCACTTGTTTCTTTTTTGAGGAGGCAAAAGAGAGAATTTTCGACAGTGATTATGTGCAGAAATTTACACATTCATCAACAGTCCCATTAGCAACACATGTTCACCAATAATTCCTCACTATCGCTCAGTTTGGATATCACCTGGTGCACTCAGCTTTGGACCTCATTTAGCCTTCAAACATATGGAATAAAAAGCCGAACTCCAGAGGTGAGGTGAGAGTGACTGCCCTTGACATCAAGGCAGCATTTGACCGAGTGTGGCATCATGGAACCCTAGCAAAATGGAAGTCAGAATCAGGAGAAAAGTCTCCACTAGTTAGAGTCATATCTAGCATAAAGGAAGATGGTTGTGGTTGTTGGAGGTCAATCATCTCAGCTCCAGGACATCACTGCAGGAGTTCCTCAGGTTAGTGCCCTCGCCCCAACCATCTTCAGCTGCTTCATCAGTGACCTTCCATCTATTCTAAGGTCAGAAATGGGGATTTTGCTGATGATTCCACAATGTTCAGTACAATTCGCAATTCCTTAGACATTGAATCAGACCATGCCTGGATACATCAAGACCTGAATAGCCTCCTTGCTTGGGCTGATAAGTGGCAAATAACATTTGCAATACACAATGACCATCTCCAACAAGAGAGTATGCAATCATCTCCCCTTGATATTCAATGACATTACTATTTCCAAATTCCCTATCATCAACATCCAGGGGGTCACTCTTGACCAGAAACTGAACTGGACTAGCCATATAAATACTGTGGCTACAAGAGCAGGTCAGAGGCTGGGAATCCTGTGGTAACTCAGCTCTGGTTCCCCAAAGCCTGTCCACCATCTACAAGGCATAAGTCAGGACTGTGGTGGAATACTCTTCACTTCCCTGGATGAGTGCAGCTCACTCAAGAAGCTTGACACCATCCAGGACGTAGGAACCTATTTGATCAGCACCCCATCCAGCATGTTACCGCTGCTAGACCACCATAGCTGCAGTGTGCACGATCGACATGCCGCATTGCAATGACTCATTAAGAGTTCTTCAACAGCACCTTATGAACAAGCAGCTTCCTCAACCTGCAGGAAGGATGACAAATTACCCCCGGGTACCCCACCAAGTCATACACCTTCATACTTGGAAATATATCACCAACTCCTTTATCTTCACTGGGTCAAAGTCCTAGAACTCCCTACTTAACAGTATTTTGAGAGTACTTTCACCTTTATGGGGAGATGGTGACATAGTGGTAATGTTATTGTACTAGTAAACCAGAGGTCCAGGCTATTACTCTGGAGACTAGCGTTCAAATCCCACCATGGCAGCTGGTGGAATTTAAATTCAATTAATAATTCTGGAATATCAAGTTAGTCCCATTAATGGTGATCATGGCAACTAACATCAATTGTTGTAAAAACCC